>NW_019174290.1:4391919-4764689 GCF_002260705.1 Seriola dumerili
TTTTGTCCAAGTGAATTCAATGTGAAATACATAATTTTGTTCTATTCTGTCATTAGTTTTGCTCTGGGTCCTGCAGACCTTTGACTTTCAGGTGCGAAAATAAAAAGCAAAGTTCACAGACCATTTTCCTCCATCCCCCAATCAAAGCACAGAGCTGTCAACCCCCCCCCCCCTTTCTCTCATCCTAACTCCATAACTGCAAGCTTGCTCAACACTAAACTTATTATCCCATGATCCATCAGTGGAAGACACAGGCTACGACTTGTCCACCCAAAACCACATCCGCCTCTAGAACAGTGCTGCAATAAAACAAAGTCAGGCTCTATCTGCAGCGCTGGCTTCAACATGAAGCAGTGCTGAGTGTAAATACAAAGTGACTTTTGTTTTTATTGGGTTCGAAGTAAGATTTAGCTGTTTTGCAGAAGACAGAGCTGGAAAATAAAAGAATGATGCCACAAGACAAAACATACAGCACCTTTTCTCTGACACTTAGAAATACAATTGATAGACTGTCAATAGTGTTTCAATTGAAATAAAACATGTTGCTCGTTGCTCTGAAACTGCAGCTTGAACAGAGTAGTATACACATGGAGCACTTGGGGGCATGAATCATGCCAAACAGTTATTATTATTATCATCAACATTTTATGCCCATTTTTGGGGCATTTTTTCCCATTAACGGCAGACAGAAAATGGGGAGAGATGACATGCAGCCAGGTCCTCGGGAGGTTTTTAAATCAAGAATGTTGTGGTTACGTGATGCACACCTCGAGGTCACTGTGATGCCCCAAGAATTATTTTATGGGTAAAAAATAATATCCAAGTACTTAATGAGAACAAAATATCAAAAGATTAACCACAAATACCTGCCAGGCTCTGTACAAACTCTTTATAAACAGAGGATTATGGAGGGGAAGGCAGAAACATAAACTGTTAAGTAGCAGCTTCCAGAAGGAAACAGACTACTTACTGTGCCTTCAGCTGTGGGAGGTAGTTTATATTTTGAGTAGATAATGGCCTATTGTTCCAAGAATTTACAATAACTACATCCTGAGTACCTACTAACAGTAGTCAATGGACAAAATTAAAACATGCAGGTGCTGTGTTAAAGTCTGTTTCGCCATCTGTCAGTTTTACACTACCTCCAACCACTCGATCTCTGAGATGCCTGATCATAACCCAACATGAGCCTAAATTAAGCCCTAAACTCAGCCATGAAGAGGAAACCTCATTCAAAATCTGAATCAGCCTCATTGGCTAACAGGGAATTTGATTCTGGTTTCCTGTAGCTTTCAATTAGGAAACAGTTCAACACAAGACCTGTAGCCTGCACCAGTAAAAAATGTCAGTATATACAGTGAGAAAATATAAACTGGCCACATATCATAGATTTAGCTATACTATATACACTGAAGTAGTTTGTCCTGTAATAACCTTTAGTTGTTCAGGACACTGCTGTCAATTTTACAAATCAATAAGAAGCATTTTCTTAAGATAATATCCGGACGATTTTTCAGGTATTTAATTTACTGGACTAGCCAATAAAAAAGTCACTTATTTTATCTATAAAATGGTATTTCAATAAAATCTCCAGATACCTTATTACAGTACATTTCAATATATGTACGTTAATATAAGAATTAATATACCATGATAGAGGACTTTGCCCATACTGCCACTCCTAAAATAACCTACGGTAATCGCTTTATTGCTGTGTTTCTTCCTCAGGTTGTTCTAATGCATTCAAGTATGTAATGATATTAGTCTTTTTATATTTGGCAAAGTAAGTGATTAGCTGATCAAAAGATGCAGGCCTGTTTCCCATCTTCAGAGAGGTACAGCATTCATCAGCATATTGCCATTGTGCGTATACAACACTGATGGACTTCTTTGCCAAAATGCAACACAAAGAAAATGTCTCGTCAAAACACTGAGCATGTGCAGGCGCATTCACTGTCCATGCTGGCACAGAGCCTCTCAAATCAGAAAAGCCTGTTAAATCCATGCTTTGCAGGAATTGTACCATAATAGGACACCTCTTATCCCTGCTAAACAAGGACACAGGTTCAGTAACTGCAGCACACATACACTGTATGTGCGATATTAATGTAGTGAACTATCAGGTTTTAATTAAAAGATAAACACAGCAGGGGTTTAACAAGAGGCTTAATTTCACTAACAGATTCATGTACACCTGCTCCTCCAGGATGCTGGGGGATGGATTAGTCTTTGATTTGATTCAGTGGCTGATGGGGCAAAGCAAAGAGGGTCATTACAACAAACTGCTTGAACTACAAACCTCACCAGCTCCAAGGGGGCTCAGCATTTATTTCGTAATACTCTGAGGAAGCTAAAACAACAGGTGGAGCTTTCAAAAGCATTTCAGGTGCAGACTGCCTACCAAAAATAATGCTTTTCCACACTCAAGTCCAATCAGTCTGATAAATGATAACAGTGGCATTCATGCTAATCACCTCAAACAGTTTAGCAGTTCTGTAGAGAGGTGGAGAGTGAATTATCCTGCCACAGCAACTGACTCAGCTTCACACTAAATATTAGCAGTTGTCCCACTGGACAAATAAAAATACTACTGTGAACAGGCTGCAGACAAATGTCGAAATAATTAACTGCATATTTAATGGACTACTAATTGACTCATAGTTTGTGTAAAAAGTCCCAAGTCTTTGCTGGTTTGAGTTTCTTCAGGCAATTTGGTGTTTTTTTGTTTCTTGCTGTTGTTTTATATATCATATTACTGTGAATCAAGTTTTGAGGGGTTTAGAATTGTTGGTCAGACAATTTGAGGGCATCATCGTGAAATTGTCATTGATATTTTCCATTAATTTCTAACATTTTCTTCAGACAAAATCAAAAAAACAACACAATCAACACTAATGGTAATAAATAAACCATTGTGTAGATTCATGTAGGTTTGGTGTCAATGAATACAGTGCAACACACAGCACGAATATTGCTATACTATTTGCATGATATCATACTTTAATTCAGTTTCTATGACTTCAGATGTGTTATATGTATGTCCATTCAAATGCAAATTCACTGCCATTCCCTGTGGTTTTATTTTAGAAATGATGAAAATAAAATAAGGAAATAATTGGCATTAAAATGAGTTCTTCATACCCCTGGAAAACAGCCAACCCCTCCACATTAAAATAGCTACTACTTTAAAAGAATTCCTTTTCTATAAGTGCCTGTACTTTCAGCGAAGTTATTCTTTAGAGATATAAGTGGTTTCTTCCTGCAGTTGAAGAACTTCAATCACTTTACACATGATGTTTGCTGCCATACACTTGGAAATGAGAAATGAAGGTTAATAGCTTCCTTTGTATATCTTGACACTCACCAAAACTATTTTGATTTCGCTAATAGAGGAATCTGTTACACACAACGAACTCGTATGAATTCATAGATACGCATTTACATGCCTGCACACTGAATCCAATCGGTTAATTCAGCAACAACAAAAAAAAAGCAGTCGATCAATTTGTGCTACAGCCTGAAATATAACCAAAAACAGGCTATTAAAAAATAGTTTGGGGAAAACACATTAATTTGCTTTGTTTCTTAGAGTTAAACAAAATAATTAATATCAACCTTGTGTGTGGGTTGGGAATTTGTTCAACCTAACTTAGCATAAAGACTAGAAACAGAGGGAAACAGCTAGTCTGGCTCACTACAAAGTGAAGAAAATATTCCTTCCACCACATCTACAGTGAGCTAATTTAGACATTTTATCTTCTTTGTTTAACACACACACACACACACACACACACACACACACACACACACACACACACACACACACAAATGTTTTTATGGGGAATTAGGCACTGGAACTGCTTCTTGCACAGCCTCCCAAAGACCTCATCACAGTGAGGCTGCCAGCATTGGCGCCATTATGCCTTTACCACAACCAAAAACCTGTGCTCACTGACTGTGTATGGCAATCAACTCCATAACCACAGATACTGCACACAAGTACCGGGCAGATGGATAAACTGTTGTTTGTCGAGAAATAGCTACAGCATGACACTCTCCTTGAAACGTCAAACTGTAATGTGATGCAAGCAAATGAGAGAGTTTTAGCAACGTGCTAATTAGAGAGTTTTAGAGGTGTTGGTAAACCTGCTTTTGAATTTTGTAAAGTGCCAATCTAACCATTTTCCCTTGCCTCCAATCTTTATGCAAATTTGGGCTAAACACTTGACACTTTGATTTGATTAGCTCCATACTTAACACACAAACATAAGAGTGGTATTGATCTTCTCATCTGATGTTGGGAACTGTTGGGAAGAAAGCAAATCAGCGTAGTACAGATTCTGGCTGAAACAGATATTTCCTGCTCACTGTGTAAAGTGTTTATGCTAGAAAAGAGACATGAATAAGTTCCCGAATGAAAATGAGTGAATATCCTGCTCTACTTTTTGAGAAATTATACTTTTTATATAGATTTTAAAATGTACTCCATTAGCACTCAGTCTATTATGACAACCAGCATACATTTCTTTATTAATGAGGACCAGAATAGAGTCCTTCCTTGTGTTATATGACAGTAATGTCTTCCTGTTGTGGCTCTGAACTTTCTGTATTAAACCCTGCATAATTTAACACGATCCTCTCAGGAGCCAATGATGCTTTTTGTTGCATTTTAAGTAATTGTAAAGCTCAGCTGTAATGAGCTCGCACCAGGACGCTGTGTTATTTTCGCTGCGGGCCTCATCAGAGCTCAGCCCCTGCAAACGGCCAGGATCTTCACCGTGTTTACCGTTTAATGGTGATCATCCAATCGCTCCTTGCCATTGCAGCTTGTGTTTCGCTCCCCCTTCTGACATCAGAGGTGGACACACCAGCAAAACAACTCTGCACAAACAAGCCACAGCAATCAATAGTCAACACAAACACATAACAGCGATGTTCTTCTGTAGCCTCTATCTATTGCTACTAAGCACCGAGCGGCTAAATAACCTTTTAGCGGGCCCAGGCAGGCGAGACAGATGACTTTCCTAAATGAGGCTTCTGCTGACGCTGGGCTCTAAATCAATGGCAGTGGCAGGCGTCGAAATGAAGCCCCTGCAGCATGTGCTCACAGTTTCCTTTGAGAGAGTTGGAAGAGTCGGCTATACCACCCCACACGTTAATATTTTATTATTGCCACACTCATTCATTCATTCCTATGAGAAAATCCTTTTGCTATGAGTATGATTATGATCAAATCCAGAACAGAATATTCATAATCAATCAAATCTGACTTTGACTTACAGAAGCTGGTTCGAGAAAGAATAGGGAAAACTTTTCTGTTGTTTTACATTCCTTGTAATGGGACTAAATCTGTTTCACAGCACATGCTAAAAAAAATTATTTTTTCTGGGATCACAATTAGCTTCAGGTAGAGCATTTTCTAATCTTCCTAAAGTCTATCAATGCACCAAAATGACATGGGATACAGATCTGACATTAAAGTTACAAAAGAAAAATGGACACGAGGAATATCAAATGCTGCAAAATGAAAAGAAGATAGATGTTAAATATTATTTGTTTAAAACAAAATTTTTGCTTAATCCAGAAAGATGATTACAAAGTATATTCAAATTAGACTATATTCCCATTCATATATTTCAATTGCAATTTGATGCTCTTTGTATTAGTAATATATTTCAATGTAAAATTCATGGTATAAGATATTTTGTTTCTTTAATCTTTGCACATGTAATGTCTTAAATTTCACATGTGAAATATCTAAAACTTAATTGTGCCAAAATCTCGTGAATTTATCACATCTGAAAAGACCAAGAATCTGACGTTCCTACATGTGAAATGTTCACATTTAAAATGGTCTTCGACACAGGATAAACATTTGAAATATGTTTGCTGTATAATAAATTCCCTTGTGGTTTTTTTTTTTTATATAAACAGGATCGAATCTGAAGAGAATACGTATAGAATCATGACTTTCTAATAATTTGGTAATAATAGGGTCAATTAATAGCTGCTGTGGAGCTTTTGAGAAGTTTTGATGAAGATCAAGAGTTAAAATTCAATCTCAGCTTTTAGTCAACTAGAAGTTTTCAGGAAACTGAGCAAACTGCCTACATATACTGTAGGTTCACTGAGTGGACAACGTATTTAGTTTTTTTGCTCTGTCACTTTGTACTTGGGAAATAAATAATAAATAATTGACCTTTCTTAACCTTCCTAATAAGATTCAGTGTTTCTGGCTTGTGTATTAATAAAAAAAAATGTTTTCCTGATCCAAAAAAAAAAAAAAAAAAAAAATATGATGTGAGGATGAAATTTGTTCTACTTAGTCATTTCAGTGTTTGTATGTCTTCCTTATTGGCTGCAGACTAAATAATAGAGCAATATTCAAAATGAGTTAGCACCTGCGATGATGATATAACTGTGTTCATAACATCAGAAAGCCACAGAGGAATAATACCTCTTGCTAATGTTTATGCCTCTCCCCATTTCCTTTATAGTTTGATCAGTGAGCCGAGAGTGATCATAGCACCCAAGCATTCTTTTATTTTTTCTATTCAACAGATCTGATTTGTTTAATGTAAATTTGCCAAGTAAATTTGTCTATGCAAATAGAGGCAGCAGAAAATCCCACAGAAAAGAAATAAAGCTGTAATGGTGTATATATGCAGCATACTGTGCACTGTTTATCAGCATATGTCTCTATAATAATTGCCCTAGTCAACAAATTATTTGTCAACAATTTGTTATCATTTCATGTTTTGCATGCTGAGATAGACAGAGGGCCTAACCTGCTATGTAAGGGCTTTTATTGAGATGCAAATGTTGTCTCAGGGATTTTAGCTCCCAGTCAATGGTTCATTGTGTATCCCTGGCTTCCTAGTGCTCTGCAAATTTATGATGTTATTTGTGATTCAAATAGATCCACCAGGGCATTGAGTACATGCAAGCTTTTTGTGCATGTTTGATCTAAAACTTTGGAAAGAATATCTGGGGTTTTTCTGGAGCTTTTCCCTACCAGACAAATTTGTTTGATGTGGTCGTTCTCGTCAAGTATAATCCATTCAGTCCGGTTAATGGCAAGTTATAGAATCTAATTTAGTATTAAGAAAATAATGAACAATTTGAAAAACGATCATTAATATATTATGAAGAATTTTCCAAATAGAGAAAGTGATGGTGTGTTAATAATATGGAAGCAATTTCCTTTGACAGGTGGCAAATGACCTTGAGATAATGGTATCTAAGATGGATAGGGCTGTATCTCTGTTTCTATCTATCTATCTATCTATCTATGTTGTACTAAGGCTAAGAGTCTACGAGTTATGTCTTTTCTTTTAGCCTTTCCGATGTCAAAAATACAAGAGCAATAGTGTAAGGAGTGGAATAAACAGCATTTTTGTCTGTATTAAATAAATTGCAAACATTAGTATGCCTATCTTTAGTAGCTAACTAGCTTACAACCTACAATATAACTAAGCGTTGAGGCCAATAAGCATTTCATAATTTGTGGGTTTACAGATTATGTTTTAAAAGACTAGGTTCACGATATCAAATCCAATATGTGACATTTTCCCACTGTGTAGCTGGTTCTGGATGCTAGTGTATCAGTGTAGCCTAACATTCGCGGCTATATCCTGGTGTTTATTGGGTTTTTACACTCCAGCTTCCACAGCCAAACTCATTATCTGAAATAGCATATGTTTATTTTGCACATTGGTCAAACTTTTTTTCTCTCATAATTAGCAAAAGCTAACTTCTTTGGTGACGTATAAAAGCTGAGTAGGCTCCAGAAGGTGAAAGCTTTTGTCAAGTCAGACTTTAGAGTTCAGCATATGGCTATTTCCTGGAGGCAGTACGGTGCAGACCCGACAGTCGTGATTTCAGCAAAATCGATGGTCACATGCTAGAAATAATATTGGTCTCCTTTATTACGTTCTGTCTTAAACATTATGAAGAATTTCTAACAGAAACTTGACCAGCGTATCAACAGTGACTAAGGTTAACTAAGGTTTCGGCAAACTGCCTATCATATTTACAGTTCAGATCTGTGGATCTTTGGTGAGACCCGACCAAGAAGATCAAAGTCAAACTTGAATAAACTGAAAATCCGAAGGCTTTCCTGAATTCATGGAGCACCAGTCCAACTTCCCCCTCAAGACAGACAACAGAGTTGAAACAGTAGCTGCTCTTTTCATCACCACACCTACAAGTCTCTTGTCACTTTTAGGTGACCCAACATCACCAGCTCTGGGAATGCAACATCTTTTTCAGTCCGTTTCTCTGTATGTTTTCTGCACCAGTCTGTGTGGTGAGCACTGCAGCATCTAATGCTTTTTCACTCTGGTCATACAGTATTTAGCTCCATATTTTCCAAGTGGCTGGAAACATAATGGCCTGCACCTAAGCCACAGCAGCTAATACACCATGCTCTTCATATAATGGATGCACA
The DNA here is from genome assembly GCF_002260705.1 of Seriola dumerili. Lineage (NCBI taxonomy): Eukaryota > Metazoa > Chordata > Actinopteri > Carangiformes > Carangidae > Seriola > Seriola dumerili. The sequence continues at coordinate 4,400,369 of NW_019174290.1, forward strand.
TTTACCACCGTCTCTCGCCTCGCCTCACTCTCTCTCTCTCTCCCTCTGCCCCTTTCCTGCTCATTCTCTCATCTCTCGCTCTGTCTCACGGACTCAAGCCTGTAATGACGCCTCACTTCAGGATGAACACGCTGCCATTTTTCATAATTACAGCCGGATGTGATTTTCATAAAGTCTCCTGGTTGACATTTCTGAACACACAGACACACCATTAGAGGTAGCATGAGGACAGAACCTGAGAGAACACACACCATTAATAAATCTGAACGTCCTTCTGAGATTTCCAACTGCAAAACATGGTAAAAGCAACTATTTATAGTTGTGAATTAAGATGTACAGTCAGAAAGTATTCAGATCCCGTCACTTTTTGTACATTTTATGCTATTTCCAGTTTCCATATGTAGGATACATGAATCAATCTTGCAATTGATAAGTCACCATAAATACCATACATACAAAACATTATAAAAATCCTTCTCTATTTACAAAATATCATCGATCAGTGTGTTGTATATGAAAAAACTAGAAACAGCCTCAGACACCACCCTGATGAAGACAAGATGGCCGAAAATGTTTGGTGACTAAAGCATGGGGGGTACTGGAGGAGCGTTGTGTGACATCTTTTAATTTTGATCAACATGACAGTGCCAACCTGCAGAAAAACAAGGTTAATACATGTTTTTCTGTGTTGATGTTAAAATGACTTGACTGGCCTGCGCAGAGCACAGCCCACAACCCCATCAAACATGTTTGGGATGAACAGCCAGGCCTTATCACCCAACATAATTGTCAAACTCACTAATGCTCCTGTGGCTGAATGGGAGCGAATCCCTGCAGCCACGTTGTAAAAACTGATGGAAGGCCTTTTCAGAACAGTGGAGGCTAATATAGCAGCATTGTAATACCCATGGGTTTAGAATAGGATGTGAACAATCACATTTGAGTGCAGTGTTGAGAGGTGTCCTCTTTACTTTTGACCATGTAGTGTACATTAGGCAAGAATGAATGTGAAATTGGTGCATTCCTCTTCTGTTTTAGATGCTTTTGAAGCCAGGAAGATTCATGATTGACATTCCAATGTGAGTCTGTAAATAAGAATTTCAGCTAAGAAATAAGCTGTTGACCTTAGGAAAAAGCATTTTAACAAAATAATCAAAACTCAGCGTTCTTACTGGGTTTTCAACATCTCAGTCTTCTCAAGTGGATTGGCTCAGGTGTCATCATGTGACCTGAATGAGAAATTTATGTGCATGTGTCACCATCTTAATGGCCGGGAGGTTTCGTCATTTGACGGTCCTCCAACGAGAAAATGTGAATCGGTAATGTGACCTCACAGACACACTGCTGTTTTAATCAAAATAATTCCCAATGGGGTTTGTTTTAGTGCCATGTTTGCGGTTACACAGAGAGGACAAAACAACAACAAAACCTGACACTAAACACAATATGTTGTTCTCAAGGATATTGTAATGTGGGCCACTCTTTGCCTGCACAACAGCTCCTTATAGTGTTGTAAAACTCCTGAGCTACTTCCAGCAGCAAGGAAGCATTTTCTGAAGTTTGAAACTTTGTGTTCCTTGATGAACGTAGGACGTGGAAATCTATGTTCTGGCAGTTCAGACACCACATATTTGGTCTCCGTGGGACTGTGTAAAGTTGATTTTCAGACATCTTTTAACGCAGTGGGGAAAATTGGCTGATGACTTCCTTGGGTAGCTGCATTCGAAGTCAGGCTGTAGTTATGTTAATTTTAAAGTTAATTTGACACAATTTTTGGTCCTAGAACATAAACAAAGCATTTGAAAAATCAACTGCTTTAATTAACAGAGGCTACATTTGCTTTAAGTACCGCATATTATGGTGCAGGTATGTATTAACCTTGACAAAGAAGTTTCATTACATTGAAAAGCAAAGCTTCATCAAGTAGTTGTGGACAAGAAAGAAATGGTCTTCTACATTTTTCTCCCATCAGCCTCAGTTAACATTTGTAGTCTCTAAATTCTCTTATCCTACATTTCAGCTTGCAGGTTCTTTTCAGCCACCCTGACATGTTTCTCCTCCTTGTTTTGAGGTTTAAATGCAAAGTGATGGAGTGACAAAACACTGTCAATCAAAATGTGTTTCATGACCACTTGACATTCTTGGCTGGTTTTGGAGTGTGAAAACATCTGAGGCTCTGAAACCAAGGTCTCATCGAAGAAACTGCACAGCAAACCTGACATGACTGTGAATAGGTCGCAAAACCCACTCTCAACTCAAGACTTTTTTCTTGAGAATGGTCTCTATAAAACGTTGTTTTGCAGTAAAGCTTCAGCCCCATTCCCGCTCCCTCTGAATCAATGCTAAGCTTGTGAATGCGGACAGCCTATTTGTCAAGTCTTTCAATTAAAGTGTATAATGCCACTGTGTTCCTAGCCAGGAATTTGGTTTTTGAGATGTATAAATAAACGGGTAAACACTCTTATTTACCTCAGTGTTCCCAAACATAATCACCAGGCTTGGCTCTGTGCTCTGTGCCCTGCATGAAATTAGCTTGCTATTGATTCCTTAAACATCTCCCCACAGTTCTCAGCATTCCAGAGCCCTAATTGGCTAAACCACGGTTTTAAATTCAAGCAACCTGACAGTTTTGCTCTTAATGTTGTCTGCAGCAGAGAGGCAGATTGCAGGGGAACCGTGCAATGACACTGTATCGTGCCTTTTTTGTTTTTTAATCATATTTCACATCTCTGTCCGTGACCCGACAAGCTGGAGCCTTGATGTGACATTTGGTGACATTTAGCACTGGAATGTGAATGACTGAGTCTTAACATTAAAAGGTCATGCCATGTGAGACAGTTTGCTCACCAGATTTGGCTTACATCTACATTTCTGTTTTTGCGCACAGAATGTACACACCGTTGGATTATTTTGGATCCCTCCTGCTATGTCTGATTGATTTTTGCCCTTTGAGTTGGTGTATTGTTGTGTTGTTTTTAAAAAAGTTGATGCGGTCCCATAGTTTTCCACATAATTGAAAGGAACTGATATCCAAGGTTCCTGAAGGTTAGGAAGGTTCCTGGAAAGGACTGTGTAATTAGGTAGTAATAATAGGGAAAGTGGAGATGAAGGTTAATTGTTTCACAATTATTCTACTAGTAGCATAACCCGCCCCAACCAACTAGTAAGTTCCAGGTAAAGCATACAATTCAACAATGAATGATTATTTACTTGGGTTCACATGGATTTCTTTGTTTTTTCCAGCCTGAAAGATTTTAGGAATTGTCTTAAGGAGTTTACAAACTTTACCTTTTCTTTTTCTTTCTCAAAACTCAAATAAACGAGTTAGTGTATCAGACCAGTAACTCTCTTTTCCCTGTAATTAATGCCAAATTACATGGTTCCTTCTGAGAAACCTCCTAGGTAAGTATTAATTACAGGACATGTAAACTAAAACATTTACCTTCAAGGCAGAGTTTTGGCACTGAGCCTCTGATCTGAGTTGATTCGATAAGCAGGTTATTTGAATGACAGAAAAATAATCACCAACTTCTTTGTCCAAGTCATTTTTCAAACAAAAACGCTAAAACATTCTCTGGTTCCAGCTTTTCAAATGTGAGTATTTCTTTTTGTTATGTGATAATAATTTGAGTATTTCTTAGGTTTTGGAGTTTGATTTGGACAAAGCATGCAATTTGAAGAATTCACCTTGGGCTCTGGGGAGTGGTAGAGATATCTTTCACTATATTAATCAATTAAATCACGAAGAATATCTCCAGATTAAACAATAGTAAATAAAAATATTGGGCTCTATGGTTATGTGATTATTAAATGAAGCACTTTACCTAGTGGCTGCCCCGTTCATGCCTCACCCCCAGTGGTGTCCTTATTAGCTGCTTGTCTACCAGCTGACTAGATACAGCCAATTATATTCTTTGCTTTTTGACTTAGACTTAATTCAAGACTTAATTTTCATGTATGTGTTTCTCAAAGAGGGATTAGTTCTTCCATTAGGATCCTTGCTGCTGCTTGGACTCATTGAGAGGTCCGTGAAAAGCAGATTTTTGCAAACTCCTCTACAACATTTTCTCCTCCACCTAACCCAGCCACAGGTTCTGTTGCACCATTCGAGGTTCGGGCCCACTGTGGCCTCTAATTGGACAGGGACTGAGGGAACGCTTGTGATGTGATGGCAATGACAAGAACAGCAGCGTTCAGAGCCCTGCAGCCTTTGGGAGCTCTCGCCACATCTTCTGACAGAATCGATGTGTGCGGCTGCCCCCATCAAGGCCACAGGGAACCTAGTTCAGCAGAACTAATTACTGTTCATTTTAAAAGTTCATTTGTTCCTGGTTCACTCCTGTGTTTTTTTTTTTCCCTGTCTTTCTTTCCTGCCTTGCTTCATTTAAGGAGTCACCATTATTTTGAAGTGTTTCATTAAGTGCTGGCAATCAGAGAGCTCCAGACAGGTCAAATCACTGACTTGATGTGATTTAAAGGAGGATTTCAGTCCAAATGACAATAATTATACAAGATATTCAGGAAGCAGCAGAAGTTATTTTGAGCTGTTTTTTTGTGAATTAAATACTGAAATTTTATTACATTCAATTTTCATCTTGATATGTAATAAATGTTTTCACTATTCAAATCTGACAAAAATCTAACACATTGTTTTCGCTGATGACAAAAAAACATCTCAGCCACGTCGTCATGGCCTTTGCTCTCACATCACCTCCAGTCTGACATCGTCCAGACTCAGCACCGCCTGACAAATTGTTTACTGCCTGACAGGAGCCTGTACACCAACCTGATAGATGTGCACACATGCACACTGCCATCCTCTTATTGGGAATCCAGGGATGACGCCTTCAAGCTGGGCTGCACAGCTCCGAGCTGACATGAGGAGACAGGCTGTTGCAGGTAACCAAAGGGGCGTCGACTGGCTTGGTCTGTGGGGAATCCACTGCGGGAGCTCCCAGGCAGGTGGGGGGGCTCACTGCAGTGCTCTCCTCCAGCAGGGCGGCTGATAGATTGTAGCATGCACTGACAAGACATAAGCCAGCGGTAAGTGGTCGTCACAGGATGCTAAATATAGAAACAACAACTTAATGTGACCCAGCTTTGAGAAGAATTACCTCAAAAATGCATCATTACATAACAAAAAAGTTTCCATATTGACTCCATCTTTTATTTACCTCAAGTAGCTCTTTTCTTACTTTTTTATTTCAGTCAGTTCATGCAGAACAGATATATTGTGTGTTTGTAGAACACATGGAAACTCCTCCTGTGAGGTTAATTTGACTTTGAGGTAATATTAAATTTAACAGATTATGACCAAATTTTCATTTTGGAGAGAACCATGTCTTGAAATGTTCTGGGTTTAAAAGTACAATCAGTAATTTGTTACCAGCACCTGGGCAAAATCTTTGCTTCCTCAAAGCTGGTTTGTGAACATGTATTGAGAATTGTCAAACTCAGTTTTTAAACATTCTATTTTGAAAATCAGCTGTGTTATTCTGAATGTTCATTAAAAATAAACAAATCTCTGACTGAAATACCATGTTGAATTGGCCACTTAAAAAAATAATAATTGGGCATAAATTAAGAGTATCCCCACTTCTCCAGGCACCACTACAACACTGCACATAAGGTCTGCAGAGTAGGAGCAGTATCATCAGCGGCAGAGTTTTCGAAGGAGCTTGTTGAAAAAATAAAGACTTCAGCGCAAGTGTCCAAAGGCAGTTTTAGGCCAGACACGGGGGAGTAAATAGTTTGCATGAGCTCGTGGGCAGAATAAAGAGCAACAGAAAATGGCTGCAGTAACAAGGACGACACTGACAACATCAGAATGCAACACATCACAATATACATTTTCTAACCTGGTATCTTCACCCTCCCTAATATTTTCTGCCGTGCTTTTTATTCAAGTCCTGTGATTTCAGGAATTCACAAATATTAACCTTTCCACCAGTAAAGTTGTGGCCGCTACATGTTCTGCCTCCTGCTGAGGCCTCAATCCTGCTGGACGCATGCTGTGGAGGCTATTTTCAGGTCAACATTGAATTTAGTTTAACTTTTGCTGTATAACATGGGAGAAAGTCAGCACACAGTACAGCTGCCTGGAAGAACACAGCAGCTGTCTCCACTGAAGATACAATCTCTTGTGTACACTTGCACTTTTGGAGTAAGGTTAAGACTTTGTTACTGACACATCAGCTTAAATGTCTACTCCTGGATTGCAGGCAGAGTTTCAGATACAAAGATGATGCAAAAGTAATCATTGTTTACATAGACATCTGCAAGACCTTCACAGGTTTGACACAATGAAGTTCATTCACATTCAGTACACACAGTTGAATGCTGAATGCATAGCCTGCTTATGATTTCACAAACATAACCCTTCTCCCTTTTTATTTTTACTGTATCTATGTTTTTTAAATTATGTTTTCTCATGCTGTGTTCCAGTTTGTTCTCATCAATTGTCTTGCATTGTTAATTGTCCATTTTTAATACTGTGTGGTAAAGCCAAAGGCTATTTTCCATTACGTAGACAATATAGTTTCAAGCTAATTAAATAACATTTCATTGTGATTCTTTGTTTGTTTTGTTACACTTTTCTTATTAATATTGGTACTGGCTTCAAAAGTAAATTATTGGAGAAATGTCATAATATGAGGTTTGAGTTTGGATTAGCTTCAGTGTGATAATAAATAAACCTATAACAATTGTAATATTAAGTAAAATAATATTTTGTAACCAAGAAATAGTATTTTTCTACCATATCAGAGCAAAGACTAGACAGAGCATCGTCACTGTATTGCAAAATGTTGCATGGGATACACAGTATATTGCAGTGTGAGCGCAGCAGTGCAACCTAAGGTATCTGCCTGAACTAAATTACATGTTTCTTACAAAAAATAAAGTACATTATTGAAAACATGACTATCTCATTATCTTAAAAACCAATCTGCAGCAGCTACAGCAAAATGCATCAATCACCTCAACTTGGTTAACATCGATTTGCTGTATTTTTGTCCAAATTACATTTTCATGGCAGAGACACCTTAAATTCTTAAGTAAAATGCAAATAGTCCTGTGGAGTCCCCTCGTGGAATTTCAATTTCTCCTTTATGACAATAAAAGATGAATCACCAAGTGACTTGAGGCACCAGCTTGGCTTTTAACATACAGTGTATTATAATCAACTCAAAGGGTATTGTTTTTGTATATTACCAGTAATATACAGTATTGTGCCCAAAACATGTGTAACTGGGAAAGAATTTACCAAACACAATGGCACAAACTACCGCTCACAACTCATTTGCTGTAACAGACAATCAAACACAGTGTGGGGGTTAACTATAAAATTTTAAGTGCACATAATTTCAAAGATGGATATTAAAATGTTCCTTTGGAATCCAAAATAATCATTACTTTAGGGCTTGGATTGCATTCAAGCATATTAATATTGCACGCTTACACTGAGGCACGGCATTAACAAAATCATTTAATTCATTTATTCGGTTATCAGTTAATTCATTCTTGGCAATGCTGTTTAAATTTTCTAGCTTTATTTTCAGTTATGCCGTCTGAATTGCAAGTGGCTAATGTGCTTTACAACTGGATAAAACACTGTCTTTTATTTCCTGTGTGAGAGGTTGTGGGTGTGTGTGTGTGTGTGTGTGTGTGTGTGTGTGTGTGTGATCCTCAGAGTTTCCTCACAGAAGTCTCTATTTAGGGGCGACAGGGAGACGGTTAAGCTCAGGTGGGCTGAGTCCACTGTGGTTTCTGCTTAATTAATGGCATGCCATCTGCCTGTCTCCAGAGGAGGGAGACCACCAGCTGCTCAGGCTTTGATCTCACCTGTCTGTAAGTCTGTCTGTCTGTCTGTCTGTCTGTCTATGAATACGTGTCTCTGTGTGTGTCTGTAAGTTTAAGGGGCTGCATATATGTACATAAGAGTGTCAGTCCTCACCTCCTCATTGTGGAACTGCTTATATGGGGTGACATTAAGTCTTCAGTGTGGGACTCACTTCAATAACAGGGCAGTGGTTTGGTCGTGTTTTCCTGCAATAAAATTATTACAGTCAGTTTAAACACCATTTATAAGTAAATCAGTTTTTTCCTTAAAGCTGCTAAAATCAATATTTTATATTCACAATGGATCAAAAGACACATAACAGATTCATCACCTGAACCTGCAGTTCCCCTCAGCTCAAAGGAGCATTTCAGTATTTTTCAACTCATTATTTTAGTTTCACGACCTGCAACATTATTGTTTTGCTTCCCTCTTACTGCTCTCATCATCCTCGTTTCCAGCTGCAGCGACAGATGTTTTCAGTGAAAGAGCGCTACAACCTCACTGTTAGTGATTAGCTGGTAAACATAGCGGTGCATCTATCAGCTAAAGAGACTGATACTTTTCTCAGGAGTTGATGGAAACCAAGACTGAGCTAGAAGGAGAATGAATATATTAGACTCACATTCATCAGGTGGACACAAACAACCCGATCTCCTCCCTACATGGACTTTATCGCTGTATAGCACTGTCACCAACACTGTCACCTTACTTCCTTCTTTGCACTAGAGGGTTTTGTCACTGATGCTGTCTCACACGACTGCTAGATTTCTGTTAACAGTTAAATGTAACTATGGGTTGTAATAAGCTGCTTACACAAACACCTTACTGGGTGTTTTTTGTTAATGGAGGATAGTTGTTGAGATGAGATGTCTAACATACATTTTCCTGGTTTAAAAGAAACTTAACAATAAAGAAAAATGTACAAATATCACAGTAATTCTATCTTAACACACTACAGGGTCAACTGTAGGTGGATACCTGAACATTACATGTCGCTGCGGAGTTTCTCAAAACAATTCACAGTATTCTGCTGCCATGACAACATCCACTCTTCTGTGAAGTTTTTTCACTTGATCCAGGATTTCTGGCAGTGCAGTGGGCAGTTTCTGTCCCATAAAACTGGGAGAACAATTTCTTAATGGATGTCGTTTCGTGCATGGGAGCACTGTCATGTTAAAACAGGGAAGGGTCTTCCCAAATCTGTTGCCACAAAGTTGGAAGCACACTGTCTAAATGATCGTATACTGTTGAAAAGCAATACTAGACTACACAAAAGTATGCGGATAAAGGTGTCCACACACTTGCACCTGCTGCTTTTCTAATTACATTTAATATTTGGGCTACTAATTGCTTAATTCTGACCGTCTGGCACCAGATGCTACGTGATACCTTTATCACCACCTTTTACTGCCTCCCTCTTCCTTCCATTTAAAGAGTCAGTTAATGCACAACATCATTAGTCTCAACATTGATCTCCCTCCTCACTGCAGCAGAGGCCTGAGGACTGTCTGTTGTCACTGCTGCTGCTGACGTGTCCCCTTTAAAAGTCAAGGTGAAGCGTCAGTGTCTAGTGTGGGAGGAGAGCACAGCGCAGATCACAAAGGCTGCATCTTGAAAAACCGTCTCCGACAGCAGAGGTAAAGCACGCCTGCCTCTCACTTCAATCCCGCCTCCCCTGAGAAAGCTTACAGAGGTAGAAAAGATTCATGCAATAGGTTTAGAAGAAAGAGGCGATCCAAGTTTGTCATTGAGCCCAGTAGAAGTCACTCTGTCCCTGTTTTTAAATTTATTTTCACCACTGGCTGAATCTTAATTTTAAAACGGGCACTGATTCAACCCGTAAATTGCTACAGGTGCACATTATGTTTCAGTAAAACTTTCCCCATTATGCCTACCAGGGACAGTGAGATAGAGGCAGAATCAGAAAGAAAGTCAGAAATGCTCTGACTGTATAAAACGCCCAATTATCCTGATCACTAATGGAAATACTGTTCATATCCTGTATGTATATTCGCTCTTCCATCACACTAATTTACAGTCATTACACCTGCCAAGATTGTATGACTCAGTAATTGATTGATTTATTTCGGTGTCATGTATTGTAGCTGTGTCTAGCTCACATATGGTGAGCTTACATCACAATGTTTCTCACTGTATTCTCAGAGTAACTCATACATCTGTGTTTTACCAGGATTTACAGATAAAACGTGTGACGTGTGTCATGATCATCCTGCTGGGAGGTAAATGTAATATTGCTGTAAAATTACATTTCAGGGGCATTTTGCTATATACTTTTTTTTTTTAGGTAGAAAGAGATGATTTAACACATCACTTAAAGGACAGAACAAAACATGAAAGGATGATGTCTATGACCAACTGAAGCTGTCCGTAGCTACAGTTTTACTGACTTATACCAAATATAAACATGGCTTTTCTACATTACTAAAGAAAACATTCTTTTCCAATATTATTCTAGTCTGTTACTGTAAATGAATTATACAGCAGTTACAGAGAACAAAGACAGACTCTTGACATTCAGGGCAGGTTAACAGGGGCTCACTTCAAAAACAGCACTCAAAAATAAAAATAAATGTCAGAACGCGTTGACCTCAGTCTGCCAATCTTTATGAACAAGCTTTCATCATATCACTATATTGATATTCTGGAATGAAATTCATTCAGTGAATTGAATTAATTCTCTTAATGTAAAATAAATATCAGAGAAATCTCTTTTTATAAATTCTGGGACAAACCCAGTGTATTAAAAATAGAAACACAGATAGTTTGAGCTCCAGAAGTGATGAAGGTTTTCCTCAACTTTTGTCCTCGGGATACATTTGGAATCTCAATGTGTATTTTTGTAATGTACTGAAGAGCAGTGTTGTTGTTGTTTTGATGGATGTGATAACGTTCGATAACAGCATCTATTTTGAGGTTGTAATGCTTTAAAAAAAAGAAGAAAAAAAAAGATGCGGGAACCACCTTCATTAACATGTTCCGATGCCTGTGAAGACACTATAAGACTTTTTCCATTGTATTTTATTTGTGCGAGTGCTGCTGTTTAAAGTGACAGACTGTAACTCTGCTTGGTGATGGATAGTTACTAAAAGTTTCCAGATGAGTTAGTGAATCTGCGGTTCAGCATATTTATTACTCTGCAGCACCATGAACACTGGTTTTTAATCAAACTTGAGTGTGTGTGGAGATGAGATATCCTGTGTTTCTCTACATCATGAGTAAAGTGGTTGTCAATATATATGAGTCATTTAGTTTCAAGCAGAAATAGCATATATACTTAAAAATCACTTATTTCTGATATAAAATACACTGTTCTACTTATTAGGCAGAGTAATTGTACAGTAAAGCTGCCATTGGCCTTGTTGATTTTTAAGTCTTTGTCTGGTAAACTACAATCTAATCCATTGATGATTAACAAGTGTGTTTATCAGAAAAAAACAAAAATGTTATTAGTCAGATAAGTTTCCACACACTTTGACTTGTGTGGCACAATGTTGACTCTACTGTGCAAATGTTTTAGGAAGTAAAAAACTCTAATCAGTCTCAAATTCATTCTGCAGCATGAAGACGACCCCAAACATACAGCCCGAGTCATCTAACTATCCACAGAGACAAGAAGAACAAGGAGTCCTGCAGCAGATGATCTGGCTCCCACAGAGCCCTGATCTCAACGTCATGGAGTCAGTCTGGGATTACATGAAGAGACAGAGGACACTGAGACAGAAGAACTGTGGCAAGTTCTCCAAGATGCTTTGAACTATGTACAAGTGTGCCGAGGAGAACTGGTGCTGCTTTAAAGCCAAATGTTAATATTGATTCTCTTTGCTGCACTTTCTATGAAGTTAATGGATACACATACTGTATATGCAGGGGGTGAGAGGGAGTATTTTCTCCCCTTACACCAACTTATATTCATTTTTTCTATTCTTTTGCAATCTTTGCTCAAGTCTTCATTTATTTTTTATATTCGCGCACACAGTCAGTCTTTGGTGGATCTGCTCCGGTGTACAAACATGTTGCCTGTGATGATGAGTTTCAAGTAGAGACGGCTTCATTTTAAGCAGTCAAAATCTATAATCTGTTTCCAATTAATCCTTTAGTCATTAAAATGTCAAACATGATGAAAATGTCCATCCTGAAATCCCAGATGGCCAAGGTGACCTCTTCAAATTGCTTATTTTGTCCAACCAACAGTCCAAAAACCATATGATATTAAATTTGCAACAACATCCAAATCCTCACATTTGAGAAGCTGAAACTAATCAACTGTTGACATTTGGCCTGATAAATAAACAATCGGATATCAAAACTGTTTTTCTGTAGCTTTCTGTCCAAAAACAAAACTAACCGATTGATCGTTCAACACTAGTAACAACATAAGTTTCAGAAATGGGATTCTACAATATCCATATAAATTTTGTACATCATTAATGTAGAAATAATAAACTGAAATGCTGTGCATGTAAAGTTCAAATATTGACATGAGCTTCAGTTGGTAAATCAATCAGCAGAAACACAGCAAATAAAGAAAACTGACTGAAGGATTGCAGGTATAGGTCCTGCATACCAACAGACTGCTGTTTGAGTTTGCTTTAGTGTATATTTAGTTGACAGTGTGCAGTGGGCTTTGAACGGTCTTGAAAATCATCAAGTGGAAAACAAATCAAGTTCTGCCTCCCAGTTGAGTTGACTTCAGTACAGGGGCACACAGGTGTTTGGTTTTATTGGTCCTGAATCACTCTGATGTAGCAGGAATGACCTTGACTTCACAGCCTCATGGTGCAGATCTCCATGAAGGACAGCTGACACGGAGTGGGCAGGTGTGTGGTGAGCCAAGATATTGGAAGACAACTGCCCCAGTTGTAGGTTAATACACCCTCATCTCTATGTCTGCCCCTCCATTAATTTCCTCTCTCTTGTGATTTCTTTCAGTGAAAGGTGCAACAACATCGTCTCAAGGATTTTCTGCTGTCAGCATTGTTAAAACAGCCATTTGCAGCCTTGTCCAGCAGCAGAATATTAAATTTTAATCACACCAATACAGCCTCATAATTGCATTATGATTGCAAATCACCTACGCTATTGTTAGACAGTCACTGATGAATATGTGAAGGTATGAGCTGCTAGGAGAGTGACAAATGACAGGACTAATGACACCACCGGCTGACTGCAGATTAGCTATGGCCTTATAAGGTCAGGAGGAACTGCAGCAAACTGGTGGGACACACACACAGACACACAGACACCTGCAAATATCCACAGTGGTAATGGGTAATTTTGTCCTATTTGCATGTGTACACAAGCATGCATTTTGCACATGTGCATGAGGGCGTTGTATTGCACGTTTCTGAGCTCTACTGTGTGACCCCCTGCTGGCCTGAGCACAATGGCTGGACCCTGTACACTGACAGGGGGATAAGTAATGGCTCGACTATGGCCGCCAGCCTATACAATCATCCCTGCAACTGCCTCCACTGATTTATTGAAAGACAACGACCTTTGGTTCCACTGAGCCCGCCGCCTGGCCTGGCTCCCAATGCATGTATTGTTTTCCATTTTAGTGGCACATATTGCCATATAGGGAGACACTGCGGCCCTGAGCTGAAGTCCATGTCACTGCTACAGATGCGGCTGCGTTTGCTGTTCATAGAGTGGTCGCAATAAATGTATTATACGAGACCTTTGCATTGCTGAGTCCAAACCGTATGAATGTTGATGAGGCAGAGAGGGTGTACTTTAACTTCAATTTCGTTTTTGTCAAAACATATCAGGAATTACAGCACAGTGTACTGTTATTTATGGCACACAACCTCTGTGAAAGACACTAATATACCACAATGGTATTTCATCAATTTTATTGTTGGGTGGATTGCCTTTGATTAATGACTAATGTTTTAATTAGAATACGTTTCAATTATCCTAGTTGATGGAATACAGATATAGTGCTGTGGTAAATCATACAGACCGTGAACTGGACTGTTCTTGAGACGAAACTAAATCAACTCCCAGTCATATTCTGCATCTCAGAGTGTGTGTTAATTTATATTCCATTTCACTTTGTCTGGACAAAATGCTTTATGGAAAGGCAAATATTTCCACCAGAGCCAAAAGTTGCTTCCTGTACACAGTCCTTCATCAATTGCTGCATGGTGGGAGAAAGTGCTGCCAGGAGCAACCATGCTGATAAAATAATGTGGCTTCAAGCAGACCTTGATACTAATACAGCAAATATGAGAGTCTGGTGTTAAAATACAAAAGAATGAAACAGGGGAATTGCAAGCAGACAGAGATTATCTAGCCAAAACAGTGTAGTTACTACTCTATTACCTACTCTATTCCAGTTGATTAGAGTTCATCTACAAGAGGTTAAAAGGTCACAGCAATAATGAGAAGAACAGAGCTTCAAAATGGGAGAAACATTATTAAATACCGTTTGTATTTGACAGGTTCTTTTAATGATCCTCTGTATTCCTCAACATAGAAAAACAGGAGTGTGCTGAATAATTTAACAATTTGAATGAATTCAACTTGGTTTTTGAGTAACCCTCTTTTTCCCCCCCCATTGGTTTGGTATCGCAGATGGTTTAAATACTATGATACCCATGAGGCTCAGCTGCTGCTGCTATTGTATAAAGAAGCAACTCAGAGGTCTGACTCAGAGCAGCAGCAAATTCACAATGCTCTGACACTGAAGTCGTAAACAAAACAGCACATGATAGCAGCTAATTTCAAACAAAGCTGACCCAAAATCTGAAAGTGAATTCATTTAAGTTGATGAATGTTTTATGAGGTTTATACAAAGCATAATCTTTAGCCCTCCAGCTCACCATTAACAGCACATGCAACAGAATTTTATACTTGGTGATTTGATATTCCTTTACTGAAACGCTGAGACTATCCTCAGAAGAAGAATGACAGAAATAGTTTAGGGGCACCCACGTGGCTTAAGACGTGACAATGAACAACAATGCCCTTGGCTGACGCCAAGCTGCGGTCTTTTGTTGCACACCAGACTCCATATTCTCGACTCATTTCTTGTAATTTCACTACTGTTGGATTTCTACAAAAAAAAAAAAAAAAAAAAAACATAGAAGTTTGTTAAAATGCCTAAAATGACCTAGTGTGTGTTAATGTTCTCCTGACAAGGACGTCTTATGGTCATGCAAATAGTACGTTAGGAAATGGTATTAACATGGTAGTAATAGTAATATATGAGTGACTATGGATAAGGTGGTAATAATAAGTTAGTTATAAGTTGATAATAATAAGATAAAGTTAACAGTTAACATTAGTATCAGTGAATGGGGATCCAAAAAAATAAATGCTGATATGTGCTGATACGTGCACAAGATCAGAAAATGCTCATGTGTGTCAGTTTTGAAGGCAGTGACTACCAGCCTATTTTACAGTTTAATTTGGGGGAGAAAGAAATGCTCCATGGAGGTCCTATGCAAACATACACACATATATAAAAATAGAAATAGATGTACACATTTACAGAACCACTTTTTCCTCACAGTTGCTCATCGCCAAGACAGTTTCATGTCCATCAGGGTCTTGGAGAAGCTCCAACTAACATTATCTATGCAAGGAAATGAACAGGGCCTTCTCTTCCACGACCGTGGGCACCCGAAATAACTCCTCCCTCTTTGCTACTCTATGGGAATTATTTAAGGTTTTTATGGCTCACCAAAAAGTGGAATGAGAGAGAGAAAATACTGAGGATGAGGGATGGAGTGAGAGCAAAAATCCTCCGTCAGCTTACATATCGAGGTTGTGTTCTCCATCAGTGGGTTTGAGGGATTGAGAAAGAGGAGAGAGAGATCCAGTCTGCTGGGCACAGGAGCTCAGAAGGGATGGCATGGAAAAGCACATGTGCACACACACACACACACACACACACACACACACACACACACACACACTTCATCTTCCTCTACAACTTCAGCCACACCTGCAGTAGAATATTTGCACACTCTTCATCAGTATCCATCCACTGCTTTCTCACTTCACTTCTCACTCGTTCAACTGTTTTGTACTCTTTACTGACTCCATATTTTCCCACTGTTATTTTAAATTCATGTATATTTATATAATCAGTTGGGCAGACTCAGGTAGCATACAAAATGTGTTGTCGTTTGTCTGCAAACAAACAACACATCTGATGGTTAATACTGAATACTGAACAATCTGTGTGGGTGTGTGTTGTGGCCGTTTCTGTCTCGGGGAGAATGTGGTTGGTAAAGAGTGACTGGGTGACTGGGTGACAGGTGAGCAGAGCGCAGTCTCACTGGTTCATTACCGGCTGGCAGAGTGGAGCACTCCAGGGCACGACGGTTGGAGGTAACGCTTCGGGCCTCCTCATCAACATCCTGTCACCTCCATTTTCATACTCTCAGTCTCGGCACAGCGGCTGACCCGGTCCCCCCAGAGGGAAAACTGTCTTCCTGAACAATAAGTCAGCACCTGGTAGCAAGAAACAGAAGAAAAACAGTGGGTTTGTTTAGTCAAAGAGAAAATGAAAAAAGGTGGTGTCAGCTGACCTTCATGTGAATTTGATACACAGTTTGTAATGAACAGCAGAGCAGATCGAGTGTCTGTCACCGTTCGTGAAAAAGGATGTTTTACCACATTCCAGCTTTGCTCTACATCTCTGTGACAAGTGAAATAAACCCTTTTCACAAATGGAATATGTTACATTTACGGTTCAATGTATCCGTTACGGCTTTTAGGCTTTCATATAATGTTCTGTACCAGCTGTATTCAAACATGACAAGATCATTACAGATAGAGCTACAATGCTCCCATGATATTTGGCATCTGTTACACAGGAGGAAATGATATGTAGGAAGAAGAGTTTTCTCTCGTGCTGCACCAATATAGGAAAATAAAACCTACTTTGCAGTTGGATGAAAATAATTATCTCGACAATATTATCATTAGATAAACTGTAGACTTCTGCAGCCTATTTTATACAGTGAAACAGCACCCAAGAATAGATCGAACTGAAAAAACGTTAAGTTGTAACTCTTATTTAATTCCTGCTGTATTTGCTCTTGAACTATATGTAAATTCTGCAGGTTAGTCATACCGTCAGGAGTTAGCATGGGTGGAAATGGATAAAATAATTTAAGTACTTTGATTATGATTAAAATTGACAAGCAGCATAATAATGAGATTCCCATGAGCCTCAGCTGACACTACACTAAAGTAAGATGCTGAACATGGTAAACATTATAACTGCCATGTTATAGCATGTTAGCATTGCCAACATGTTAGCATGCTGATGTTAGCATTAAGCTCAAAGTACCGTCTCACAGAGCCGCTAGCATATTAAACTAAATATTATCAGTTTAATATGCTATGTGGTACTTTATTTGTGGATAAGAGACGATAATTATATGACAAACATTTTACAGTATTCTCCCATCGTCTTATAACTGAGCTCTGTGCTGCTATAGACATTATGTTAAACCTGCATGAACTGATTTTTTGGACATGCAAGAAACACAGAACAACACAAAACTGATGCAGTGAACATGTTAGCAAACAGTTGCCTATTTAAACATCCAGCAGATATGAAGAAGAAACATTAGCATTCATTTGTTTGAGTCATGTTTTTGGCCACCTGATGTAAGTCCATTATGCACTTTCCTTGTAACTCTCCATCACCTCCTATGGGTAATGGGTCTGGCTAGTAACTGCTAAATGTCCTACAGGGTTCATCAGCCGGTTGTTATAATGTCTGCCTGATGAAAGCAGTGACAAAAACAAAAGAGTAACTTTGTGGGCTGTAAAAACCAAAACAATGAGCTGAAAGATGCTAAAATACTTTATGGAGCGGAGTGGAACCACAGTCTGGTGATAATCCTCTGTGGGTTTATCACCAGGAGCGAGTATTGATCCATCTTTGATCCAGTGTCAATAAACACATATTAATCATACCTGGCTTAATGTGACAACACTGACTTAAGACTTGTCTCATTTTGAGGTGTTACAGAAATGTTACTGGGTCAGAGAACAACGTGTAAAGCGGCCAGCACATTTATCTACTAAAGTGTATGTTTGGGTTATAGTCACTGCTGCAATCCTATTAACTTTCCCATTACTAGTGCAGTCTGATTTTCATCTCATTGTCCACACGGACTGCCAGTTAGGGCTCTTAATTTCAAACTGTAATCAAGGGGAGGTTTTCCACAGGCTTAACTTCAGAGGCAAAGTCTTTGAGAAGTTCCCCCGACAATTTCACTGCAGTATGAGTGTACTTTTCAGTGTTATCTTTGGGCAAAAGAAGTAGGAGAAGGAAGTCATGCAATATCAGTCTGCAATATGTTTAGCTGAGGGTAAGAAATAGCCAGGCTTGTAATTGCTTTGGGACAAGCTAGGATGGTTCCTCTGGCAGTAGGAGATTTTCTTTTGGTCAGCCATGAGGGCAAGAAGACAGATAAGAGAAAAGGGAGAGACAGACAGACTGAGAGAGGAGAGAGAGAGGGAGATTTTCAGATTTTCTAAAGTGTTCAGACGAAATAGAGGCATTATCGTCCCATGAGGTTACAATGAAAAGCCCACAGTTGGTTGCCCTTCCAAAACTCTGAGGTTTAAGAGAAAAAAAAAAACCCATAAGACTGGGTAGAAGAAAAGGAAGAAGAGTTTCGATTTTTGAGTGTATTTCTGCTCATGAGCATCCTTTACAACTGTTTGTCCACAGCTTCTGGCGACCGTCACACAACCCTCCGAGGAATCATGTCGCAGTCTCGGCTTTCAATGTTACTATCAACAGCTTTTCTGTAAACGACTTCCCTCCTGTTTCATTACCACTCCTCCACAAGATAAAACCCTGCTGAAAGATACAAGAAGAGAGAGCGAAGCACCTGCAGCCACTGATGTTGTTGGATGTCTCTTACAGTAGTAACGTACATCACTTGCACTGCCAGGACAAAGCTAGTTTATTGTCTCTAAGGTGTGTTGTTTAATTAATAGCTCCAAGGCTGTGTGTTTGGCTGACTGCAGTGGGGGTGAGTTTATAAAAGTGGATCAGGAGAGTAGACTCTCCACCCCTGTAGTGGAGATGGAAGCAGGGTAGAGCTGCAACGATTTGTCAATTGATTAGCTGATTGTCAGAAGAACAATCAACAATTATTTTGCGACTTGCTGCTTGCCTCTGTCTTGGCTTGTGTTAGTAAACTGAATATTAGTAGGTCTTGAAATGTTGGTTGGTTTAGTACCATCACCTGGGGCTTTAAAACGATAAATGCATCTGAAATTTTTCACCTTCCCTGTGTAAAGAGCCAAAGCAGCATGACTAATGCAGATAATGTAGATTTGCCAAATTATAAACAAATGAGCTGTAAGGCTGAAAACAGGGAAGTGTAGATAAATTTAAATTCCAAGTTCAGACATTCAGTGAAGTTCACCCTCAGTAACTTTTAATCAGTTTTTAGCAGATTTGTTGGGTAGAGCAGGATAAAGAACGCCTCCAAATTGAATGCAAAGTGTCCAAGAGAGCTTTTGATATTTTGGTCAATAAAACATTATTTTTTCTCATAAAAACATCACAGGAGTAGATCCGCTGCTAAAACCAACTTTATTTTCATGTGGACCCTCTACCATTACATGCCTTTTTTTTTATTTATTTTTTTTTAAATGTAACATGCCTACGCCTTTTCTGCATTGGGTATAAATCTGAATATAGATAGAAATACAGACAGGTTTGTGAAATAGATATCCTAATAGTGGCAAAGTAGCATTGCATTATCCCCCTAACATCATATCTAGGAAGTACCTTTTGTAGCCCAACTGGCGATTCATTTGTGTTACTGAAAATGTTTCTATTTTGCTTGGTGCTGCCTCTGGATGCAAAAATCCTAATGAGATACAACAATCTTATTAAACTGTAGATATTGTTGCCTAGAGGCACCAACTCGAAATAATTTTGTATCCCTTTATTTTAATCTTCTTTTATTCTGCTATTTTGTTAAGACTTCAGCAGCATACGGAGAAGGTGTTTTCATTCTCATACCGAATTATATAATGTTGTTGTTCTCTGGCTTTTTCACATTATAACCGAATGCCCTGAACACCTCCTCTTGCAAAACATTTACTCTGCCAGTTGCTTTGCTCCAGCAAATCATAACAAATGTGCGCAACCACATCATCTATAGTAATGTCCCCGTTTCCTTTGCCTCTTTGTTCTATGCTTTATTTCCCCAAACACTCATTTTCCAGCTGGGCAGTTAATTGAATTCGGTGTTGGGTATAAAGTATCGGGTCCTTAGCCACAGTTGCCTGCTTGCAGTGCATGAGGTAACCAAGGTTAGATCAACTAAAGCTAGGCTCAGATAGAGGAGCCAATGGTGCATAGATTCACCCACTGAGTAACTGATCATGATACTTGATGCTGGATGCTTTAGTTGCCACTGGGTCACAACATGAATACAGGAGTAAATCAGCTGCTCAGTTGCTCAAAAGTAAAGTTGGATTCTAATAACTCAGTGAGATGCTTGATTTGCTTTTGGCTATATAGAGAGAGGATGGTTAAATTCAGCACATACAGATGCTTCATAGGCTTAATACGCCAAGGGATCCTGCTGGGGAGACAGTATGCCTAGAACAAATGGTCCCTGAGTATTTATTATGTGGCATCTTAAAACAATAATGTCTGCAGCACAGTATTACAGTCAGTATGATCGTGTCCCTTTCTTCAGAGCACAACTTGAACTTTAAAGTTGTCTCATCCCCCGACAGCTCTCGCCCTGCATGTCCCTTTTCATCAAGGTACGCGTCTTTTCAAATATTCATCTATATGAATCTTATTTTCATCATCCTAGTTCACCGCTGGAAATACAGCAGTGCAAAGAAAACTTTAAGAGCCCTCCTAGAAGTCGGCAAGCACACAGAGTGATGGTGCATGCAAGCCGACCTTACTGATGGCTCTGATAGTGGCTTTAAAAATAGCCCTGGCTGTCTGCCTCTCCCTCCTCACATCTCACAACACGCCACTGTCAGTGTGTCGCACCTGCTGTGGTGAGACCATTGCATAACCATCTCTGCCCATGCAGAAGATCAGCGCTTCTCTCCAGCGACGCACAGTGTGTCTGTGTTTGCTAAGGCTTCTAACAGAACTCTATGCCTGACTAAAGGGCACTAAAGGTCAAAACCCTGTCTGCATCGAGCAGGAGGGAATTCACTTTTGCATAAATATAACTATGCATGGCATGATGATTTTTTTTATCATGCTGTGTTGTTTAAAAAAAATTAAAAAATAAATTAAAAATAAAAATAAAAGGTTAGGATGTCATGTCACGGGATAGATCACTGAGTGCTTTAAGCAAATATACTGTACATTTATAATATTTTCATTAAAAGCTTTGTGGGAG
The DNA here is from genome assembly GCF_002260705.1 of Seriola dumerili. Classification (NCBI taxonomy): domain Eukaryota; kingdom Metazoa; phylum Chordata; class Actinopteri; order Carangiformes; family Carangidae; genus Seriola; species Seriola dumerili. The sequence continues at coordinate 4,421,603 of NW_019174290.1, forward strand.
AAATAGCATCATACCTTATCTGGTAAATCAGATGCATTGGAGAGAAAGAAAGACCTGTGAATGAATGATTTATAGAGTAATTTTCCCAGTAAGTCCCGACAGCAGAACAATCGAGACTTCATTTGTTGCATCTGATTGCGATGATTATTCAATATCCTGGTCGCTGTTAACTGCTGATTGTTCCATTAAAGCTGAAACCTGGAGTTTCCTGCATGTTGCTGTCGTCTACAGCGTCTAAGGGGGCTACAGCTAAGATAGCACTGGTGCTGTGGAAAGTTATCTTGAAGTTGTGTTTATTTTAGACAAAATAATGGCATGTCCACTATAGCAGTCCTCCTTCCTGTCACATACTTTACTACAGTTTGTAGTTAAACATTTCTCTCTCTGTCATTGTGATGTTTGAAGACTGTGGCCAGGTGAGAGCTAAATCTCACGTTTGACAGTAGATGGTGATAATGCTGCTGTAGGAAGGTTGGAACATGGCAGGATAGTGAAAGGATAATGTGTATATTTATACAAAATGAAGGACGTTGCTGTATCTAGCTCATCCTGACGCCACTCCATGAGAATCAATGCTTAGTAAAAAGATGCAGGTGTCAGAGTATGAACACTTATCAATCCATCACTGACAGAGTGGAGTTATAGTGGAGGCCCGCTGCCTCTCATGAAACAAAGAGCGCCTCTGCTACCATCACAACTAATTACTATATTTTCATGAAATATTGTATCATGTCTTACATATCAAGGAAAACAGGCAGTGGTGATACACAGAAAAAGCTACGTATTTAATGAGTGAAGCAGCACTTTGTACTGTCTTATAGTAACCACACTGATAATGAGCTGAGATTCATCAGGATCCTTCTAATTCAGCTCAGCAGGTGTTTGATTGATCAGAGACTGTAGTTTGCTTTGCAGTAATTAATCAGAGCAGCACACCGCAAAGCAGGGAAGAAAGAAATCTGAGTTTTTCAAGTTGAAAAAAGTGAAGACAAAAGAGTCGAGTCAGTCACAATCAGCTGCTGATGTTTGGGAAAACAACAGAAAAACTCACCACTAGTTTGATAATCACCAGATGGACACACATTTGCTCTGTCAGAGTCGGCATTACAGGTCTGAGGAACCGAGACCCGACGCTGGACCCGACTCTGACCAGGTCCAAAATACTGAGGTGAACTTCACTACTCACCAGAGCTTTGTTCTGACTGAATGCTTATTTTATGAAAATCAGCAGCCTGAAAGATTTATGCTGTTAAATGACAGTTTTTTGGAATCAGATTCATAGAAAATAAATGATTTATAACATTGTCTTTTGTCTACCTATCTATCTATCGCCAAGTTGGCCACAGACTGTTGTCCTGTTGGCGCAGGAGATGGAAATAGTTGGAGGTAGAGCTCAGTTATTTATAATGATTTCTCTCTGAATTTTCTGTCTTTGCATTTTTATTCTGTCTTTACATTATTATTATTTTTATATTGCTGCTCTCTTCTACCTTGGCTGCTTGTTAACTGATCAAATTAATTAATAGTGCATTATGCTGCTGCTGCCGCCAATGTTTGTCTTCTGTTTCTCTTAGGGTCTGTTCAGGTTGACCGCATTTTGGATCAGGACTAATTATCCTCAGGTTTGGCTGGGTTTTTTTTTTTTTTTTTTTTTTTTTTTTTAAATTAATTCATTCGGTTTTCCAGGGGTCTATGTAGTCTGTATTAACCTGAAGTTAGTTTTTGGGGGACAGCACTTCCCACCTCTGCTAACTTCCTGAAGGAAACTTTGCAAGTGTTTGTGTATTTGACAATAACCCTCCTAACAGATGAAATCCTCATTAAAACACACGCACACACACATACAGACTTAATATACATTTACACTGGTGGACACAAAAAGCTGTGAGTCCAGACGAAAGAGCCAACAGGTCACAGCAACCAAATAATCCAACTGAAAAAAAAAGAAGCCTGAAGCAATTTTCTAACTATTAAGGTTTTATTTTTGTTTATGCCTTTTGGGCATTTAACAAACCTTAAAGCAGTTGTTCAGTGTGTTGTACCACTGTGATTAGTTTAGAAAAAGGTCATGCAAGCAGAAAATGTCAAAACAGAACAAAAACAATCCACCACTGATTAAAGCAGAGTGATGACCAGAACCATACATCTGCAAATCTCAGATAATTCATCATGTCTGTATATCATCAAATGTTCCATTTACAAGAGGCAAACAAGAGCGCACGCACACACACACACACACACACACACACACGCGCACATGAAAAAATGAGCAAAAAGAAAGAAAGATTTCCAACAAAACGTGCTATCTGTTGTTATCTCGATAAAGAGGAGTCAAATTCCCCTTTGCTTTATAGGGAGAACCTGCAGTAAAACAAGAAATAAGAAATAGCACTTGTGCTTGGATAGCCTGGCTCGAGTTTTAATGCTGACTTTAATTGCACTGATTTACTGAGTTAACTTATCTATAAAGTGTCCTAATGTGGCATTCTCACCAACCATTAGCTCTGTCCATTTTAATATAACTGTAAAACACTTTAAATGGTTTGATGGTCTCTTGTACCGAGATGCTGAGAAATATCCTCAGCTGTTGACTTAAATCTCAGCCCCACGAGTCACAGGTAAGTCTATTCCTCTCATGTATTTGATGATTTATACTGTAGTTTATGGTGATTATGTTTTCAAATGTCTACGCAGTGTCTGTGAAAACAAAGATAAGCTTTGGTACATTTGAACATCCAAAGACTTTGGAGGTAACAGAGGGATTTTTGAATTTCTCTACTCAAACTGCACAGTAGCATTTATGCTTTTTTTGGTCAACTATCAATAATTGATGAAATATAATATTCACTCAAGTGTGGCCTGTTCAGAAAAGAATATGAAGTGTTTCCTGAAAAATATAAAGAATGGTGTTTGACTGGCTGCTCTTCAGGGAAACTGCCTGAAACATTATCAAGTTAAAAGACCTTTTTCTTTTCAAACACTGTAGATACTAACTTTTAATATGTGTTTTGATACAGAACAAGTAATGACTGCAGGCTGAAACCATCAAAGTCTCCTTCTGCCAGCTTTTTGAAACTTTTGTACGTCACCTTTCGTGTACTGCATTAGGCTGCATCTCTTTCAACAATGGGGCGAGCTTTGGAGATGACTTTGTATGCTGTAAGTACGAGCATAATACACTCAACTGGCTTGATTTCTGACTGACTGAAATGAGATGGATTTGAAATTACGATCCAAGGCGTCTGCTGTGAATTGTATGAGTCTTGTTTGGCGTGAGGTGTAGCGAGTCAATTATAGCAGGAGCGCTGGGCAACAGCGCTCAATTTCAATTACTTTTATCACTTGCCTTTAAAGGTGCGTGCATCAAGAGGCAGTGCAGCCTTCAACCAAACAGAATGGCTTCGTAGGCTGATGCACAGATAGAAAAATGAATGGCTTCAATAGTGAATACAGCTCTGCAGTGAGGTTAGGAATGAAGATGGAAGTTTCATAACCTTTTGTTATCCTTTGCAGCGATGCTACTTAGATGACTAAAAGTTCTTCTCCAACTTTTACACAGCATTCACCAAGTTGTGTTGCAGGTGTTAACTTTGACTTTATAAACACACTGACCCTTTTCATTGATGCCCCGCAGAGGCTGGCAGACTGGATACTGACTCTTTGGGAAGGAAGTTTACAACACTGGATGTGACCCACAGATTTCTGGAAATTTCATTACCAGAGCCTCCATCACAGCAGTAGCAGGCAAATGCTGGAGTGGGGGGTTCAATCAGGAGGAGCAAAATCACTGAGAGAAGTCAGGGCTTTAAATTTAATTCTCATGTCTGGAGAGTTCAACATCAAATCGTACATAATATATACTGTATATAATATGGATTAATCATGTTGGAATAACATTTCATGTAATGTTACAACTTTGTACAGTAGTGAAGGGGTATAATCATATGCACATCATGTAAAGGTATATTTAAAAAGCTGTGCGTAGGAGTTACAACTTTGTACTGTAGTCAAATGAAATGCGTTTCTATATGCAGTTTGTTAACTACAGTTTGTAATACTCAAAAGTCACAATTACTTTCAGAAATCAAAGGCTATACCTTAGAAACAATTATGAAGTGCTAGAATTAGATGGATTTTCCAGAGATAATAGTACATTTTACCAGAAAACTGCTCTACAAAAATAATACAGACACAATTCTGCAGAGATATAATTGTCGTGGTCACAGGTTGTCAGTCTCAGTCTGACGTAATATAAGCCTCAGAGAGAGCAGACGCCAGGGGAGACAGAGTGTAGAAATATGAACGATTGAGAGTGGCATGCTGCAGATGACTGCAGAGAAACTCCAGGTTAGGGCCTGCAACCTCTTCTTCTCAACCAAGGCATTCATATACTTTATTCACCTGTTAGTGGCTGGTACAGCCATAAGGCTCTTATTCATTAAATCCCCTCGACTTTTACCAGTACTGCCGGTGCCTGTGTTTGAAGGTTCATTCATGACCTTAGAGTCAGAAGCTTGACAGATACATTTCAACACAAGGTCCAACTCGATTGTTGTTTCCAAAGCTACCAACCACGTGTCATGATCTCACAGCCTTACTCGTCATCATCATCATTATCATCATAACCACCACCATCATCAATCATCGCCAGGACAAGTGTGCAACTATGGTTGAAAGCTTCAAAGAAGAAAGAAAAAAAGGAACAGGTTGAGCTTTGAGTTTGTCTGTAATTATTTTGTTATCTTGACTGTGTCTTCCATTAAAATAAGCACAAATTCAAACTCTACTTTGGGGAACCCTGTAAGTTAAGAAGAGTTTCAGCTCATTTAGGTGGAGCACAACCAACCAGCAGTCAGGGATGATGACACAGAGTCAGGATTGTTAGAAACAGGTAATTTTGAAACAGTCCAGTGATGTAGCCAGGAGCGAGGAAAGAGAACTTTATGAGGGACTTATGCAATCACTTCAACTTTCAAAGGGTCACCAGGATGTCACCGTCCATACTTCCATAAGACCCATAAGAAAAGCATGAGCACTGTGTGTGACAGTGAGTTATGCCAACCAGTTTGCTGACCGCGAACATCATTATGCATCTATTTTGTGCAGTTTGAATAAAACTGGGTTCTAGTTATTATGCTGCACATAAAAAAGAAGCACACGAGTCCCTAAATTTAGAGGCTGCAGATGGAACACTGTCATCTGTCGCTGTGGTCATGGATTTCATCAACCATAATGGCCTTAATAACAGCCTGCAGACAGTAATAGGTGACAAATTTCTATAACCATTAATGTCATCTATTAGCTTAAACACTCACTTAGTTCAATGCTATTTTCTTTTATCCATTTTAACCATATTTTTACACTGAAGTGAAGCAAGCATACACAAAAAAAAAAAATGAAAAAATGAAAAGAGATAATGTGATCTTGATGGGGGGCCTCCATCACCTGCAGCCATGACAGCAGCATAGAGTGCCAGCATAAATGCATGGTATGAATAGGAAAAGGCACAAGTGGAAGTTTTCAAAGAACAAATGCACTGAAACAGTGATTAAGTACTGAGAATCGCCTTTAGTGAGCTCTCCCACCTATTTTATCACAAGCAATGTTGTGGTAAGCCGTGAAATACCAAAGAGAAGCACACACACAAAAAATAAATAAATCTGACAGCAGCAAAATAACCACAAGGTGCAAGGTCACCATTTGCATCAACACAAAAACAGAACAGTCTGTCTTTATCTGACTGCTCTGGTTGTAAACTGACACAGATATGATGTATGAGGCGTACATAATAAAACACTGTTGTTTTCTCTCTCTCTCTCTCGGCCATTTCAAAGAAAAAAGAAAATCCTTTGGGCAAAATAATAATCAATATGTAAATACAGCTACTTGCCCACCAAATAAGAGTTGTAACCGGACGCTTAATTTCCCAGTTACACTATGAATGTCACAAATACCTCCAACATTTTTGTAATTTTTACAGTTGGGTTTGAGAAGAACCATGAAATGAGGAGGATTTACCAAAGTACCAAATTTAAATTCGAACCCATGCAGCCCTGGAAAAATGTATTTCAAAACATCTCCCAATCTTTTATGTTTTGATCCTTTAACCACTGTTATATCAAACATAACCAACAGAATTTGACTGATCTAATATAACGTGAACAAAGTTGTTTAAATGTTGCCCGAGTTCTCAGCAGGCACCGTAAAGTTAAAATTAAAGTTGAAATAGAAGAAATCCCTGTCATAATTGGGTCATAATTGGCAGAGAATAAGGAGTTCTGGTGAACAGGACAAACAAACAAGCAATTTATCTGTCAAATGAGGCCTTGGAGGCGACAAGAGGGAGCGAGGTGATTATTTCAAATGAGCTTATTTATTGCAGTCATCCATCAGCATCAAGGAGCTGCTTTTAAACTTTTCCTTTTCTTGTTGGCCCATAGTCCCAAAAAGTAGATATGCACCAAATTTTCTATCTAATCTTATTTAGATGACAGAGGATGCAGGATCAAAGTAAAGTGCTGCATGAGTCAAGTTCCCTTTTTGATGCCAGAATGCCCTCAGTAATGTACACATGAAAAATGTTTCTTTTTGCCAGACTTGTCATTTCTTTGAAACTACCTTGACTAAAGAACAGCTTCAACGAAAGGCTTTGGATGTTGGTTTATTGATATTTCTATAAATCTGACTATAGGTCCCAAGAGATTCACTTCATACTGACTTCAACTGAATCAGATCAGTATAAAAACTCAGTAGTTCTAGTTAGAGGTGCACCAGTTTGGGTCAAAGTTTTGAATATTTGTAGTGCAAAAAAAACAGTGTGCTAAAAAAAATCCTGGTTCCTGGTTCTGTTCTTTCCTCTTGACAGCGCTGTCAGCCAAAGTAGTGATAATGTTGGATGGCAGTAGAAAAAGCAGTGCCAGTGTCTGATTCAGGAGCTGACTTTGATACCATTCAGCAAAGGAGCCAACAGCATTGAAGCCGGGAGCAGAAATAAGAATGAAGATCAGCCAGTCCTCAACAAAATATGTTGTTTGTCCTCTGGAGCAACAGGCATTTTCTCAGCTGACGCCCTGATCAGCAGGATGACATATTTTGTCTGTGTTTTTCAAAACTGTACTGAAAAAAATCAATTTTTGTGTCAACCCTGTGGTTAAGGTCCGCTTAGGTACTCAGGCACAAAAAGAGCTCATGGTTTGGGTTAAAATAAGTACCTAGTTAATGTCAGGAGACCTTTATCACCATGGTTACAGTGATAACCAGGTGGTTGAGGTGAGGGAACGGTTGTGGTCAGGCTTTTGTGACAAGATTGGGTTTGAAAAAGTTAGTAGCCCACTGTGCTGTTTTGCCATGTTACTCCATGTGCAATGATGCAGCAAGAAAAAAAGGCTAATGCTTTTACTGACAGACTTAAGTTCCCAGGGGTAGGGATAAGGGTTAAATGCAATCTGGAGATCTTTGCATTTGTTGGAGGGGGGGGGGATCCTCATTAAAATCTCATTCAGTTTCTTGGGAAAAGCCCTGTTGGGATCCTGGGATTTTAAGCATTTGTGCGTCATGTTTTCACATACTAAAAAAAAAATATATATCAAACTGTATGCACTGATGGGTACTGACCAAAAGACACCTTCCCTAAACTTAATTAACAGTATAGCTATAGCCTGACCTTGAAATGTTATTAGCCCGCTGAACAGTAATGCAAATGGATGAATTTATGTATAGCCTTTTTTTTTTTTTTTTTTCCCCAAAAAATAAGCTGATGGTTCAACAAGTGGCTCAGTCAGATCTACATCCCACATCAGAGCAGCAGGGGATATCGCACAACAGTGTGCACCACATGGAGCATGGAGAGCAGAAAATTAAAATTAACATAACGACTCCAATAGAACCACTCAAACACTGAAAGGCCCAGAAGATAGGCTGAAAAATAAAGGACGAAATGACTCCAGAGCATTGGTTCTGTTTTTCAAAGTAGTGTAATTTTAAGAAGAATTACTGTTCCATTGAAAATGCACCACATAATGTGACATATAACATTAGAAAAACAGAATAAATGTCATTTTATGACTAATAATCTGCAGTTCTGTTTTTAAAATCAAACTGATGAATAATCCTGAGAAGAGAGTGATATATTCTCTTAAAGTAATAATTTTGAAATTACGGGAAAACCTTCAACCCTAATTGCACCCTCCTCCACTGATGATTTGAATCATTCCTCTTTAGCAGGGAGGCCTAGTAGTGATGTTACAGACATGTCCTCTTTGAATTTAGGGCCATATGAAAGGCTTCTGACAACAAAAATGTACAATTGTTATTCATGTTGTTGCTAATAGAATAACGTGTTCAGGGAGACAAAATGCGTGTTTGAACAAAGTAGCAAACAAACAAACATGTATGCAGGTAGGCCAAAAGTAAAGTGGTGCACATTTCTGATGTGTGAACATCACAGTCGTGTTTTGCACTTGCAAGTGTTGCCAGTACTTTGATATCACTCCTCACTGACAACAGCTCCCAAATCCCCAAAATAAATAAACCCTGGATTATGCACTAGTACGACTAATTCTCCTGAATAATTCTGAATAAACAACAGACACGGGATCCGAGTTTATTCTAGCAACACAAAAAAAGATCAACTTGGCAGGCTGTCGACCTAGACCATCCATTAAAGATGATACAAAACTCCAAAAACTGTTTCACTCATCAGGTCAAGAGGGTTCAAAGAGGCACCAGCAGCTCGTGAACGTCTCAGAATGAAATCTTATCTGGTCCTTTACAGACTTTGAGAGGGTTATCAATGCCTCATCTCATCTTGTCCCTACTGTAAACTCTACCCTAACCTCAGCCAAGAGTTTGTTCTCTGGTCTGGTGGAACATGCAGCTGCAGGGCTTATAACAAACTCAAAAAAGTGGAGTAAGACTTTTCTTTTCTTCTGGCCACTGATTCATGTGGAAGTGGTCAGCTGTGATTTGAGTGCTTCTTTATACTTTTCATGCTGCTTTTATTATTATCACTTCAATGTAATTTAAAAATATTGAACCCAGTTGTTGAGGTTGCTGTGGGACGAAACAGATAAGAGGTTAGAAGTTTACATTTGGTGGAAGAAAATCCAAGATCAGCACATCGCCACTCTTTTCTACAGTGAGAAATCTAGTATTTGCTCAACAGGTTTTAAATTATTGATATTCACTCAGAATAAGTACAGCTAATTACTTGTTGCAAATGGCTTTCCAACTTACTAATGAACAGCTTTTGTAGAGTGTTCTGGCATAGCAGCCATATCTACTGATATTAATTGTAGGGAAATTGTGCAGTTGGAAATTCAGACTGGTGCCAATTTAGTGAGTTATTAATTCGAGGTTTCTATCTTTTACTGATACTGTAGCTTCGCAGCATTGAAGAGCTTCCAAATCTTATTTATGTGGAATACATCACTCTGGTTTGCTAGTGTCAATTTAATTAAGATGGAATTTGAGGCATTAAAGTGGTCTGATTTCTTCTTCATGCTTGTGCTGCCCTGAAAAGGACAAAATACCAAGTTAATTAAAGAATACCTCGTATGCACGTGAGTAGACACACACCCAGATGTACCCAGCCTCTCACACAAAGACAGAACTGCACCAATGATTCCACAGCAGCTAGCCAACTGTCTGGATGACAAGGCTGCAGCTAATGGGGAAAGAATATGATTAGCAAAAATGATTCTGCTCTTATCAGTGATTAACATGAAACAAAGAGTTGATCTTCATCATACTAATTTACTGTGAAGATGTACTCAATTCAATGAAATGGAAAAATTGGAATATCAATATTAGAATATCAATGTTTTTCATCCACCAGAGGACTGGAGAGGGCAAGAGTGTCATTATTAAGCCAAGTACAGTAATTTGAATTTCAGTTCAATAAAAAAAAAAAGAAAAATAATGCCAAAGCATTTTGTTTGGTCTTTAGTTCTGACACTTTCCCATTTAAAAAAGCACTTGTATAAAACACACCTGTCTCAGCTGCACAGTGGTCACAGGGGCACTTGTCAGTGTTGGTTTTCCCAGTGTAAGTATCCAGCCTGTTACTTTAAAATTAAGTCTCATCACAACAGGGACAGACTTTATGTGTCTTTTTTTTATGCCAGTGCAACACAGTGTCTTAAATGAGCTATTTCTATGTTTTCCTGTTTATAAATAGCAAACATTAACATTGACAGTTGTTTGCTTACCAGTATTACCAAGAGCTTCAGTCCCCATTGCATTTACAATAAAAGAGGGTATAATACGTCCTCGGAGTAGCGGTACTATTCGCTGTTGAATAGTGATGAGATGGGCTGGCTGGGCCAGGGCTTGCTGGTTAGCATGCTTACATCAGAAGAGGAAAAGAAGTGATAAAAATAGAAGCAAAGCAGGAGGGTCACTGTAGACAGCTCCTGCTGAGTAAGTTTGATATTAAACTTGAACCGTTTCTTCTTCATATTAAACTTGAACCGTTTCTTCTTCATTGCCGAGCTGTTAAGGCTAACGTTGACTATCTAGCAACAGCAAAACTTACAAATAACTCCTTTAACAAAAATGTAAGGCCACTTGGATTTTGTTTTGTTTGACAGTCATTCAGGAGTACAGTGGGGTCCAAAAGTCAGTGAGTCATGTCCTATCATCAGGAAGAAGCAAGCGTAATAAAAGGTTGATTCGATGGTGCAGTGCATTTAATAATATTCATATGGTCTTCTGTCATTGGCTTTTGTGCAACTTAAACCTTGTCTGTTGTTTGACAGTTAATGCATATGTCTACTCCTTTTGAATGTGAAAAAATGATATGAAGATTCTGTAGAATAACAAAGCCCCAGAGCTTCCACCCTACCACAACTAATCATGTCAATCTCCCTCGATACATCATTAATTCAACCCATCCGGACTCGTCTCCCCTGACCTGGATAGTAACATCTCCTCATCAGCTTTCGATGGATTCCTCAGCTCCTGGATCAATGGGACTATTTGACAACTGTAAGTCCAAATGGGAATTTGATGACGTGCGCTGGTGTCAGCCAGTTTGCTGCTGTAATTGGACCTGCCTGCCAATCACTGTCGGGTTTGTTAACAATGAAATGACGAAGCAGCTTTGGAGTCCCGTCGGTGCAGAGTTGATGCAGCAAGATGGTGTATATGGGAATGTTGGTCAGTGTCAGTAAAACAGAACAGATGCTGTTCTGCTGAATTAGCATGTTTCATGATAGTTACACAAAGGGCTCGTTATAGTTAATGGTCCAGGTTTTTACATGAGGGTACCGATGATTATGTGTAGCTAGATATTAACTTGAGGTCCAAATTAAATTGGATTGCATCATCAGTGCAAATGTCATCAAAATTTAGCAACTAATACTGAAATTACATCTCTTTTTTAAATTCAGGATAGCCATGCAATTTTAAATTTATACATCTGTGTGTATATCTTATTTATATTCCTTTTTATGTTCCTATATTGGTATGTTCATTGAAAGAGCTGTTCCAACTCACTTCCTACCGCATTCACATTGCAAGAGACAGGGGTCAAAATGAACAGCCCTCATTCCTTGTAAAAAGAGTATTCCAAAATTCAGCAAAAGCTAATATGATCCTTTTTAATATGAAACGGCCTCTTTGTGTTACTAACCCTCCATGGTATCTCCGAAGAAAAACAATGTCTAGGGAAACACAAATTCTGCAGTCTGTAACTAACCTTCAAAGATACCCACTTCATTTGACCAACTTAGATGTTGGATAAAGCCTCATATTAGTGTAGCTTTGACTGAAATTCAGAGAGCACTTTGCAGAATGCAGAATGAAGGCTATGGCTTTTGTCCCCATCATTTAGTTTGGGGATGCTTTAGAGAGGGATTATTTCACAGCCGGTATGAAAAGGAGGAACAATTAAAGTAAAGAATAACACAGTACATATGGGAACTCAGTACTGTTAAGATAGTCTTTAATTTTTTATGACTACATTACATTAACTGAATTTTGTCTCTTGTCCACAATTTTATACATACTTGCATCTAATCTAAGATTTTGACTAGATAGTGGTCATAACTACCCGTGAGGACACTGAGGTCTTCTAAAATATTTCTAACGTTGTAGAATTTAATGACAAAGAGAAGTTTACATTCTGCTTATACATATTCAATGTTTTTAATACAGATCCTGATATAATTTGGGCCAAATATATTAGAATGTGACTGCTTTTGGCAAAAATGTATAAATAGACACTTAAAAGAGTGGGTTTTGACATAACAGTTACACTGATCAACCATAATATTCTGCTGGAGACATTTGGATGAATGACCTCAGTATTTCGAAAATGCTGGCTACAGCTCTGCACATTGCTGCATCTCCTGTCCAAACGCCATAACTTCAAGTCCACAGTGAGTCACCGAAATACCCAACGTGGACAAGCACAGAAAGTAATTATGCGCAATTGACTAAAATACCACTTTACTGACCCAGTTAAGCCCACCATGCACTGTCTCAAAATTAGAGCTCTTATTGTTTCCACTCTTTGTCATCATCTCCTTGCTCTGTCTTTATATACTCACCCTATACTCACCCTTCCTCTTCCTCATATCTACCACTCTCAACGATCACTAACGTGCCACGCAGCCAGCGTTGCAAATGTTGCAAACTTCTTTGATGCAGGGTTTTTCGTTTTTTATTTTTAAGTCTGGGAGAGCACATGCTCTGTGGCAGCAGTTATCTGAGGGCCCTGCCAGGAGAGGTGCTATCTGAGCAACAGTCAGGAAGCCGCTGAAGATAAGATCCCATCAGCTCCTGTGAGTGAGACTCGCTACACGGATGATCACACTCCTTTGCTTTCATTCATGACTCAAAAGAGTCTGGGTAAAATGACAGTTTATGGGTGAACCCATTTGACTCCATATTATTGTATAACACAGCTATTTTATTATCCATATTCTGATTTATGGTGAAGTGTTTTCCTTAAACATTCTTGTTGTGAAATGCTGGCTGTGGATCAAATTTTTACTGAAAACAGAAGCTCCGCAGTTTCATGACAAATTGGTTTTGGAACAAACAGTGAGTCAGTGGCTCTTGGGCTGGAAAACTTTCATTGACTTGGCACTTACTCATATCAATCAAAACTGAACTGTCTGAGCACAGGACTGTGACTTTGTAAAGGAGGAAATATAATGTTGATGTAAGAACTTGACAGCAAATCTTAATATAGTTCTGTAAGGAATACGGCTTGCTTACCCATTCTGAAAGTAGGATTAGAGAGAGTTTGAGTCAGTGAAGTGACTAACTATACTGAAATACACCAATCAGCCACAACATTAAGGCAGCTATTTGTTTTATAAGTTTTGCTATTGCTACAAAGCCAGTGTTAGCATTAACAGCCGTTTACTTACCAGTCTTTGTAGCGTGTACAAGTCAAGAGGTTATAATACGTTATCTGACCAGCACTACTTCTTCAGGGAAGCCTTGACACTGCAGTGACTCGGTATTAGAACATGACAAGAGTCCGATGGAAGAGTGATGGAAATAAACGCAAAACAATTGGCTTGCTTTCCACCACTGGATACAGCTCTTGGTAAATAAAGGAATAAAGTTTGATGCTGAACTTGCAAAGTTTCTTCTAGACTGGTACATAGACACCTGTTAATGCAAACCAATTGCTTTTTTAAACCCAGTCACCAGTTTTAATGTTGTGGCTGATTGGTGTAAATAAAATGTAAGTGACTTTCTCTCTACAACACAGTTACATGGAGAGTAGTAGGAGTGCCACTTTTAATTCGAAACTAACATGCATTAGAATGTGGGAAAAGAACAAATAAAAAGACTAAGCTATTGGAGGTATTGGATCGGATACACAGTAGATGGATTGCATTCAAATGAGTTCCAATGAATTATATGCCAGTTCAAATTCATCCGAACTTGACTTTTTGAAAAAGTGACAGCCTTAGAGAATAACATGTCATTCTCCAGTGAAAACTCAAACACAGTGGCTTTCAGATTGGGCTTTTGAGTAGCATCATACCTGTCTAGACCCTTGTAGCCCTTAAGTTTGTCAACTCTGAAGAAGGTTACAGTCCCGCTGTTGGCAATGCTTCTCCTCCTACTCCAGCTCCTTTCCCAAAAGACACATGACACTTGCTTCCCAAGATTTTGTAGCCATAGTCTCAGCTTGCCATATTCCCTACCTTCACCGGCGATCTGATTGGCACACACGTGACCTTGTGTGTGATGGGGCTACACTATGTCATTCCAATAGTCCTTTAAACAATGTTTTTTTTTTTTTTTTAATTAAATCCATGAGAAAATGTTTTCACAGGACGGCTTTCCCAAGAAGCAACACACATGAATCAACTCTGAAGCCAAAGCATAAGAGCCATGAGATGCAATTTATCTAATGACAGTTACATACTGGTTCCAAAAAACTGACTGGACTGAAGTCAAAAGGAAAATCCCTAACATCTATTTGAAAATACAAATTCAATAAACTTTAGGGTCTCGATAGCTAATGTTACCTCTGCTAATTTGACGGTTAGTGGTGATTTAAAAAATCACTGTTCAAGTAAGAGACTTTAAAAGGATCTAAAGTGGGGTTTGATTGGCATTGGTGCCACCTTGATTGCCTCGCCTATCAAATTGATCATCGTAATGGCCGAGTACTCACACCATCCATCACCCGAATGTGCTTTTCTGGCTCCAAACAACTCCCAAGATGGTGGCTAACAGTTAACCCAAACTCCAAGTTTCAAAACATAACTTTAAAGACGTATTGATCATGACACAGTGACTTGTCCTTCTACCAATGATCATTATTGGTTGGGGTGCAGCCAGATGTGCAATAAGGTCTGTAGCACACCCAGAACATGGAGAAGCAGTTTTCCATCCTATGTTGATTGACAGTGTCTTTTTGCCAATCCAAGGCTTATGTAATCTTATCTACAGTGCCTTCAAAAAGTGTTCAGCATGACCCCTTCAGTTCTTTCACATTGTTATATTGCAACCTTTTGCTAAAACCAAAAACATTTTTCCCTTCATCAATCTACACGCAAAACCCTTATAACGACAAAAAAAGAGAAAACAGAATTTTAGATTTTTTTGCAAGTGTATTAAAAATGAAAAACTGAAATATCCCATTGACATAAGTATTCAGACCATTTGCTATGACACTTGAAATTTAGCTCAGTTGCCTCCAATTTCTCTTGATCATTATTGAGACGTTTCTATACCTTCACTTTTTTAATTTTAGCAAAGGCAACATATAATATAACATAATAGAAGGTGGGAAAAAAGTGAAGGAGTCTGAATAATTTCTGAATGCTCTGTACATACACAAGGAACAATTTCTACATAATGTCCTCCAAACCAACCAGCAAAATGCTTCGTCATTGCCTTCCAGCATGACACCTGAGCATTTTCTCATCTGGCGCCCCAATAGACAGGATGACCTTGTTTGTCAGCGCCTTCCAAAACCACCACAAATGAAGACTGAAAAATTATTCATTGACATGCAAAGTGAAGAAAAAAGGTGTTAGGAAAATTATCAAATAAAACTCAGGAACACCGTCTGAAAATTATAAGAGTAGGATATAGGTATCATTGTAACTTAAATATCTTTAGTAATTACTCATTTGAAGACCTCACCTTGTGCTCTGGATAATTATTATCAAGGGCATTTTTCACTATTGTCTGAAATATTGTAGACTAAACAATTGATCAAAAAAATAAACCAAAACAAACACATTTTTTTTGTTTTGCTTAGCCATGTATCTCTGGGTACTCTTTCTTCCTCAACCACTTCTTTCCTTCTCTCTGCTACACTTACGGCAGGCAGCACATATCAGATGTACAATATTGACAGGAGAAGCTGAGATGTGCCAATCCAGAGAGCGAATGTGATAAAACTGCCACTTCTCTGGAGAATTAAAATGCATCACCGTCGAATTTTATATAGAGAACAACAGGCATGGGTGTTTTGAGTCATACCAAATACTGTCAGCAAGAGAAGTGCTTACATCCCATTGAAAATGATTACGATTACAAACCAGGCTTCGCCAAACAGTTTGCATCACAAACACGTCGTCAAGCAGTGTCCTGCATCAAGTACAGGTGTGTCTGATTTGTCCAGGTGTGGGCGCCAAAATGGTGAATTTCACCTATAGATTTGCAGCTATGACTGACCAGTCTCTTATCTGCCACCGCTACGGTCGAGGTCATGCTGAGGCCCCATGTTAGCTTCAGCTAAATTTTGGAATATATTTTGTTTATGCGAGGTCTGTGGATTTTGTCTCCATCACTTACATTGAAATTGCTTTAGGAGGGGATCTCTTCACAGCAACTATGATCAGGAGGAAAGGCACAACCTGTTTCAGTATTCATATGCACACTGGCTACTGTTTTAAAACAAACTTGAAAAAATATGAAGCTATCGTTTAAGATTAGAAAATAATCACAATCATGGTTAAAAGAAAATAAAATGTTGACTCTTCTCAATGGGAAATGAACAGGGGTTGCAGTCAGAATGAATTATTACTGAACATTCAACTACCCCACACCTGCAGTTTAAATATAAAGTTCTAGTCCTTGGTCCATATTTGATGATGGGAAGTGCACTTAACTTGTCCAAAACCCTCAACTAAAAAAATCCATTTCTAATGGTCAATATGAGCCGTCTTTTCTAAAAGCTGCACGGAATGGATGTTTCATTTCAAAAATAGTCTGTTTTTCTTTCTCTTGTCTGTGCAAATGTACTGTGAAGCAAAGTGAGTCACATTGACGTCACAGTAAGCGATACACCATGACTGACCTTGGTGTCATGGTGTATGTGGTTTCCTTGTTAATAAAAAGTGCACTGGTAAAACCTCACTGAACAGCTTATCACCTTTTTTCTCCTGTTCTCCTGTTTTTTGTCCCATAATGTTGGTTTGGAAGTAACAAGACTAAAAATACACACTCACTGTGATCTTAGAGTATTTGGATTATTCAAAATTAAAGATTGCAAAAGAGAAATGTATTAACACATATGTTGAAATTATGGCTAGTTAGGGTTGATGATGATAAATTAGTTTTCATTCCATCTTATTAGCTGAAATATAATCATCTATGGAGTCAATATTCAGTAGCTGAAACTAATTATTTTGATTGAGTAGAAGCAATTTTATTCAGGTTTTGTTCTGCCCTCAATATGCATAAGTGCATAATATTACAGCAAGCTATAATTTAAACACACTTTTGATAAAGGGTAAAGACAGGTCTTAGCCTTTTAAGATTTTAGTGGAAGCAATTGTGTGAAAGCAATTGTATGTCCATTCCGGTGTGCTTCAACACCTGGACTCAGCTCAGTAGAATTTGATGTGCCAGTATGCCAGTAGTTGCTAATGACATCAAACATTTTTTTTGCAATTTTTTTTTTTTAAATAATTGACTGATTGCTCAGTTTATAAAATGTCAGAAAATACTTAAAAATGCCCATGCAACACATTAACAGTCAAAAACCCAAAATGCTGAGTTTGCTATCACAGAAAATCGTCTAACTTATTAGTCAACTGATCATTTCAGCTCTACAGTATTGGTTGGTTTCTAGATACCATGTATTGTGGGGGTCAATGCAGCCATGGGTGTAAACTGATCATAAAGAAACTAAATTCTACTAAAACACAGATCAACACTCACCTACAGAGAATATAGGGAGTAGATAAACAATGTTAAATGTTAGATGTAACAATGTCAGTTAAATCGTTGCTATGGAACCGTGTCAGTAGTGGCTGCTATAGCAACAGAATGTTCAACCCAAACCAATTGCTGGTGGCAGGATAGTTACTACAGTTACTGATTATAATTTGAAACAAGTGGTAACTAGTGTAGCACCAATTAATCATACACATCTGTACTGAGAAAAACAGTATCAGGGTCTAAAGTATATAGGAAGAATACAGTATCAGGGTCCATACTGTAAAAGAAAGTCAGAATTATTCCTGCCCGAGAGGTTTCAGGAACATACTGGAGACCTTTCTGTCATATATTGTAAGTAATGATTGAACACCAAGACTCATGCAGTGCATGACAGCGACAGCTGAGCAAGGAGATTTTCTTTGTGGTGATTTATAGAGGAGTCTGAGCTGAGCAATGACAGCTACATGAACAGAAAGACACACATGCCAGTGTTTTTCTAATTCAATTTCCTGAGAGATATTTAGAATTGATCTGTTTCTAAGGGTCTCCCAATGAGATATTTATTTGTGTCAACTATATGCGTACAAGAGCGAGTGTGGGATTGTGGCAGAATCCAACAAGAGGCATTACTGTTTCTAGGGGAGCAGCATTGTCAACATGAGGAGGTTTTCAGATGCAGAGACGAGAATGGGAAAAAAAAAAAAAAAGAAATCAGATAAATATTCTGAATCAGCGCATACACCGCCTTGAACTGAATAAACTTGAGCTATGGAACTAACAATGTCATTTAAGAAGTGTGTGTGACATCTTGACTAATCCTATTTGCTTTTAATCTCAGAGTTTTAAATAATTTCATTGTTAGAGTTGTTGGGTGACAGTTGGGGAAAGCCTGAGAGCTATTCTGAGCAACAGTCACTTGACAGCTCTGTGGCAAGTGTGCAGGAATGCAGCATTAATTGAATAAAAATACACTTTCTATGTGCTTCTGACTCAGATATTTCAGTGGAGGAGGAATATACAGTATGAGTGGAGACAGAGAGGGATGGTGGAAAGTCTGCTAGAAAAAAATAAAGTAATATCATACTAACCCGCATTTTCAGAAATTAAACTGAGCAATTATTTCCACGTTGGCCTTTTCACCGTTTGCTAATAGTGGCTATCAGGGAAAGCTATGTAGAGAAGGGTTGGGAATTTTATTTTCCATCTTATCCACTAATGAGTTAAAGTGGGACTTTGATCTCACACTGTAGATTCCTTGCACAAGATGAACATGCAAATTACTTAAAGGGGAACTGTTACTATATGTATCAGCGAACATTTTCATAATAGTCAGAGAAACTGGTTAGATTAATTCTGAGCTAAAGTACACAGATGGTGGGATTTTAAAGGAGCAGTTTGTGGATTTTGAACCTTATTTCCTTGTTCTGTATATCTATACAGTCCACAGCTCTTGCCACTGTTTGTTGTACCCACAAGCAGCACCTGTAGCAATTTACTTCAACCATCCTCTGACATATTGGATGCCTGAAGAGGGTAGATAGTTGAAGAACTGCAGGAGGGATTTTCCAGTTTTGTTCTCTGCTTTCCTCACCAGAGGCAGTCTGCTATCAGGGCTGAAAAATGCATTTCGGACAGCCACACAATTTCCATGCATGCAGCGGACATTATGGATTCCTATACATTTTATAACATGAGTAAAAATAGATTTTCTTTAGCCACAGTCCAGAGCTAAGGAAATGCAGCAGAGGCTGGGAAGGCTAGGTTAAATATAGTTAGCAATTTCAGACTTTTAAACCGCAGCTTTCAGGGATGGGGTTCGATAGCATTTTATTGAATCTGAATCCAGTATCTAATGCACTTATCAAACCCAAATCCCTTTAAATCCCTCATTGAATCTCATTAAGTTTAGGTTTCATGATTTGCAAGTTAACAAAGTTGTAAATAACTACACCTCAAAGATTCAGTATAGGTCTGTCATCATCTGTTCCTGGGTAAGAAGCCAGAGATACTACAGGTTTTAGGTACTAAATTCATCAACATTAACATTAATTAAGCTGGCCTAATTAATTTTCTCAACCTGTGGCTCCAACCTGAAAATGAGATGAGCAGAAGAATACATGAAATATTGATTGTTGATTGATATTAATTGCTGTGACATACTGAAATTACAGCTGGAGCATACTCACTTTTAAACCTAATATTTCACAATCTAGTACATCCAAATATTGGAGGTCCTGACTCACATAAGTGACTCTCATAAGGTTAATTAGCTCATACATGTGTGTTTTTAACGCACAATCTCTGGCAGAGTATAGTTAGCCGCTTGGAGAGCTCACATTAAAGAGCAGACAAAGGCTTCAGTGTAACTGTCATGGATGGAACATTAATTAGCTACTGCTGATATAATCTACCATTGGTGACACTGAACGTCTGAAGCAAAGGTCAGCGCTTGCTGTAAATTAGAAACTGCTAACATCACTTGCGTGTTTTCAACATTCGTCTCATATGTAAAAAATAAAAAAAATAAAAAATGACGAAGGGAGACAAAAGGTTCAATAAGAGATTCATTAGCATCTGAGCTTAACGAATCTGGTTATGCTGAGTCTGGAAGTAGACCCAAATGTTCTCACTCTGAAATCTCAATTTTAAAATTTTCTTTTAATTATAGTTTGGTTTCATTCTATCATTAGATTCTATCAAACATGAAGGAAATACAAAGAGGACTAAACAGCATATAACACGAAGTGTCCTGGCCTTTACCAAATAACAACATCATCAAAGACTGCTGTGCCCTGCTACGTTACTTACGTTATATCCTCAGCCTTCCTCAACATAAAGTGAGTTTCCATCCAAATGTAGCGCAACTTTGAACAGAATTTCAAGAAAATCTGCAAAAGAAAATGCCAATTCATATGCATTTTCATACACTACCATTACACGAATGTTAGGAGTTAATTCATCAAAATAAAAAGTCACTTCCGTGGACATTTTATATCATATGCTTCAGGTATGTCATGATTTATTAGCTAAGTCTGTTTCCATTACATTTTATTGCAGTCCACTGGTTTTTTTATTTTCAAATTGAAAATACCCATAAAAACTGGTGGATGGAAACCCACTTATAGAAACGTGGGAGGTCAATGATGTAACAACCGTATATGTGTCCATCAATTTTAATTATTTCAGCATTGTTTCTGAGAAATCATATTTTTTCTATTAGTTTGGCATGGCAGACAGCTCTAAATACTACAGTACCCGTGAGCTTCACCTGCTGTTGCCATGGAGAGGAACCTAGTCAGAGGTGTGAATAAGAGCTGTAGCAAATTCAAATTCTATGTGGTTGCATTTGTGAGCAGAACACCATAGCTGCTGAGTTTATCAAGCATTTACCCACAATATATAAGTAAATTAATTCAAGATACAGATTGTATTGTTAGTTTTCTCAACGGAATTATCATTACTGAAATGCACCTTGGGAATCGTAGTTAAGCAGTAGCCTAGCTTTAGAAGCTCTCCAACTATAAGTTACCTAATGATATCTATGAGGAAAATTAATAGGACTTTTTGTACCAAGGACACTGGAAATAGCTTTCCTCTGGCTGAGGGTTGGGAACTCTCAGTAGTGATAGACAAAAAACCCATAACTTCCCCAAAAACCTCAGTTACTGTTGTTAAATTATTGTTTTTGTACACTAATTTACCAGGTTAGCCACTTCTCCCTGCTTACAGTCTTTATGCTAAGCTAGGTTAATTATCTTTCACACTGCAGCCTCATATTTAACCCACAGACATGAGGGCAGCAGAGATCTTCATCTAATTCTCAAAAGAACAACAAATAAGCGTATTTCCTAAAATGTTAAACTGTTCCTTTCAGAAATGTTTTTCAAATGAGCCGCTAACAGCAATAACAGTCAGTATTATTTTTGTCATACGTATGAGCCATAAAGTCGAGTCCTCCTTGAAACAACAACTGATTTCAGAACTTTCTCCGTCTGTTGAGCACCGCTTCTTTCAGGTCACATAGGATATATATTCTGTTTACTGCTAAATTCCTTGCTTACTCAAAAGAAGATATTCTGCCCTCGGCTGTAGGAGGCTTTATGCGCCATTACTCCCGTTTATGGTGGATGGAAATTGGTCGAGTTCCTGGATCCTCAGACATAGTTTGGCAACACCTCTGAACACTTCTGGACCACAGACAAGAATGAAAGCCATCTTGGATAATAACCTGTGAATCACTATCTCATATGACTCACACAGGGGAGACAGGGGATGAGGGTTCTGGGGGAGAGTGTCAGCTGTGTAATTGTCTCTGATTTCAGCTTATAGATGACAGAAGACAAAAAAGTTCTATCAACAATTACAGAGCCACATGAATATCTTTAAATTGCCCTTTCCTCAAAGCGCCTCCCAGGGCTGTGGCACATGGCAGACGCTGCACACTTTCATCTTGTCACGTTTGCTCATTATGGGCGAGCGATACACCAGCTGTGACTGGATTCCCTCTCTTACTGAAGGCTGTACTGACTCGCCTGCGTCTCCCTCCTCAATCACACAAAACAAATGAAGAAGAATTTTCTCACAAATGAACAAGGAAAACAGAGAGAGAGATAGAGAGAGACAGAGAGAAGAAAAAGCCAAGAACACAGTGGCAGGTGAATAAATGATATAATCATGGGTAACAAATTTCTTCTGGGCCTTGGGCTTGGAGCCAGCATATTTCACTGTGTTATGATCGCTCGCTATTAGAGAGAACAGACCTGCTCCCCTGATATATTTCCTCCTCAGTGAGGGTGTTGGCCGAGAGGGTTTCATAAAGCAATGAGAGGGAGAGGGATTGGGTCAAGGCTTTAGGACACATTCATATTCAACAGCATCAGAAAAGTTCATCTGTCTCTTCATATTTATGGATGGAACATGTGGTAATAGAGAGACATGTATTCAGCCGTCGCTGACATGTACAACGGTATCATTCCCTGCCGTGATGGTTTGGTATTCAGGATGATACTGAAAAAAATATAACCAAAAAAGTTCACAGAGGACACAATATAAGAAGAAAATATTATTCTGTGAAGTGTTTTAGAATGTATCATACAGAACATACCTGCAAAACATGTTGTATTTGCACAGAGGGGCACTTCTGATATGACTGGATTATAGTATGTTGATTGGTCTCTGTTCTCACTGAGAATAAACAGAATTGTTATTTCTGTTTTGTTTTGTTATGGTGAACAACATGGCTTTCATTCATTCAGCTTCACTGAAAAGCGTGCCTGAAACACATGAACACCAGACAAAAGCAGAGAGCAATGCTGCTGGATCACTGCTGTGAAAAAGCTTTGGAGACATGAAAAATGAAAAGGTATGTTTGTTTGTTTTTCTTCAAATTGTGTTCATTATTGTAGCTGAGCTATTAGTGACTTTTATACTACAATCTTTTCATATTGTGTTCATTTAAAGCTGCTCCAGTCAATATTCCTATGTTGACAATGGATCAAATGTCAGGGTCGCTCATGGTGACAAACCCACAGAGAATCATCTGCCAACTCTGCAGCTCTCCTCAGCTCTATGAAGCATTTTAGCATCTTTCAGCTGATTGTTTTGGTTTTACAGCATACAGCTTTATTGTTTTAGTCTTAACGCTCTCATCAGTGTCACTTTCACCATGAAGCTGTTAAAACCCCACTGGAGCTGAAATAATTATTCAATTCATCAATTACTTGAACTTTTTCGATAACTGTTTCATCAATTTAAATTTAATTTTTCAAGTAAAGTCAGAGTCATATTTAATTGTAACCATTTGATTTGATAGTGAATATTTTCAGATTTTGCATTCTGGAGGAATGTGAGAAATTGCTGCTTTTGTCTGCCACAAATCATCCTAAATTTTATATTTTTGTGTTTTGGGCAACTGGAAATTTAGTTGGTAATTTTTTCACTATTTTTTCACATTTCATCAGCTGCAAAATTAAACAAATCCTACAAAAAAAATTATTGACAGATTAATCAATAAGAACAATAATTGTTAACTGGACCCCTAATTAGCCCCATCATCAAAAGCCAAATAAAAGATCAAACAGGGAATCAGTGAAGACAACTCGTTACATTTTCACCCACATTTCTCAAAGTTAACTGCTGGATGCCACTAACTCACGTGTTCTCACGTTACCATGTTTTCCTATTATTATGTTCTCATTATTCTCTTCCCCTGGTGTCTGTCCAGAGGTTAATTTTTTTAATGCTGACGAGTCACCCCTTTAAAACACCTGCTGATAAAAATCACAGCATCTGACTGTCATTTTTAATGTGTTGAGGGATACAGCAGCGGTCCATACCATGTCTGACAGGATTGTAATTTCAGTGCTGCTGGGTGGGAATCGAGCTGTGGGAGAGGGTATAATATTACAAGCTTCTTGCTTTATAGTATACATAGATTATTTTGACTCTGTTTATAATTCATAAAACTCTAGACTACCTCATTCCAGGCATTTTCCTTTTTTATTATTAGGAAAACAGTTGGTTTATGAATAATAATGCAGCAGGAAAGGGATCGTCATATCTCACTGTTTTATTTAGGAATTACTTTAAAATTAAGAAAAGGCGAGCACAATAGCCTATTGCAACATCTCCAAGTCTAAATTGAAGGACAGATTGCCATTGTGCAATTCATATTTGTTAGGCACATTTAATATGTTGAAGAGTGTTTTAACTATTTAACATTTCATTGGCTTATGACGAGGCTGCAACTATAAACTCCAGTGCTGTTTTTATAGATTCCTGTGTGACCTTGATTACACACTCTGCAAATAAATTCAATTGATTTCTTATCTATGGTTGCATACAGCTGAGACATCTGCGAGAAAACAATTCCTGCAATCCTCCACATTAAAAATGGACTTCGTGCACTTTTCTACAGAGGTACATGGGCCAGAGACGGTATTTATTGAACTTACACAATGAGTTCCTGCTCTGTGCTGGTGCCATGTCACTGTGAGGGAGTAATGGATGTCTAATCAGATTATGAACTGTCTCTGTGTCCTTTCAACCTACAACAGACTTAGACATGTCCGAGAAAATCAGTTCTCCATTTCTGCCATTGGGCCTGAAGCCCTTTCATCTTATTGTCTGATGAAATATACACCTTCAAAGGCTCAAGTACGCTCTGGTTCAAGGAAATGAAAAGAAACTTTCTCTTATTAGAAAACTGTGCCTCCACAAACATTCGCCACATTGTGCTGTATATAGTACTGCATGTTCGGTGATGATAGCACAAAAAAAAACAAAAAAAAAAAAACACATCTCTGCTACAAGATGTTCAGCAAATCTGATGCCTGAAGGAACCAAACTTAATCTGCCCTAGTGGACATAATCTAATTACACAAAGACAGTGTTTGTGATGTATCTTTCTATTTATCTGTTCCTCACAGGTCTGTGTGATCGTTTAAACGATACATGCATAGATAGCCATTTTATTTATATATCTACAATGTTACAAAGAGTTATTATTGCTTTCCAGTTAAGATAAAGTCAAAATGTTTCCTGTGGGTTTCAGCACTTTACAGTCTAAAGATGCCATATCGTGTCTGCTTCATGGAGCTTAAGGCAGCACAGACACTAATGGGCTCTGGTAATACATTTGTGAGGTCATTCAATTAACATCCCCGGTTGATGTCTGCTGGTGATTCAAGCACCAACAGTACGTCCTGGGAAGAAGAAAAAATATGTTGTCTAATCTCCTCTTTCTTCCAACCAATAAGGGTAGATGTCTTTCATATTGTTCATTTTGCAAAGTCATTTGGTTATTTTTTATTTCACAATTGTCATACACAAACATTAAGTCTAAAAATCACACAAGCAGAAGATAATGTGACTTGCATTAACTAAAGAATTATGTACTAATCGGTAATTTTTTGATAACTGAATAATCATGTTTGTCATGTTTCAAAGCAAAAAGGACAAAAATTGCTGGTTCTAGCAAGAGAGAAAAAAATGATGCTTTTCTTTGATAGCAAAGTGGTTTTTAGCTATTATTATTTGGATTATGGGTCAGACAAAACATGACATTTGAGAATATCATCTTGGACTCTGGGAGATTAACTATTTTTCACTATTTGCTTGACATTTTATTGACAAAATGGTTAATCGATTAAACAAAGAAAATAATCTAAAAGGTTAGTCCAAAATGAAAACAATCAGTTGCAGCCCAACACATAATATCAATTTATAACGCAAACATGTTAGCGGTCACCTAAATCCAGAGCAACATTAGCAAGCACTGGAGTCATAGTTCCTTCCATCACAAATGTATATCAAAACATTCACTCTCTTTTTACCTTTTCAGCTCAGTTGGAGAAACGCTAAACGCGCCACTATGTTAACCGGCTAGTTGCTTACTTTGTCTGTCTGTCACTTAGTGCTGGTAAGGTAGTGTAAAGTCGTGATTATTATTGCTGAAAAAAGCTTAATGTTGCTGCTGGAAATGAGGTTGATGAGAGTCAAAACGGTAAGATTGTTTACTGTACAACCAAATAAAATGGGCTGAAAGATGCTAAAATGCTCTGTAGAGCTGAACGAACTGAAGGAACCAGGTGATGATTCTCTGCGGGTTTGTCACTGTTGGTGTCCACATTAGACATAGTCATTTGATCAAGTGTGAATATGAAAATCTTTATAAGCGCAGCTTCAAAATCAATTTCGGATCTGACAGACAGTACATTTCCAAAGACAGAAATCATTTCATTTGCAATAAAGCACACTTAGCAAACTACTGCAGTGACAGTTGCTAAATAGTTTAGGAACCTGTAATACTTAAGTGAAACAATGCCACCATTTTCAGGACCACAAATGCTTAACAAAACATAGATGTCCAAACATCATCACAGGTATTGTCTACCTGAAATAACAGGATGAAATTGAAGCCACTCTTTAGGTTCATGTATTGGCTGCACGGTAGAAAATGCATTTTGTGCAGCCTATGTGCGTGACCGGAGAGGATAGAGGACAGAGAGAATGGCCAGACCTCTCAGCTCAGAGAGAAGCTATAGCAGCATGTCAATCTAGATAATTAGTGCTTACACTGAGGGAATGAGACTTTAATCAGCAGAGCCCTGTGTTGATCATCAGTGTTCAGCATTCCACAGAGTACCATCAGTCTGTTAATGAAGTCACTGACCCACCAGCTTGTTGGCTAAAGGCAACAGATTCACTGAAACAGTCGAACCTTCACTTGCTCATCCACCCATTCATTCATCCATTCATTCACAGAGTCAGTCAGTTAGTGATCTACAAAAAGTCTATGTATGATAACATCATAACATCAGTGGCAATGTTTTTAGCCACACTAGCTAATATTGGATTGCCTTGATATTTGGTACAAATGGTTATGTCACCCTGAAGATGAATTCTATTAAAATTGGTCTTCTTCTGACTTTTTATCATGCTCAGTCATCTGGTCAAAGTTTTAATTGATCAGGTGGTTTGGTTCAGCATGCTAACATGATAAACTGTGTTGTGATAGTATTTAACTCAAAGCACCACTGTGCCAAAGTACAGCCTCACAGAGACATTAGCATGGCTATAGACTCTAAGGCTTGTTTTGTTTGTTTTTTTTCTGTCTGTGGATATCTGTGCATGCAGTCAACTATGGTATGGTTCAGGTTTGGGAAAGTTTATTATGAATATTAATTGCACGTTTGTGACAGGATGCAAACTCTCATCTTCAGCCAGGCTACACAACCATCCACCACCCCATCATTCACAGCCACACTACCACCTGCATTGGCACTGGATGTAGGCGCTGGATATAAAATCGCTAGGTGCAGATTTGACATTGTAAATCCTCGCTGTACTGCGCTGGTATGCTACTAAAAAATACCCACATGCAGTGCAGATGTTTGATTACAGTCTGACTTTAACAAAGAGAATATCTCGCGCGCACACACACACACACAGAAAACCCGAGAGAGAACCTTTAAGAGAGACATTTCCACCATCTTCAAGTTTGTTTGTTGGCATTAAATGCAGAGCTTGTGGATAGGATATGGTCATGATGACAGCTGTGTGGATCTGAGAGTGCCCAGCCATCACTCTCTTTTTAAGCCAAGTGTGAAATGGGCTTTAAATCACTTTTACCCCAAGCAGTCACATTATTGATGGCAGCCTGTGAATCCCATGAAAGAGGGCGTCTTATCGGTTTAGCACAAATGCTGCAAATTAGCGAAGTAATTATTATGGCTTTAGCTTTATAAATGCAGCTAACCACAATCCTCTCAAACACATGCATGCACAGAAATTAAATATTTTAGGAATGCCTCAGTGAATGGAACAGACCAGAGGGCACCTTTCACAATCAAGTCTGATTCATGTGAAATTTATCGTTTCTACAGTACAGAATAAAAACAAAACACTGTGAGCAGCCCCCTTTCAATTCATTATGAGAGGCTAGTTCATTTTATGATATTGTTTCATTAGACACAAATGGATAAAGAACAAACACAAAAGCAATGAACATCACTTTCATGTGCTGTTGATGCCTGGAGCTTTCATGTGTGATTTACTGCTTCAGTGTGCAATTGCTAAAAAGATCCCAAAACCTGAAAGAAAAACAAACTTGGCCATTCTAGACTTGTAAACAGCAGCGTGCCAGACTGAGCTGGGGTACAGTTAGCCTACACTGAGATACGGAGCGGCACTCATGGGACTGAACGACCTGCTTAAGATCTAGATCGTCTCCCCTCTGAGCCTCACTGACCTTCAGTTTGTCCGAGCTCAGGCTCTGTGCAGCAGAGAGGAGAGGGCAAAGTCAGGGGAGTATTGCTTCTTTAATTACAGGTGCTGGACAAACATAGTGGCACTTACACACCCGTGGGGCTCTGCCAGGTTCAGTACTGTCGGCCTCCAGCAGCTACAATTCATCTTCGCTTTGTGTATTTCTCTGGGAGATATAAAATGACATCGTTCCCACTCTCATCTCATCTCATTCTCCGGAAGCTGTCTCTGCTGTGATGAATCATTTAATCTTCTGTTCATTGCTGGATGGTGGAGAGACAGAGCAGAAGGCGTTTCCAAGCCAAATGTATTACATACTCATTTTTACAGGCCTTAGACAGTGAATCAAAACATTGAATATTAACATTTCCTGTCTGCAGCAAAGATGATTATGGATCCATCACCACCCCCCTATACTCATATGCTACACACACGTACCCACAAACACACACTTTGATGCTTGGCTTTTGAGTTAATTGTTTCCCTATTATCTTGCTTTGTTCAACATTGTTAATGATCTGTATAATCCTAATTTTGATTTAATCAAAGAGCCACTGGAGCAGTCTGTCACATAATCCATCTCAAGGAATTGACTATTGGTTTAACACCTCGCCTGAATAGCGACTGTCCAATCATAGCTTAGCAAAAAAACAAAACAAACAAAAAAAAAAAAACATGATTCACAACCAACTCATTGGATTTTGAAGTTTACACTCTAGCAGCGCCAGCCAATGCTACCCAACTAATGTTACATTTCCCAAACTCATCAGGTAAAAGCATTTTCCACTGTAATGTTAAAAGTGAAAACATACTGTTGAAAAATATGAACAAAGCCAAGCAGCCAAACAGTGTTATGTTAGACCAAAATAACAGTCAGATCTTACATTTTCCCTTATCATACAGTCTCCCGGCTCTACAGTGTAATATATTACATATACTGTATTACAGTATATTTTAATATCATCCACATGAGGATGCTGACTTTTTAACCTGTGACATGCTTTAGCCTCAGTCTTTTAGCACAATATATGCAGTATGCACAGTGTATGGTCAAGGTCATTGTCAAGCCTCAGACTGAATTTGTGAATAATCACATGCCTCCCTGATGATATTGTGTGATGGTACATGATACATGTGTAAGACATAGGATTCTGATTTTTTTTTTTTTTTTTTTAATAAAGTCAGCTGGAGGGAGAATTTTCAAGTAGCTACAACCTATGATAGTTTACTTAGCTAACTAGAGCTGATCAAATCTGCTAGAGACAGATGTCTCTGGCAAAAAAAAAAAAAAAACTAGAAATGAGCTAGAAATGAGAAGCCTGCTTTTGTCCACTTCTGTTTGAAAACAAGGATCCATCGCTTCTAAATGTTTTTTAAAATTTGTAGAAGCAAATATGCAAGAACAGAAAGCTTGACAGGGATAACAGCACTAAGGGGACAGCAAACGATCAACTGGCAGTGCACATTTTCGTCTCTATCTTCCTAAAGTTAGACATCTTAATGTGTACAATATATTTCCAGAAACCATCATCACACAATTCACTTTTACCTCAGGCTCTCATGGTTGCAGGAGCTGCAGCTCCTCTTACTTCTCTGCCCTTTCCTTGACGCAAACAATGACATGATGAGCACTTATTAGGGAATCTGTGCCGTGTAATGGCTTCAGCTCTGCCCATCACAACAAATTAAAAAAAAAGGAGTATTCGTTATGCTGTGGACCAACAGAGAACTGGGCAAAGATGCATTTCATTGTGAATCCACTGAATTGTAAAGCCAAATGTATTTCTCACACTAAATCGCCATCTTTACTTCTTGCCCTCACTGCACACATCAGATGAGGAAAATTATATTTGGTGGATGGTAGAAATTGTGCAAAATGGTTGTGAATATCTCAATGGCAAGTGCAGCTGTGCTCCTTGATTGATACAGATGTGTAGGGTGTGTATATGGGGATTGCAATTTTCACCCTGTCTCTGCTGCAAAGGGCCATTTTCAATCACAGCCTTCCAATCAGCCCACAGTTACATGTAATGCTGATGCTTTTGCTGTCTCGACTACTTTTAACCCAGAAATATAGTCCTCATTAAAATAATGTGAGCACTGTGTTAAATCTTTTAAAATACATATTAAACAGTGCAGGGTGACTTGTGTCAGGTGAAATGAAAAGCAGAAGCTTTGAAGTTGCACTCTACCTCCACTGCCTATATTTTTCTTTAATAATACTTGTTTATATTTGAATCCAGCCAGTATAAATACATAAATGAGGACAGAGAGTTGACAGGTTAGATATGTTGTGAATATATGTCAATTGCCTGAGGTGTTAAATGGAGGGTTTGGCTTCATGGGCAAAGCTGCTAATGAATCTGAACAATATCATCTCTGAGAAACATGTTCATATCAGTCAAACATGAGATGATATTAGTTCAGGTGTGCACTTCCTGTGAATAAAAGGCTTCGAGGCATGTGATTCTTGTGGATTCCCAACACATTTGATTTGTTCTTTGCATTACTGAAAGAATCAGTGAGCTGATACACTAATTACATTATCTCCAGCTGAGGAATCCTTTTGTTTCTGTTGCCTCTGTCTGTTGACCTCCCATAACTTTCAGATGTGAATGAATAACTTTGCCAGGGCTGCAACTAACAATTATCTTAATTAGATGAAATTTTTAATTTTTTTTTTAATTTTTTTATTTTTATTTTTTTACTAATTATGTTTGGATAAATCAATTAATTGTTTAGTCTATTAGAAGTCAGAAAAAAAATGCACATGACAAATTCCCAAATTTTTCTTTTTTTTTGTCTGATCTTGTCTTAATTGAGTCCAAAAACCAAATATATTGGATTGACAGTGATGTAAAACAGAACAAAGGCAAGTAATCTTCACAGCTGAGAAACTAGAATCAGCAAACGTTTGACTTTTTTGATTTTTGCTTGAAATAATGAGTTATTTGTAGAAATTGTTTAACACTTGACTATTCAATGTATGGATTAATCATTTCAGTATTAAATCTCACTGACACAAACCTCTACATGCATGATAATATCTATGGTAATTATTTTTCACTCATGTGTCAGTATTGTGGCTTCGTAGTCAAAAAGGTCAATAAAAGCCCAAGATGACATCTATAAACTGCAGTTCACCCAGCAGCCCCACAGATATTAATTTTACAATACAAAGTCGGAAAACTTGAATGTTTGCTGCCTTTGTTTTTAAAAAGAGACGTAAACAAATGATTTTCTATCAGCCAACTACTACAAAAGATCAGCCTGACTTACACTATTAGTGTTTGTCGAAGCAGCACAAAGGTGTTTACATATCACAGACTTGGCTTGTTGCCAGAGTGTCAGGATTTGTATATGACTGCATTAGTGGCTTTGAAATGTAGGAGTTACACATTCATTTACTCATTTAAAGTTGATTTGTCACACAGTGTGCAGCACAAACAGGAAATCATTTATAGCAATGCCCTTAACTGTACAGTACATCTGCAACCTGAACATCTTGAACAGAGTAGTCAATTGTTGAAGACAGATGTTGTTATGCGCATCAGTGAATGGCTGCATGTATCCATATGTATGTGTGTGTGTTGTATTTTTATAAACTGTGTAGGGAGATCAAAGTAAAACAAATCCACGCATGCTCTTAATTCTGATGAGTAAAGTGAAAACTCGCTATTGTCTGAATATATCAGCCTCACGTTGTCATCATTACTGTAACAGAGGAGTAATTAAGGTGTTCTGACTCATGACACATCACAACTCAGCGGAAATTACACCTCTAGGTGGATAAATTGTTTCTCTCTAGGACTCATCCTTCTCTGGGAGGGACGATTGCAGGTTTGTAGAAAACATAAATTGAAACTGAGACTATTACCATCGCAGCAGCCGCACTTCGCTGATAGACTGTATAATTTTGATGTGGTAGACAACAAATTGTTCAGGACACAGTTTGAGAGCACGGGTAGCCACCGTGACCACAGCAAAAGGCAAACAAAAGAGCATGCGGGCGATCACTGTCGTTTTAAATGCTCCCCTCTGCTTTTAAGAGCCTTTGTTATATTGTCAAACCACAGAATCCTTTACTTTGGCTTTTAGATCGTGAGGAAAACCAACAGTTCATAGAAACGGTTGTAAATTTGTCCACTTGTCTTTAGGCAACATCTTTTTCTAATGGGTCTAAAAGACAGTGCTCAGTTCTGCAGAGACTACTGCCAGGAAACTGCAAAAGGTATGTTGATTTCAACACGTTGCATTTAAGTCAATACATTTACAAAGCTGTGTTCTCTTACAAACATGTTGAAGAAGACAACACTGGAAATATGAGAGCCAGAAAGGAGCCCTTAACAGACTCCAAAAGAATATTGGCTGCAGAATAAAAAGCATGACAATGCAATGACAACTTTAGATAACAAGAAAGGCTGCAACTAAAAAAATATTTTTGTTACCAATTGATCTGCCCATTATTTTCTTCATGAGTAACCCTAACCCTCATCTTCAAGATTTTAGATATTCATCAGTCCAAACTTACTAGCTAAGATGACTCCAGAGGCACAATGAGGAGCTCAGAGTCACAGCTGAAGGTTTATAGGTATCACTGGAGCTGGCTAACATCTCTGTTCATGAGTCTACATATGCAAACCATGGTGCAGGGAGGAAGCCACTGCTCTCCAAAAAATGTCACTGCATGCTGGAAGTTTTCACCCTGACACAATGCTACTGGGGAGATGTTTTGTGGACTGCTGAAACTAAGGTTAAATTCTTTGTGAAGAACATGCAGCTACATGTATGGTGTGAAAAAAGCCACTGCATACCAACAAGAAAACATCATCCCAAAGGTAGAGTATGGTGGAAAAAAATGAACTGCAGAATGGCTTCAAAGAAAGAAAGTTTGCCTTTTAGACTTCTGCAGGGAAGAATGGTCTAAAATGCCTCCATCCATTCCTTGATCCACAGCCACTGGAAGCTCTTGTTTGAGGTCAGTGCTGCTAAAGGAGGTTCGACTGGTTATAAAAATCCAAAGGTTCACTTACTTTTCGCAGCAGCGCTGTGAAAGTTTAATGGGTGTGATCAATAAAGACACTAGAGATTATAATTGTTTGTGTTATGAGCTTAAGCACATTGTGCTTGTTTATACATATGACTTCCGATGAAGATGGCATCATATTCTATGACTTATTAATGCAGAACAACAGGTCATTCGAGTTCACAACTTCTGCTGCCCCTAAAAGACCAACTGGAATTAGAGATTCAGAGAGATGTTTTTTAATGAAAACAAACTTCAACAATTAACTGTTTATCAAAATTATTGCCAAACAAAGTAATTCTGTTGAGTTTTTGACTAGTAGTAGCACTAGTTTGTGGGCCCCTGATTTTTCTTTTCTTTTCCTTTCCTTTTCTTTTTGTATTGTGCACACAACCAAAAGTCGTACATGCATGTTGGAGATGTGATACACATTTCTGCCACTGGTTACTCCCCTGACTGACAGCTGGTGTCCATAAAGCACAAAAAAGCATTTCACTCTGCAAGCCAGCCACCCACATGTATAAAACTAATGCAAGATAGAAAATATTAAAAATTGCCGTTGTAAGTGATTTATAACGAAGAAAATATATTCAAGATATTTGTTTAGCCTCGAGGACATGCAGCAGTGTGTAGGTGAAAGACATGGAATGTAAACAGAAACTTTGTTTACAAGAAAACTCCACAGGGGACCTTTAATTTTGTGCCAATCATTGAGTTGGTTAACTGTTTCAGCTCTACACCAGATAGCATCAGAGCTACATTATGCATCTGTCACACACCAAACTGAACATTAGACAATTTTTACATCAATAGACCTGCAGCAAACTTGTAAATATCGCTCAGATGTCTTTCATTATAGTTGTAGCCTTAAGCGATACACAGACATAACATTTCAAAATCAATATGTGCCTACACTTAGAGACACTTGGAACTGAAAATTGGCAGCTTCAAATGGATAGAAAATGATAGAGTAATCATTAATGCCTCTTTACTCTCTAAAGCGAATGCAGAAACAGAACAAAAAAAAACCTGATGAAATCTTATGAATCAGTGCAGATGAAAATCAAATCTGAAGCATGCTAACGCAAACAGATAAGATGTCAGCACATTCACTGACACAGAAAGTTGTTTTTCTCTCTGCAGGATCAGGCCTCTTAAACGGACCCGCTGTGGCTCAGAGACAACAAAATTTGAATATCTACAGCCCATTCATCTCACAGCTAATCTCAATGTGCCTCCCATGTGCTTCTTATCTGAAGGGCTTTTAAACTGGCACATCCCTGAATACAAAAACCCACAAGGCTGCAATAAGCCAGTGCTGCAGTCATGGCATTACTGCACCCAGAATTCTTGCACCACTTGTTCAGACTGGAGTAGTAATTCCCATCTTGGCATCTGCTCTGCCTCTCAGTCGATGGATGGAACGTGCATATGTGGCGAATCCAGCCCACTCCAGGGTCTTTGTAGTACGTGGGTATGGGCATGAATGTCTCAGCCATGGCATTTTTCCATGGCAGTAGATTTTAATGTTTCCACTGAGGGGAGTAATTGCAGACAGGCATGGCCAGACTGGCAGTACGCGCACACACACACACACACACACACCTCAATGGGCATACACATTCTTGCCCACTTCACACTGAGAGGAGCCATAATGACAGTGCTAATGGTATCAGCTATCAAAGGCAAGAGAATTAGCCATGAAGGACAACAAATTTCAACATCACAGACACAAGCTTGTTAACTGGGATGTTTAGATGAGCTGAGTAAACAAACTCAAAGCTATTAATAATGTCAGAGAGGCATAAAGGGAATTGTAGTAATGATGCAACGGAATGATGTAGAGTAGCTGTCCAAGTTTCATGCGAAACAACAGGAACAAGCTAGGAAATAAACAGATTTTCAATCATGTCTGTGTCTTTAAAACTGATTGACGGTGTGACATTTCCACATCACTTTGTCAAGCAAAACTGTTATAAGTTGTGCTACAGAGATAGGATGAATCATGCTTTTTTTTTTGCCAGAGCTATGTTCATGCCAAGGTTTTATTTCTGAGTTCGGAGGAAAAGAGTTGCGCGACAAAGTTCAATTCTGTGGTAAAATACTACAAAAGGGCATAATATAAAGTACTCATCTCTCTGCACTCATATACCCCAGTTCAGCAAGCATGACAATGTGTTTGATCACTGTGTTCCCTTTGCTCCCAAGATTGTTTTTGTCGAGCAGCGTAATCAGAAGTTTCAAGAGTTGCATCTGAGGATTAGCTCAGGCCTGAAGTGAGCGGGGGTTAAAACTGCTCACATTAAAATAGAAAAACTTTGATCCTCAGTAAGGAGGGTTACACGAAAGAGTTTCCAAGAATAATTGTGTTTGCCTTGTGCTGCTTTACTTACAAAAGCAAGTGTAAAACTTCTCCCACCTGTCCTCTGGGAGGAAGTCAGAGGCAGAAGTTTGCCAAAGGTAATATTGTCTTTGGAAGAAGCAGTGAAGATTATACATTATTCATCACATCTGGTCAACTTCAAAGGCTAGATGTAAGAAACAGTAAAGGTATCACCGCTTGAGTGTTATCACCACAGAGACACTCCATAGGTTTTTGTTCTCCGGGAGCAGCTTAACAAGATGTTGTCTTAGGAATTACACGTCAGATCAGAGCTCAGAGCTCGGAGCTGAGAGAGAGGGGAAAGAAAGAGGGAGCACTCTCTCCCAAGATTTTCCTCGTTTGTGTTGTTCATTTTGATGTTTGGCAGCAAATAATCACTCCTGCCAAAACTGCAAAGTTGCACTCATCATAGCACCTAAGCCATGCAGTGTGCTAGGTTGGGTTTAGTTGCACTGTACCACCTGCTGGTAAAAGGCACCTGTGCTGTCAAGTCACATCAAATAAGGACGCAAGAAAGCTGAAACATTTGTGTTTCTGCTACACACAAAACACCAATGTCTTCCACTAAATACCAAGTTATGTGTTCATATAAAGTTTGAACTCATCATAAATTCTTTACCGATTTCATTCAATCAGCTAGAACCCTGTTTTTTCAGCTCAAAGATATTGGCACATATGTCAGCTGATAAGTAACGAGAAGTAAAAGCACATTAACGCCAAAGATTTGTTCGTGGTAACTTATAATGAGTGTGATATTACATAATGTGTTCAGCAACACTTAGAAATTTATTGCAACTTCACAATAAAATGTCCTGCTCAGTACTTATCTTCCTAAAATAAATTTAGGGAATATGCATAACAATTTTATGCATTTATTTGAACAAAAATAAACAAATACTGCTCAATATATCATTATCTGATTTTTTTTCCTCCCAACAACTGGACTCAAAAGAACAATATCGGTTACAGTGAAATGAAGAGATCAAAAATGCGTCCAAAAGTTTCCAACCAGTGGGAAATGGGTCTATGGAGAACTTAGTTAAATGTCAATGTGCATGCATTTATTTTCTAAATAGGGCAGCCAGAACTGCTCTGAAATAGACCTGAAAATAATTTGACCTGATCCAAGATGTGGTCGACCCAAACAGACAGAGAACACCTACTCTGGCAGCAGCATGATACTCCAACAGTTAATGAGCTCAGTCGCATTACATGCAATTCTTCACAGTTCACACTCAGCGACTACAGCCTCCCAAAAACATGCTTTTCCTCTTGCCGTGGTTATAACACACCATGTGATCAGAGCTGATCTGAGTCTTATTCTGACTAGACTGAATACAATTTAGACCTCTCTCGAGTCAAGTCAGCTGGTCAGCTTTTAGTTACTAGGAACGGTTTGGACCAAGTGGACCCCTGAAGACCTCTGTAATGAAGATGTGATTGGTGAATACTTAATGTAGCAAAGACAAGAGAGAGGATGCGGCTTCTTGTCAGGTTGTTACTGATGACTATTAATGTACGAACAGAGTTTTCCCTGTCCTGGCTACGGATGAGGGCCGGACTCGCAGCCGCTTATCCTGTAGCCACAGGCCAAAAACTAGTTGGGAGGCAGAGAGAGAAAGGGTTAGAGAGAACTGCTGGGGGCAGTTTATTAGACCCCAGAGACAACCATCTGATTACTTTCTAGCTAAGCTAACAACGACTCTCACAACAGCAGAGGTACAACAAATATCAAACAGGCCTGGTATTCCTACAAGAGCCTATTGTGCACCCATAAATCAACAAACTACTACCAGACCATAACATTAACTGCTCCCTGTTTCTCCTTTTCTCAGGCCACTGAATATATCATGAAAAACAAAATATGCACAGCAGATAAAGAAATCCAAAAAGTGCATTTTTATATATGTGTAGTTCAGAAGGCAGGATGTTGAGGAAGGTGGCGAAACAAATGAACAAAAAAATATATATGGCAATAAGTTGAATTTAATTTCACAGGACATAAAGCTAGCCTTTATTAGTTTTTCTCTCAGACTGAGAAGCGTGATCTAAAGCCATAGGCCATGGAATATGCAGTACCTTGGAATTACTGAAAATCAAATCATAAACAATAACTGTTACCTTCCTCACTCCCTGTATAAATTACACTCCAAGAGCCGTTTTGTCATTTGGTCTATGTCTTTATACATCTCTAAACACCAGAACAGCAATTTCATTTTCTTGTTCTCACAAATTGAAAACAAAGATATTTTTTTATCCTCTCTACATATCATTAAACTGACCCAAGAAGTTTGAAAGAAACAAGCAGAGGGGGGAAATTAAAACTTTTTTGATATGTGATGCAGACAGTGTAGATTAAGACTCAGCTTCATTAGCAGTAGGTCCCTTAACTGGGTTGTCTGCTGTAATTGGCGTGGCTGAATAAAACATTTAATGAGTGCCCTGCAGAACAGAAGTGACAAATAATATATTTATAGGCTGTCAGTGATCCTGCTTGCTTTAAGCACTGAGAGGTTTAGGTGTCTCTGTCTCACACAGTCACTAAAGTGTGATTACTAGCAAAAGAAATATATTTTGTGGGTTTGTTTCTACAACTAATCGTCAATGCTTAACGAGAAGTGTTTCGTTTTATAATTCAGAATCCATACTGTACAGTATGTGTGATTGATTACACACAATAAACAGCACAATAGGCTGCCTGATGCTAAATGACTATGGGCGATACTGCTTCCATCCATTTGCTCTGTAAAAAGGGATACGAATCACTCCTGCAGCAATCCTCAACATCAATCTTTCCTGCCTTGTTGAATTCCTAAGAGGGGAAAAAAAAAAGGCAGCAGGGATGGTTGAGTGGGAGAACATTTTTTATAATACAGGTATAGAAAACATCTATACCCCAATCTCTAACAAGCCCAGCCCCTGACTTCTGCTTCGCAAGAGGGGAGTGAATGAGATCCATTGGCCTTGAAATGATGCATCTTTCCTGCTGTCAACCTCACAAGCATTTTTAAACTGCCCTGCGATTTCTCTGAACCAATTTTTAAAGAAAGACCTGACATCATTTGAATGACAAGGTACTTTTTAAATGCCTTAGTGTGTGCTTCATTCAAATATTAAAATGGTTCTTTGTGGATCTATGTGTTGGCTGCCATGATCTCATTATGATTGAGTGTGTTCATTAAGATCTCATTGGGAGTGACATTTCCATGCACGCTCTCTGCCTCTATGGGCTGGCAGGATGGGGAAGTCAACACCGTCTCCTCCCCTTGCTGAGGAGGCTCAGAGTAATGAGAGAAGACACTGAGGGGATAAAGGTCTTGATGCAGCCATAACATGTGAATCAATGCATATACAAAATATGCGGGGTTGTGTATTTCCAATTTCAGCCACCAGATTAGGACCAGGGTTTTGGATTCACAATGTGTCCCTTTGTGTGCATCTGTTAACATTCATATCAGGCATGCATGTGCAGATGCATACAAAGGCTTTTATATCAGTGGACAGTAATAGGTTCTGCATTATTTATGAATAAATTTCAGTGGATATTGATCGTCAGAGATTTCAGGCTTGATCTTAAAAAAGAGCAATGTCACAGCTGGATGTTAAATAAATCTTTGGTGTTACTTAATGCAATGAACGCCATAATTCTCCTTATAAAAACTATATATTTGTTCCTACAATACAAACAGTGGTGGAAAGTAACTGAGTGCATTTACTCAAATACTGTACTTTAAGAACAGTTTTGAAGCATGTGTGCTTTGAATATTTCCATTTTCTGCTTCTTTAGACGTCAACTCCACTTCATTTCAGAGGGAATAACTTGAGTAGTGTGTATACTTCTGCAAAGGCAAAACATTGTGGCTCTGGCAGATCTGGATGTCCTGATTATT
Organism: Seriola dumerili; assembly: GCF_002260705.1. Lineage (NCBI taxonomy): Eukaryota > Metazoa > Chordata > Actinopteri > Carangiformes > Carangidae > Seriola > Seriola dumerili. The sequence goes on from NW_019174290.1 coordinate 4,461,321, forward strand.
ATTTGGATCTGCACTAAATTGTATAAACTCTCAACACCATAAATGTGTCAGATTTTCTTTTACATCAAGACCCATACATTATTACCTGAGAAACTGACAAAAAAAACCCATCTCGCAATGTTAAGGAAAGTGATTGAAATTTCTTGGATCTGGCCCATTAACCAGATCTGCGGCAAAATTTAATGGGCTTTTCCCTGGCCCATGGCCTATCCCTCCACCAAGTTTCGTGTAAATCAGTATTTACACTTTTTGCGTAATCCTGATGAGAAACAATCACGGATAAAAACACAACCTCTCTGGAGGAGGTAAAAATGCCTTTGAGCACACTACATTAATCTAACAGCTGCCATGCAGCCATATGTATATAATCTCAGCTAGCATCACAACTAATGACAGATCAACTGGTGACCACAGGTGTTGTATCATCTCAGTATATACTGACTGAATCCCATGTAATGGCTTATTCATATGATAAACAATTACAAAAACATGCAAGACACTGTAGTTAAACACAGCGGTTTATCTACAGCACAAGTGCATGATAAAATAAAATAACCTTCCAGACAGAGCTGATTGACTGCAAGAGGGAAAAGCCAGAAAGTTATTACACAAAAAAAAAAAAAAAAAAAAAATCACACATGTGCAACTCAGTCTGACCTGTTGTGAAATGTTTGCTAACACATGGAGTAGGCTGTGATGTTGCAGGGTTCCACAGTTTGCTTGAGGCAATCTCATGTCAGGCTGCACAAAGCAGCTTGAAGCCAAGCAGAGGACACTTCTATGAAGCCCTGCTTTGGTGTATGGTAGTGTGAAAATGTTACTGAAGGTAGACGTGGGCTGGAACAATGCTGAGGCTGTACTAAATACTAACATATATGCTATCATATATGTATCTTTAGCACGTATAATGTTGACCATGTTCACCATCTTATTTTGCTAATAAGATGGCATTAAACACAAAGTCCAGCTGAGGCTGAATTTCATTTGTTTTGTCATTAGTTTTGCAAGTCTTTGCAGATTTTTGAGAGTTTTGTACAAATCACACATTTGACTGATTGATGGCAATGCCAAGGTTAACCCTCGTCTCTATAACGCCTTTTCCTCTACTGAAGTTAGTATGCTCACCAGCTAGCCCTGGCCTGTCAACACTTTTCGATAGTGAGTGCCTGTAGCCTGCAATCTGCCCTCAAGATGTAATGCTGTTCAGAAGGCATATTATAACCTCGTCTCGTAAACACAACGATGGCCAAAGCCCTCGTCAAGCAACAATCACCACCACCTGCTCCCAGCAAGAAACCCCATTCAGTGGCAGAGAAAACTTACAAATAGCCCCTAAGCTATCATGGCACTGCCATATGTATCAAACTTCATGGCAATCCATTCAATAGTTGAGACATTTCACTTGAATACATAAATGTGAACGTCATGGTGGCAATAGATGACAAGTCAGAGGATCACCAAAGTCGATGGGATCCCTCCTCTGGGGACCATAACTGTTTGCACAAAATTCTATGGCAATCCATCCAGTAGATATGATATTTCAGTCTGCTGCATGGCTGTAAAAAAAAAAATTCTGAAAAAAAACCTAGTTCTGACCAGCAGCCAATACAAGACAATGCCATGTTCAATGGAGGTGATGGGACAATAAATGAAAACTTTAACCTCACTCTGGACTAAACATCGATGTGATGCATTCTGGGTTAGAAAAGAGATACATTTTCAACCTTTTTCAGTAAATAAAAAAAATAAATGAAAGGAAGAGGAAGGAAACAGAAAAAAAAAAATTCTCTGGGGAGGAGTCATTACTCAGCGAGGGCTGATAGAGAAGTCAATTACACTAAACTAATTTAATCAATAATTCTCTCAATATGGTGTAAAATATTTGTAGTTTATTCATTTTTGTTAAACTTTCTTTGAATCCATCTTTAGAGATACATCTATGTTTATCTTGCAATAAAACTGAAATCAGAGATAGACCTCCGTCAAGCAGCTATGATGTTGTGCGTGTGTGCTGCACCTTCACCCTACATCACCTCCACCATGAGCTCAATTTCAGCTTTTCATTGTAGGACAGAGATAGGTGACTGCATCACCCCATGTTGATGTGCAGTTGTTCCCCACCTCTACAATAGACATTGTCTACTTGCCTTCCAATCTGCTGACCCCCAAAATGCTCAGTCACCTCCCACCACCTTGTTCAGCCCATGACAGAATATACTGATAGCCAGCTAGCCTTTCGTTCACACACAGGCTGATAATTCCCCCTGCACCTGCATGCCTCCAAATTGATTCCTCCCTCTCTGCCTGTCCCTTTGGTACAGCTCGGCTGTATGATTGAGGTGCTCCCTAATGAATTCTCAGAGGCCAGGAGCTGATATTGTGTTAAGTGAAAGCAGAGGGAGCCATCTATAAAACAGGAGGGCCTGAGCCTCAATGGACAGTCAAGCAGTGCTCCTGAGGGGACATGGCTGGATGAAATACAGAGGTAAATATAACATCCACCAGCTGTTTCGTCACACAGTCTCGCTTTCTAACGACATTCTCACTGGTGTTTATCATTCATCATTTTATGGAAATTACACAGCAGATATTACATACCTTAGCTTCACCTTTAACAAGATTGTAGCATAGCAAATTATCATCACCAGCTGACATTATAAGAGGCGAGCTGGATAGACGCCTGTATTATGAGGCACGACACAAAGGATTCTGTTTTACATAAAGCTGCCATGATGGACACAATGTCACCCTTGCTGCTCAGAATTAATGATAAGATGAAATGAGTTGTCTGTCTGGGGACATGCCATCGCAGGAGATGGCTGTCATTAAGATGAGAGGGCAGCAAGGCAGAATGCTCCTTCCTGTTCATCTGTCCGACATTTTAATATGTGCTGACAAGTTTATTGCTGTGTCCCATCCTTGAACGAGCGGCAATTACTGTGGCAAGTGCCGATAGTCAGTCGGGCCAGGACGAAGGAAGTTTATCACATGGACGGGGGAGATTTTAAGAATGAGTCAACAAATTATGATGTGTGAATGCTTCAGAGGGTAGAAAGTTTTCAATGGAGGTACAAAATGTGGAGGAAGCCACTCAAAAATGTGTCTCAGGGAGCACAGCGCTATTTAAGATTCTTCATTTTGTTCAAGACCAAAATAATCAAATGACTGCATATAATGAGAATTCACCAGGCTCGTATCAGAAGGTGTCATGTAACTGTCAACTGTACGCTCAGGATTTTTTTTGAAGGTTTGCACTGAAAATACGGCTGCCCACATAAACCCTGAGGACTGTGGAGAAAATCGAATGTTAATCATTGGATTTAGACTTGGTTATGGCTGGAATGGAAATTATGAAACAATTTTCATAAATAAATCATGCAGTTTCCATCCACTATAAACTGATACTTTACCGAGCAGGATGTGAAATTGTCTGAGTCACCTTTTAGAGCAAATAACTGTTTGCTACACCCCATCACCTTGGCTGTTTACTCTCAAGCTCTCCATTCGTACATGACACATGCACTTTACAACAATAATAAGGACAGATTTACTGCACAAAATTTTCAATGGGTATATGAGCCAGGAATGAACCAATTAAATTTTGGGGCAGAGCACGATCATTTACTATGAATTCAGAGTTTTTTACTCTGAAGTCTGGTGTATGTTGTTTGACACTGGTCTCTGCAGAGGTCTGCACTCTCTGCAGTGGTTCTGTTTTATAATTTTCTTTATTGTTTCAGAATCTTATGAAATGTCATAAAGTGCAGCGACACTCGCTGTTCAGCCGCTGAGATTGGAAAGATACACGGGGTTCACTGAGCTCCGACGCTAATAATCGTTAGCAAAGCAGTGGAGAAAACATTCAGCTGCAGCCTCTCATCTTCGCCGGTGCTGAGCGTTGCTTTCTGTGGTTAAAAAGTCAAACGTCGCTGGTAGTACGTCTCATCAGCTGTCACTAATGTTAATTCTGTCAGTGACTTGATGTCAGACCTAAATTAAACTTGGCTGTTGTCAGTTTGTGTGCTTTTTACACACCGTTGGCACTTGTCAAAGATAGTTTGGTGGTTAGAGAGTGGAGCTTCTTCCCTCACACTGTACAACCACAAATGAACTGAGTGTTCATACAAACAGAGTGAGACCTCTTCTTCACCGTAATTTAAGCTTATAGACTATATTTTTAACCATGACCCTCAGTATTTGTTCAGTATCAACACCATGATGACTGTTAATATATACAATTGTTTAATGAATTACATAATTATTAAATAAATACAGAAAGAAATAATTAAAAACCTGCTGAGGTGCCCTTCTTCAGCAGTTCCCAGTAGGATACAGCATTGATTTCTAATGATCAGTTAAATGTATTTGGCCTGGACTAGGATGAGCAACAGAGAATGGATGGATTGATTAACCAATGAAACATAAATAGTTCATCTAAAGTTTTGATAAAATCTCTGATTGGATATTTCTCACATGATGCTCTCTGGTTTTTGTAATTAACTTCTCCACTTAAGTTGTTATGGACATAATCTGTCTGTTGTGAGACGACAAACTTCCTAATTACTGTAGCAAGCAACAGTGACAGTGTTTGCTGACTGAAAAGTTTGAACAACCTCCTGTATGAGTAATCAACTGTCGCACTGGACTCACTTGAATTTTAAAAAGGCGTCTAACGTCTCCTGATAACCTGCAATCTCATTCAAAAACATTTTATTACTAACACTACTGCCTATGGCAGGAAAGAGAAACCATTCAAGAATTTTACCTTCTAAGGCCTTTTCCAGGAATGCTTTTAAGATTTTTCAAGACCTCTATATGCCTTGTGATAACACCGTGTCTGGCAGACTAATGTTCCCAGCTGATTCCTCTTAAAACAAGAACCCTGTAAAAGTATCTAAAATATGAATTTGACCCTCACCTACTGATGATCCATAACACTGTTATTATGCTGCAGTGTAGAACCAGTATTATAATCATATAATGTTTGACAGCTAAGGTTACATAATTGTTTTTTTTTCATTTTCATTTTCAAACAGTATGTTGTCACTTTCAACGTTACAGGAGAGACAGCTTTTAGATTGCTACTATATCTCAAGTTTGGCTAGGGTTGCTGGAGTGTAAACTTCCTCAAATCCAATAAAGAGCACGGCAATGCCACTGAGTTTATATTTAAACTTTGATATAAACATTCAGAACAAACTTCCATACAGTGGAGGATTAATGTAAATGTGCTAGTGGTGAAAAGGTCATTTTAACGTAACCTGTAACCCCATGAATTGATTGCACGCTTGATTACAACTAAAGATTAGCTTTTCAGACGTCCTTATGTTAAAGTAGATCAACACAGTCTAATCTATTTCTTACCTGCTTGTGTTTTTTGTAGTTTCATGATTTAAATGTCAGTATTGCTCTCTAAAGCAACTCCACAGAAATCACTTCATCAGTGTTAAAAGAACCAAACCTGCTGTGTCCTGTTACAATTGCTCATCTATGATTGGGCAATCACTTTTTGGGGCAATGGTCAATTATAACCAATGCAGAAGACTTGACCCATCATTATCACCCTCCTTCTAATGCTTCATCCATCCTCCATATACACAGATTTATGTACAGTGTGTATGTATTAATCAAGTCAGTGCAAGTAAGACAAGTTTTTTTGGTGTCCTTAATGAAAGACTTTGACATTGCCACTTCAAGGCATGGTAGGGATACTTAAAATTTATTTTGTTTTAATGTCTTTAAATTATAGGTGGCTGTGTATTGTGTATCCAGAATCCTGAGCCGCTGTGAGTTGAACTGAACTGAAGTGAACTGAGCCGGGCTTAACTGAGCTGAAATAAACTCAGCTAAAATTAAGTGGTTTGAACTGAACTGAACTGAACTGAGTAACTGATGGTAAATGTTCATTAAAAAGTGAAATGAACTGGACAGAGATGAATGCAACTGAACTGAATTGACTTTGAATTGAAAAAGAGAATGAGAAGGAGAGGCCAAGACATGCTGCAAACACTGGTATCCTACTTATCCAGTCTGGTCACACCTTCCTGCAAATTATACTGCTTATTATCCCTGAGCGCTCTATCGCAGCCCTAAATCAGACTGAATTATGGGTGCACAGCCTCTGCCTGTGACAGAGCAACACTGCCAGGCTGTGTGACAGCCAGAGAGAACATCATCTTACTCCTTCCATCTCCTCTATCTCTCTCTCTCTGTCCATCTCTCTTTCATCCTCTTTGTTTCGTACGTTGTCTGCCCGCGCATCTCTGCCACTCAATCTGACTTCACTTCAAATCGGCTCTCTCCATTGATTCTCTTTATCTCCGATTTCAATTTTCTACTTCTGTAACTCTCATTTTTCCTTATTTAATTTTAACTGAATTTACTGCATCCATGGACCATCTGTTCTCCGCTCTTTCACTAAGACAATTAATACCGTTTTGCTCACTGACATAAACAAACTTTTTTTTTTTTTTTTTAAATAACTAAACTGTCTGGTCTGAAATACAGTGGGATCCAAAAGTCTGAGACCAAGAGGAAAGTGGTCTCAGTCTTTTGGACCTCACTATATATGGTGTTGTCTTCATTAACAGCAGCTTTCATACACAGTGTGAGACTTCCTAGCTTACTGAGTGGACAGCTGAAATGATAGGTCAGTTAATCCGTTAGCTGATGGGCAGAATCCTTCCTTTACTGTACTCTGTGTTTTGTCCACATCCATTTACTAGTGTTGTACCACTGCTCTCCCTTAGTACAGCTCACATGCAGAATGCTGCAAAGTGCGTGAATGTGAAAAATTATTTGGGCGCAACAGTGAAAGTCCAGACACTGTGGTTGGCAGCATGCAAGGATTTGTTAAACTCCAAAGCTAATTATCCTTTGCAAAGAGCAGGGCACAAAACACTCATGTAGGCTAACAGCGTCTCATTTTCAGCCAGCGCTCACCGGTACTTTTTTCTCCTGTTAAAATGACAAACATTGCTGGTGGCAAATTTTATCAGAGGGCGCTAATTAATGTTAATTCTCTCAGTAACTTGATAGAAGGCCAAACTTAAACTTGCCTGGTGTTTGGTTAAAATGGACTATACTTATGTAGCACTTTTCTACCTTAACAGACAAAGCTGTTTACAATTTCTTTTTACACACACACACACACACACACACACACACACACACACACACACACACACACACACACACACACACAGAGCTGGCATGGAAGATGCTGGCCTGCCCATCTGGAGCAATTTGGGGTTCACTCCCTTGGTCAGGAACACTTTGACATGTGCATAAGAGAAGGCTCGAACTGCCAACCCTGTGTTTAATGATCAAGCTGCTCTACCTCCTGAGCCACAGCCACAGTATGGAAGCCGGTTTATTCTCTTCAAGGGGTGGGCATGATATTATTCAAAAGCGGGTATAACAGCGCACATGCTCATTTCACATTGTGCAACAACAACAACAAAAGATAGAGCTAGAGAGAGAAGAGAAGGGGTGTGAACGTAGGATTGAGTCACAGAAATTGTTGGGCATAGACCCCCCCATCCAAAGTCAGGACAGTGTGGGAGGGGGATTTTCCTGTCTGTCTGACCATCTGATAAGTAGTTCAGACGGTGAGATAGCTTCAAAGTGGTCTCTGTAGTCTGTCTCAGACAAAGGAGCGAAGATCCTCCACTCTATAACACCATAGTACAACAGAGTGTCACTATAGGTTAGTTCCATCAACATCAACAGAGTGACGAGTCTTCTCTCTATCTGATTGTTTCACGTAAATATCAGGAGTTTCATTCTCCCAATTAAACTTTAATTCATATCATTTCAGTCACGTAAACTTATGTATCATTTCTAAACCAGGACCTTCAGTGTCTGGATCAAGTAGCACATGAAAAATAAAGTGCATCAGATTAAGTATGCAACAGTTGTTATTTCAATGTATCAGATACAAATTTTATAAACATTTAGACTGTGTCTCATCTCTGTGACATGCAATAGTAATATTGTACACACAGGATTTTTGAGAGTCATCTATAGTGGGTCACACCAGAAACACGCAGTATATAGCAAAGATAGACCGCAATACATGCCGACTTGGCAGTATGGTTGTACTCTTGGGGACGCTCCCCGCGGCGGTAGTGCTGCATAACAACTCAGAACACACACAGCACACAATAGCCAACATGCAGTGAGGATTGCCAACAATCTACCAGAGGGAATGAGCTGAGAATAAAGACCCTCCGGGATGCGTACACACAGGAAAATCAAAACAGGTAGACGCTGCGGTGAAAGAGGCTCTCGTCAGTAGCAGCAAGGGAAAGAAAAGCAAGGAATGTGTCATGGTTTAGAGTTAGTGTGAGGAGGAAGGTGTTTGAATAATGTCAGTGAATCATTTAAGGCGGGTTTTTACACCTTCAGTCAGGGTCAGAATATTGATATATTATGTGCACTATCACCATGTTCAGGTGAAGGTTGGGGCAACAAGGAATAAATGACTGGAGTTAATATAAAGTATTCTAATCACTATATTTCTGAGGCACCACATGATCAGAACACAAAGTAACTGAAGAAAGTACTTTATTCATCAGGCAGCTTTTTTTCTGCTTTTACAAAATAACAGACCCACTACTTGGTATAGTTACACCTGCTCATTAATGTAAATATCTAATCAGCCAATCATGTGGCCGTAAGTCAATGCCTAAAAGCATGCAGACATGGCCAAGAGGTTCTGTTGTTGTTCAGACCAAACGTCAGAACAGAGAAGAAATGTGATCAACGTGACTTTGATTGTGGAATGATTGTCGTCGGCAGACTACAACACATCGAACCTTGAAGTGACTGAGATACAGTGGGAGCAGGCTAACCAAAACCAGACAGCAGAAGAAGATGGGAAAAAGATTTGCTGATCCGATGAATACTGATTTCTGTTGATAGTGTATACAACATGAACCCATGGATCCATCCTGCCTTGTGTCATCAGTTAAGACTGCTGGGGGTAGTGGTATTACTGGTGTGGAGAGAATCTTCTTGACAAATCAAATTTAAATAAAACAGATATGATAGCCACTATGAAAGCCAAATCAAGTCACCAGCTAGTTCGTAAGAGCAGTCTTGAGGTTAAAAAGTTTCATAATAACATTGAGTAAAGGTCAAATTTGTTTTTGAAATTTTCTAACCTCAAAAATTGGGTCTGTTGAATTCTGTGCAGCATCAAGTGACCCTTTATATTTTAAATTTCGAGAAGAGGATAAATGCAATCTTGCTGTGTATTAAGTAACAAAATATCTCGACAATGTGAAACAGAAATGAGAAAATTGGAATTAATTATGGAGCCTCAAAGGGCCAAATCCTCTTCCGCAGTTTTGCATATTTTTGCAGTTTTCATAAATTTGACTTGCAGAAATGTTGCAGTGTTTTCCCCAGCTCTGTGTAACCTGTTACATCAGGATGAATGCATGATTAGAGCTCAGCAGTTTTTTCCAACTAGCAGCAGCAGCAGTAGTAGTCCCTAATGATCAGCTTTAAACTTTACTTAGGCTGATTGCATTAGCATTAGTACAAACTGTATTTCACTGTTTTCATTTGACTAAATTGTGGATTTCTCAGTTTGCCACTGTGTGATCCATGAACACTAGAAAACAGTCATGATCTACATGACTAAGTGATATTTAAACTACTAACTATGGTTTATATTTGTCACCATCAAATGAGCAGTGTTGGGGAAGTTACTTTGAAAGCATAAAGCTTTGCAAGCTACTAATTACTTGACACTGGAAGAAGTTCAACTATACAGCAAAGATACCCAAGTGAGAAATCTAAGTTACTAAGAAATAGTGGTTCAAACTACTCTGTAAAAAGAAAAAAAAAAGAAACAAGACCAAATTGACAATGTGCATGTGATACAAAATTATAATAAAAAACAAAAATACCCCGCTATTGATGGGAAACAGCTGGAATGTCAGCTTTGGTTTTGTAAACACTAAGTGTTTAAGTATGGCCATGGTGATTCTTCCTCAGGCTGAGATTCAGGAGGTGTATCCACGAGGATGTTGTCACTGTGTGAGCACTGACTAACACCCTTAGCTTTTGCGCATGCACTACACAAAGGTCAAGTGTCTGGTGTGGACTGCCTGACAAATGTATTGCCTGGGCTGCCTTCACAGTCGTCAGGATGAAAGAGACAGAGGCAATGGTTAAATAAAAAATAAAATAAAATAAATTTCTTTCCTTTTTGGTCCAAGAGTTTGTAGTTTCAGTAGTCAACTACACAATGGTAAAAAGTAATTTAAGTACCTAAATCATTATGCACATATGCAAACATGGGATTTAAAGACTCATATTACTCCTCTTTTGAAAGGGGAACATAAAGTTAAACTTTTATACTTTTGATTGTCTAATCACCAGGAAATGGTGAACACCTGATCAAGAAGGTTTCATCTACACCCCTCCCCTCCTTGGACTCAAATAAATCAAAAAAGATAAAACCTGAAGGATTATACGTTACAAAGCTGCTCAGAGAAAGAGGCATGAAAGACATATGGTGGGAATTACACCCACTTGATAAGCATGTTTCTTTTTTTTTTCCTATCCTCGCTCTGTGTACAAAAGAATCGATTACTTTTTTATGCTTAATTTAGAGAGACATGGGATGCTGCAATAGCTGTCGTTAGCTGTAAACTCATTATGTGGTCAGCTCAGAAGAAAAAAGGAAAAAGAGAAACAAATTAAGAACTTGACTGAAATATAAACATCTTTGGAGAGTAAACATATGGAGTAGAACGACATTGATGTCTTAAATCAGATCCTACATACAAAACTAACTCTAAATAGCCGTATATGAAAATCAAGGAGAGAAGAGAGCTACACTAATTAAAATAAGTTTCTACAAGAATTGCCCAAAATCTAAAAAAATGACTTGTGTGGAGAATAAGCGAACATACTGAGAGATTTATACATAATTTGAAAGACCCCCAGACCAAGAAGATGCGTCATAAATTGGCAAACATAAAAAAATTCCTTTGAAAGATACTACACAAAGTTATATCCTCAACCCGAGTCAACGGCTATATCAAATTTTTAACATCTTTAGATTTACCATCTGTAGGAACAGAGCAGAGTAAATAACAACCCAGGAGATAACACAAGAAGAAATAAACAAAGCTATATCAAGACTGAAAGCAAATATACAGCCAGGAGCCAACGGCTATCTATTGCAATGGTAAAAAAAACAATACTCAAGCAATGTTTTAACCATGTTCTTGGGGGAACAGAGACCCCGCCGTCCTAGAGACAAGCAGTCATTTCACTGTATATATTGTTCACCATTATCAAGTAGTCAGCTTACAATGTTCATTTAGGGTCATTTCATACATGAAAACCTATGGAGAAAAAAAAAAAAAAAAAAAAGTAAAACTGTAGTAGTCTACTGCTACAAGCTGTCATATGCTTAGGCTCACTTCTAACTTCTCGCCAGAGTGGGTAACAACAGACCTCGTCTACTCTCATAGCTCAGCGAGTTATTCCTGCTCTGTTCACGTTTTGGGAATTTTACAGTGCATAATTCTCCTCTCTGCTCAAACAGCAGCTGGTATGGTGCCTGAGTGGAGTGTGATGCTTTCACCCTGACCATTCAGACTATAGCGGCTTGGAGCAGGAGAGGGCCAGTTTATTTTATTTTAACTTTAAAATCAGTAAATGTCCATTTCATTATTTTATATGCAAGAAATACAAATGTCAGTAAGAAGCTATTTTGCATCAGAAATAAAGAAAAAGAAAAAAAAAATTGGTTGTAACAATCATCCACTTATAGAGATCAATTTGACCCAGACAGACATGACAGAAGTGGTTTCCACTGGGTTAGTGAGATCCTTGAGCATATTTTAGGTTACAAGATTACTGGGGTGCCATGGATTGTGTTCCTGGTTTTGATACCTGGGAGCATAATTCAAAAGAAGGACATCTATCTCTTCAAAATCCTGATACTTGCCTGTAAAAAGGATCACATGGAGCTGGTTGAAATGTGACCCTCCAAGAGAGAGTAGTGTCCCCCTTTTATTTTTAATTTTGACATTGTTGTTTGGTTTTAGAGTTTGTTCAGTGTAATAGTTGCTGATTAATAAATAAATAAAAAAAGTAAACAAAAAAGACATTAGCTAAGACACTATATTATGTTTCTTCTGCTAACACCCACTTTTAAATTTTGGGATCTATTCTCAAGCACCACTTTACCAAATACTCCCTCTTTACATTGAGTTAGATCATAATGACACCAACACATTAAGGTCTGTAGATATCATGCTGAGCAAGTCACACAAAGACTCAGTGTGAACAAGTTTGTGAGTTTGGCTTCCAGGGGAAACCTGCCGCCTGCCAGGCCTTAAAGTCTTTGACAGAGAAACTGGGAAGGAGAAGAAAGAAGAGGAGGAGGGGATGTACTAGAAACCCAACTTCAAACATAAAAACAAATATTCTGCAAAAATCTCCTTTATTATTTATCCAGAACATAGTCTCTACATTCCAAGGACAAGCAACATTTTCTTTGATTTAATATTGTCAAAACCAAAACTGCTAAAATTAAGAATGCTAACCTTTATTGATCTAGGATGTTGGATGTGTAAAAAATTGCATCAAATCTATGGCACAAAATACAATTCATAAATGATATACTTATGTAAGTTTAGCAGTTGTGGAAGAAGTATTCAGATCCTTTACTTTAGTCAAAGTACCAATACAGCAATGTAAAAATACTCCATTACAAGTCATGCATGACAATTACTACTTAAGCCAAAGTACATAAGTATGAGCAGCAAAATGTAGTATAAGTACTAAACTAAAAGTACTGGTTAGGTCCCTCTGATATATTATTATGATGTCATTACATTGTTAATACTGAAGCATCAGTGAGTAAGCAGCATGTTACTGTTGTAGCTGCTGGAGGTGAGCTAGTCTGAACTACTTTCTATGCAGTTTTCATACAGGCATAAATCTGAGGAGGTTATGAACAAAGCTCTGATGCACAAGTCTGTTTGCCGTCTCTGGACGTTTTCCCTCATCTTAGATTTTTGGTGAGATAACATTTATTGACATGAAACCTTCTGAGAAGTTTAGACGGAACAATCACTATTTGGTGGACCTGTTAACAACTCAGACATCTGAAATGTGACCCTGACTGAACACTGCTTTTTGCAAGACATCCAAAGTCAAAAATTTTGGAAACCACTGCTTCAATCTTTAACAATGTGTTGTATTTTCAAAAGCTTGTTATATTATCCACTGTGTAAAAAAAAAAATCTTAAAAATCTTAAAAGTAACTAGTAAAGCTGTCAAATAAATGCAGTGCAGTAAAGGGTACAAAACTACTTTAGTACAGTACTTGAGTAAATGTACTTAATTACTTTCCACAACTGAAGTTTATTGTTGCAAACTTTTGCTGAACTGATGTTTTGCCAAATGTTCGGTGTACATTCTTTACCACCAGCAAACATAATACCAGGTGCGTATTCTAACCTCTTGCTTTGTAAACGCAACGATGGCTCAAGCTCTTGGCAAGCGACCATCACCACCACCCCCCCACTCCCAGCAAAAAAACACAATCAACGGCCTAGAAAATTTACATATCGCACCTTTACAGCTACATTCTGCACAAAAGTTACAAACTTTGACAAAATCTTTCATATTTGTAAAATGTAGGGATGTATGTCACTAAATGTGAGTGGACGTGTGTTTCTAAGATAAATTAGTCAGTAGGATTAGTGCCACTCCTATGGCAGGTCCATATGGCACAGAGCTTATCTCGAAAGCTGGCTCCACTCATCAACACTGCCCATCACTGGGGCCAAGGGGAACGCACAAACCAAAGTGTTTGTGTGTGTGTGTGTGTGTGTGTGTGTGTGTGTGTGTGTGTGTGTGTGTGTGTGTGTGTGTGTGTGTGTGTGTGTCCACATTTTCTCTAAAATATCAGCACTCTTGTATCAAACATCAATGAAACTCTTGAAACCTTCCCATTCTCCAATTACACACACACACACAAACACACACAAAAAAGGTGTCTGCCATATGCTTGCTGTTGAAGAGGCAGCTGCCCCCAAAGCCACAGATTTCATGTTTTTGTGGTTTTGTGTTCTGGCACCAGTGTGATTCTGTACTAATTACTGTCTTGGAACATGAGGAAAAAGAGGAGAGACAGAAATGGCGTGAGAGAGGCAGAGGGAGAGAGGAAGAGAGAAAACACAAAGCAGAGCAAAGGTTCTTACAGTTTGAAAAATAATACCATAAGATATTTTCTCATACAGTATATAATGCTTCTCTACCATGCAGCTTGCCCGCATCAGATGGAAACAGCCACTATGAAATAGGGAAAACTTGGTTAAATCCAGTTAAATTCTTGCTGCTTGCACAAAAACACAGGGTCACCCTCACAGACCAAATTACATTTATATGTAATTAGCAACAGCAAATACATTTCTAATTAACAACAACACAACCTTGCTCTGAAAACCAGACAGGCTAGTGCTTCTGACTTGGCACAAGGATTATCTGTGGAAACTGGTGTTCCAGTGACTGATCAGACTGTGCAAAGGACATTGCATAAAATCAACTTCCAAGGATGGGAATTTGCTGATATGTGGTTGCATTATTATTATTTATAGATGCCACTATGAAATCATACTTGTGTACCCAAATACTGAATGACTAGATTACTCCCAGTCTCGAGTGGAATTTTCAATATGACAATGATCCTGAGCACACTGCAAAAATTCTTTAAAAACAAGAGTTTTTAAAGAAGAGAAAGGTGAAAGCTATGACCTGGGTAAGTTTGTCCCCTGACTTGAATCAAACAGAAAACCTTTGGAGTATTTTAAAGCAGGAGGTAGAAAAACAAACCCCCTCCAGCAAAGAGCAGCTGAAAAAAAAAAAAATCATCTGAAGAAAGTCAGAATATCTCTCCACAGATTTTGTGTAAGACTGGTGTCACCCCTGCCCAGGAGCATTGCACCTGTCATCAACATTAAAAGAATGGATTCTCACTAATGAAGGGTGTACTCATTTTTTTGCTGTTTGTTTCTTAAATATGGGCATTTCATTATTGTTAAATTAGTCAAATATTTCTGGTTTTCAAATTAATTGGCTTCATTCTTCTTGGGCTTTGGCTAAAAACAATAAAAACTGTACTGAATGGATAAGATCTGTAATTACTTATCATTTTAGTGATACTGAATGGATTTACTGGATGTGTTCAGTTTTGTTGTATACTGTAGTTTAGCACAGTATTCTAGGACAATTGATTGTTAAGTAAATAGACAGATGCAAGTGGGAGCAAACAGACACAAATTTGTCCGAGTTGAAACTGTTCCAGCTTAAGTGAAAAATATGCACCTATCCTGGGGGTTTCTGAATCTGCCTCATAAATTTACAGAGATGAGGAGAAAAAGGAGAGTCTGGAGAAAAATGGTAGAAAACTGGAGATTTGAAATCAGTCTAAGAGTAAACACAGATTGCACAAACAGTCCAGATGTCAGATTTGTGCAAATAACACGAGAGGAATTTCTGTTTGAACCCAGCTTTAGCCTGTCTTTTTAGACTTTTTGCTTGCCTGCTTTACCCTTTAGGTTTTGGTTTCCTGTTCTGATGAAACCCTGCTGAGCCATTACATTTCCAATGTAGGGACTATGCAGCTCTAGGTCATATAATTGACTTCATCCATACCAATTACATGACTAGGCAAAGATGCATTAGTTTAGATGAATGTTTATGGAGTGCCAAATGGTCTTAAAAGTTAGAAGTAGTACGTCATATTTGCTAAGGTCAATCACAAGCACTCAACACACAAATGGCAACGACTTCACAGAGGACAGTACTTCTCAAAAACACCAAATTACATCTGAACCCCAACTCGCTCATTGACTGCTTCTCCCAGTTAATCATTTGGGCGAACGACTACAAAACAAGCACTGACCTAAAAGTTATTGGGTGTTATCTTGCACACAAGATAAGGATCTTGGACACTGCATGGGGGACAACGCCGCATGGATGCTGCAGAGGAACTATATCATACGTTTAATATTTATATACTTAAAAGACTGTGAGAAATGTTTCATGGCACACAATGGAAGACACAAAACACAAATTTATCTGTCCAATAGCTTAGTAACAACTATAGCACTGTAGCCCACGTCTCATCTCTCCCTGCTGCTTCCATCACTTCTTTCCCTTCCACTGAGTCCCTTTGGAAAACATGAATCCCAGCATGAGATCTTAAACAGTGACAGTCGGTATCAAAACACCAGTCCAATCTCTCATAGCAGCTGACCTGTGTGGGGGTCACAATATTGCCTGCTTCTAATCATAAACCACCCAAGGATAGATAATACCAAGGTCAAGCTCCTCCTATCTCTGGTAAATAGAAATGTTATGGCCTTGTTAGTGATGGAAACTCTCTCTCACAAGTCACATCTCAGACAGAGAGCGAAGGAAAACATCCACACATGCTGTAGTGTCATAGCACTGACATACTTAAGTGACGCACATTCTTTGGGGCACACATAATGTAGGACATTGCAACACGCTGGCAAAAATAACCGCCCATACATTTATAAAAACACACACAGAAGAAGCAAGAAATGTGGCTGAGCTTACAAAGCTCACAAGCTGAAGTAAGAAAGAGTACAAGTTGACATCCACTTCATTTTGCCTAAAGCAGGATAACAGACATTAAGATCACTGAAACTTACAAAAACAAGAAACCTCATACATAAATATTTTTACCGACACAGACAACTTTTTTTAGTCTTCAAAGTCAGAGAGTAGAAAATATGGAGCGACTGAGCAAACAGACGACAATGCACTGGACAGAAAGCAGACTGATTTGAGAGATCTTTATAGCACAAAGTTTTGTGAGCTGCTGCACCAAAACAGAAATTTAAAAATCGCAAACAGTTTGCCTTGCTAACCTATTTTGCAATTTGCACAGAAAGGGCACAGAAATGAGGAAAGCAGTTTGTTTGTTTGTCCGTTCATCTGCCTTCATGGGAAAACAAACAGTATGAAGGCAGAGAGGAGTTGAGGTAAGAGAAAGACTCTCACTTTATTTTATCATTCTGCAAATATGTTTGTTTATATCACTGATTGTTTCTCTATATAAACGCCTTTATTGCCAGACAAAGTTCAAAAGACTATCAAGAGAGATAATGATTGTAAAGTTTGATGAGGCCACAGATCTCAATGAACATACCAACTTGGAATTGGATCTATAACCGAATCAGCTATAGCAGCCCATCCTTATTTGTAATCACTGTCATTGAATTTGTTGTCTTATATTGTTCTCAGTTTCAATATTGCTGCCAGTAAAAACTTCGAAGGCAATCCGCTGTCCTCAATCTTTATTGGAAAGAGAGTTTAGCTCGCTGAGGGGAGAAGAGTACGACTTTATTTCCTAAGCTCCAACACCAGCTGGCACAGACTGGAACAGACTCAGACCAACATGCTCTCATCGGTTGTGATGCCCAGATCAAAACTATAACTGACCCACCAATCGTAATGTGCGTCTGCCTTAAGCCTATTTAAAAGTCAACATTTATATTGACATTTCCCTTCATATCTGTATTTGAGATTCACTCACACACTTCTTTCACTTCCATTTCAAATGGATTTCATCCACAATACGGAAAGTGAAACCTTTAAATAAGACACTATAAAATCCTCAACTCTTCACGGACAGTGTGGTTTTCTACAGAACGCTGACACCAGAAACTTACTGTCAGTCTCTCAGAGGCAAGAAGCAGCTTTTTCATCTTTGACATAAGAGTCCCTCAAGGACACGGATTTACTAGACAGAACCTGAGTTTATTATAATATTTTACTGAATCCAAAAAAGTTGTACCGAGTCTGAGTGAAGCAGTGGTCCTCTGCTTGCATTCTGCTGCACTGTATGATATGGAGTACCTACTGTACATCTGCACAGACAACATTTATAAAACTTGGGGAGCTTCCAGATCGGGCTTTTAGAAAGCATTCAGGTGTCCCGGGGAGTTTTTGAACAGTGTGTAACAATTGGAGAACACATATTTGGCCCCAGGGAGTTCAAAAATGATTTCTGTGAAATTGCAACTCCACTCCATACCAGCTCACTACTGTGACAGACGGACAGGACATTTGATGACAACATAAACTCCACGAGACTGTGAATGTTCCCTCATATTCCCCACTCTCTCCTACTTACATTGTTTATTCTTTTTCGTAGGCAAACTTTCTCTATCCCTGGTTTCTCTTTCACAATATCACATTATATACTGCTTCGATTACTGCACGAATTCCCAACTATATATTTTTATGCATATTCTTTAGTGAGAAACAGGAAATCAGAGGGTAAGCTAGATTAGACCTTTATATATCATATGTCTCCATACACATCAATACCACAGGAACGCTGCAATTTAAGTTAATTTGATTGTGTCTGGTAGGTCTGACACACAGGAAAAGACCCATTTCTACATTTCTTTACAATAAATAGAAAAACACTATTAGCATGATCCGATATATTAACCAATATTAGCTGTGAGCAGATATATTGGTGTGTGTCCTCACACTTTGTGTCTAATGTTGTATGACAGAGATATCAGGTGATTCTTAATTTTAGTTACTTTGAGTTAATGCTGATATGGATGAAGCTGTTGCACTGTTATTGCCATTGTGTTATTGCGTGTTTTGTGTAAGTGATGTTGATGTGGTGTAGTGTCACTGTGTATATCTTCTCTATGAAATCTGTACCAAAAGTCCATCATCCACAGCAGATGTTGTAGCAATAGCCATGTACAGTAGTTCTTATGTCCTTACAGGTTGAATGTGTCTGTAAGAATGTAAGAATGGTCTCTTGAAAACACTGTTTTGCATAGGTGTTGGACAAGCAGCCATGGTGACAATTCAAACAAGAGCTTGTAAGAGAGAAAAATGAACAGAGAGTAATGAGAGAAGAAATGAAGGTACTCCTGTTCTGGAGGACATTTTCTTTTCAGGGAGAGAAAAGACTCCTCTCTTCTGCCTCAGTGGTGCCACTGGCTGTGCCTGTGTTTAGCTGTGGGAACAGACCACTTGGTGGCATGTCCTGAATAGGGGGCCTTCGCCCCTAGCACTCCCTAAGTGGCCCTGCCAGCAAACAGGCTTTGGACCATCTCTTTCTGCTTTTCACTCATCTTGTCATTTTATTCATTCATACACACACTTATCGCAGCACTTCCACAACTATCTTCATTCTTCTGCTTACTTCTCTTCATTCGCCTTTTTTTCCCCACTCCCCTGCCCTTCTTCTGCGGCAACCTCTGTCATTTTCCCCTCACACACAGCAACAGAAAAGGAATTATCAGGACATGAGGCAGAAGATGAGAGGGACCCCGATGTGTAGATCCCTGTGTGTAATAATTAGTCATCTCTTCAGCAGCTCTCCAGAGAGGCTGCCCTGGAGGCTGAGCTCTCTATTGTGGAGGCCTGGATTTGGTCACTTGGAAACAGCCTGGAGGGCTGGCCCAGATTCCTCTCTCTCTTCCTGGGGGGGCTTACTACTGGCCCTGGTGGTCCAAAACATACTAACACAGACCAAGTACATTAAACTATGGTGATTTAAGGGCCAGATGAGGGCTGATTTATCCCCACCTATAGAGATGCGGGGCCCTTTGCTTTGGCCAACATACCGCCCCCTCCCATAATGGTATTGAGTGGAGTTAAGAGGGAAAATGGAGGGAGGAGGACAGGGGGCGGGTTCTAGGCAGCACTCATTAATGGACAATGGAGCCTGCCACAGAGATGGATAGGACATAAACTTATTTATGTGTGTGTGACAGAAAAAGAGACATGACAGATAAATCAAAGCAAAAACTTGAATAAATGAGTGAAGAAACATAAGCTTCCACACAGGTGCACTGCATGGTACAATTAAGCAGTTAACATTCAATCATGCTCTGTAGCAGGTATACAGATGCTGAGCAGGTCCAGTAGATTGGTTGGATAGGTTGGGTTCATTGTTGGGGCACAGATGGCAGGAGCTGCAGTCACAAAGACGGCTCAACTGGCTCATGTTTCAATAGGAACAGTGACTAAAGTGGCTCCTGCACTTAGATCTATGGGAAGGACAGTCAGTCCAGTAAATAGGGTCAGAAATTATGGTCAACAGTGCAGTTTGATGACCGTGATGCTCATACATTAGTGTGATATATAAAAAGGAAAAACAGAAGAACAACTCTATCTCAGGTGACTAAGAACTGCAATGTAGAAGGTAATCACACTGCGTCAGCAAGAACAGCCCGTCCACAATTACACAGAGAGAGATGATACGGTAGGGTTGCAGTGCATAAACCCCTCATTACAATAATGAATGCACATTTGAGAGTTCAGGCAACAGATGTGGAAAAAAGTGATATAGTCAGATGAGTCATCCTTCACCATATTCTCCACAAGTAAGCACTTGTATATGTGGTGAACATGAAGAGGATGGCACAGGCCTGAATGCTTGGCCCCTCCGGTAGCTGTTATACTGTGGAGCGGCATTTTGATGGCATGGTGTGGGTCCACTTGTCCCCTAAGAGGGAAGGGTCACTGCAAATCAATCCAAAGTTGTTCTGAGTGATCACCTTCATCCTATGATGAAGCAGTTCTATCCTGCTGGGAGTGATCTCCTCCAGGATGACAATGTCCCAATCTATAGGGCATGAGGGTTCACCGAATGATGTGAATCATATGCTATGGCCTTCGCAGACACCAGATCTCAATCCAATGAACTGATGGGAGACTTTGGACCGACTGGTTGGACAGCGTTGTGTCTATGTAGTTATTCCCATTATACACAACATAAGTTAAAGATATCTGTGCATGACACCCCACCACCATCACCACCGACCTGAATTTCTAAACGACAGTTCAGATGATGCTCTGTCCATTTCAGACTGAATTTAAGAGGACATCCAGAACAATCAGCTGGATAATGGTCAGTTTGATCATTAACCCATGTTGGTATAATGTAGTTAACTCTGTGTATGGGATCCAGGCTGCAGCATACAAAACACACCTGACGCAACGACGGATGAGCTACAAGCTAGTCGGTAGAAAACTGTACATTTCTCCGTCTGTATGTGACGGACTTTCACCGAGGTCACTCATGTTTCCATCCTTGCATGAGAAAGCCTGAACCACACTTCAAAACGTTTAGTTGTCTCCGTGGTCACTAAGTGCAGGGTCTGTGTGTGTGTGCTGCATGGTGCTCCAAGGTGTGTGAGAGCGCTGGCTTGCCACGCACACACAGGATCAGAGAGAGAGATGCAGATAAACTTCTGCGTAGGGAAAAGCAAAAAAATGTATCATGGGTGAATGTCTTCATCAGAAACGGAGTTGGTGAAGGTGAAAGAACTTTCATGTTGCAACAACGAATATGAAAACTATTTAATTCCTAATTCCTTCAGTACTGAGAGCAGAACAGATAACGTCGGATGGTTATTGTAGTGAGGCTGAAATTTGTTGTGAAACAGAATGCCGCACAATAATCGTTTCTTCTCGATTATCTTGTTTTTATAATCGTTGGAGGCCAAAATCATAATTGAAAATAAAGTTCGATTAATAGCACAGCCCTAGAATAAACTGTTTTGAAGCTCCAAATACTCTAAGAACTCTAATATAATGCGAAAGTAGGAATATAATAAAAACGAGGGCAGGGGAACAAGTTCAAAATAAGTTAAAATAAAAACAGGTTTGGTTTAAATTCAACCCTTTAATGTCAGACTAAAAAGTAATTTGCATGACATTGCACCATGCTGTGCAGTACACCAATGCTGATATAGTGGAGGTAATTACAATATCATCAAACTCTTACGGACTGTAACGTGTCATGATTTGCCTTATACTTTCCCTAATACCACGATTTAGCTCCAGTAATCATAGCAAATGTATCCTCCTGAGCCCCTGTAATTCTTCCACTCTTCACACCAGGAGGTATGATATGCTGCAGACACCCATCA
The DNA here is from genome assembly GCF_002260705.1 of Seriola dumerili. Taxonomy (NCBI): domain Eukaryota; kingdom Metazoa; phylum Chordata; class Actinopteri; order Carangiformes; family Carangidae; genus Seriola; species Seriola dumerili. The sequence continues at coordinate 4,483,307 of NW_019174290.1, forward strand.
TAGATATCCAGGGCATTAATAATGACTAAGGTCCATGTATATTGCAGGTTCTCACTTGGTATGTTTTGAGTAGTCTGCCTCTCCATGATCTGTGGGAGGACACAGCCCCATACCTTATGAACCATACATATTCTATGAGCTGCCATGTTTGAATGGAGATAAGGATCACTGGTTTGCTCAGCTGCTCTGCCAGACGCTTTGGTCGACGCTTCAGGACAACCAAGTCAATGTAGAATTTCACAGACCAGTGGGAGGTGGAGATGGTCACTGCTGGCTACTGAAAGATTTACTGTCCGCTTCATTTTCTAAAATAAAATACCAACTTTCGGTATATTAAATAAAAAGAAGAATGGAGCAAGAAAGGAACTTAATAGGAAGGGAAAAGTAACACTTAAGTAATCCTGCAGTAAGGGCTTTAAAAGTAGAGTGTAAACAGTCAAACAATGCTTCATAACACATTGTAATGCAGGTGTACAGATATATAACTAGCACATACTCTAACATTTGTAAAAACCTGCAATATTATCTAACGAAGCACTTATTAAACAGCTAATATAAGCCAATTATAAAAAGGTAGCAAACACATTCAAAAATGTTTTGAATCAAATATTTTGACACTAATGTAGTATGAGTTCCTTGCTGTAGCATTGCTGCATAGCTATAGGGTTGAAATGATTAGCTAAATAATTGATGAGTTCATCAATAGGACAATAATATGCAACTGTTTAGATAAATGAATAAAATCATTTCAGTCATTTTTAAGGAAAAATAATAAAGAAAATGCCAGATATTTCAAAAGAGAAGATCTGCTTCTTTTCTTTGCCATATGCCATATGTTTGCAGTTATTGTGACTGATTAGACCTCTGGTCAGGTTGAAGGTGGGTGGCGTAATACTGGAAATTGTATGGAGGTCACCAGACCAGAGATGCACTAATGAGAACGATAAGAGGCCCAATTTATCCTGCCTTAACCGCAGATGCAACAAAGTTAATGGGCAAGTCAGGGAGACGTCCATCAAGCACAGTCTGTACACGCCCACACAGTCGTGAGAGGATATCTATTAAGGCAGAATAATGAAATTCAACAGTGTAACTAACAAAGTCAGTTTACCCTGGGGGTGCATGGTCTTAAAAGCTTTTTTGCTCTGTGTTATTTTGTTGTTTTATGCATCTAAGTGCAACAATGGAACTTTTGCTGAATGACAGCCACTGTGGCCACAAGTGACAATTATGGGATAATGGTACTATCCAGACAGTGAGTATTGGACAGTTATACATTTTTGTTCTCCTGGCTCTGTGCCTCAACACATTCAATTTGAAATAAAATAATAGATATTGCTTTAAATGCCAAGTATCAGCTGTTGGTTTACATCAATTTAGAAAGAATTGTATGGGAGATGTAGATCTTTTTACACATAGTGTCCAAAGTTTAGGGTTTGAAAAAGGTAATTCATATATTTACATATTTAATATTTTATCTAAAATCCATTGCAGTCAATGACAGCCTGAAGTCTCTGACCCATCACCATCATCAGCAGCACACATCTTATCTGGTGATGCTCTCCCAGAGCTTCACTACACCTCCTTCAGCTGGTGCTTGATGTGGAGTCTCTCTGCCTTTAGTGTGGTCTTCATCAAGTGGAATGCTGCTCACTCGGACCGGACAGGTGACTGACTTGGTTCCTTTGGCCCTGTGTTTAGGGTAGTCGTCCTGCTGTTTTGGTGCAGTTTTGATGCATTTGGCTGAATCTGAGCACACAGACTGCTCCTGCAGAGCCGTGCTTTCATCCTGTTGCTTCTGTCAGCAGTGAAATCATCAATAAATGCCAGTGTGCCAGTTCCATTGGAGGCCATACATGTCTAAGCTGCAACAGAACCACTGCCATGTTTAACAGAGGTGGCTTTGGGATATGAGTTGTTCCTTTATTTCTCCACACTTTGCTCTTTTATAGAGAATTTTTTTTTTTTGTCTGTTTTTGTGAAGTGCAGCCTGGTCTTTCTGTTTTGAGATTTACTAGGGGTCTGCATCTTGTGGTGAATCCTCTGTTGTTATGGTCATGAAGTCCTCCTTTGATCGTTGCCAAGGAAATGTGTCTACATCCTGTAGAGCATTCGTGACTTGCTGTGCAGTCATAAAGGGGCAGTTTCTTCCCCATGCAAATCATTTTCTGCTCAACCAGTAGAATTAGGCTCTTCAGTCTACTGCATTTTTCAGAAAGTACCCAACATGATTTTGGCAAAACTGCTTTTGATATTTCTGATACAATTTTCCTTTTTTAGTCTACAGTAATTGTTTGTTTGGTAATCTTATCCCCTTGTATGGTCAATATGGACATAAACTTACTCAATTGAAAGCTGAGACAAGGCACAACAATGTAGTATCCATTGCTGAAGCTCAAAGAACAAAAAATGTGTATCTGTCCAAATATCCATCTGGACTATAAATGGTAAAATGTAACTCAACAGTGGCACAAGAGAAAAGTCACAAATTGATATGAGTAATTTCAGTTACACAACAAAATCTAGTTAACATTTGTTGACATTAGATAACATCAGCAAGAAACTGCTGGTCATACTGGACCAAGTTTGTAGCAGTACCACCCCTCATTGTGTTGAACTATTGCTTATCAATTCAACTTAGCATTTGTGAGAGGACAAATGTTTTATTTCAGTGACATGGACACACAGTGTACATACTCTAAAGCTATATAGGTTCCTTTCAATTGTTTTCATTAGCTGTTTGCTACTACTCATTATTCCAAACACATGCAGGACTTCCTGTCTGAGCTAATGCTACCAACTTCTTGGTTATGTTAAAATCACACAATCCAATTGGACAGGTTTTTATACATTTGAATAAATTTATAAAACATAATAAATGTATTATATGCACTGGGCTATAATGTTTACACAGCAAGGAATTACTTTACTTGTAAATGAACACTATGTATAAATATTTTTTATGTTCTTACTGTGAATCAATATTATATTATGTTATAATTAAGTATTTATGGATTGTTTATACACCACTTGTAATTTGTTATGGAGGGGTTGACAAAAGCGTTACCATACAAAGTTAGTAACAACGTTAACTTCACCCCAGAAGGGCTGATGTACACTTGTGGGTGGTAAACGAGCTGGTACTTGACTCTGGAGTATGGTACAACAGAGCCAATCATAACAGGCTTTTATAGTCACTCTCCAGTACAATATTGTTTGGTAGTATAACCATGTTCCAGTCATCTCAAGTGAGCATGCTCTATTTAAAGTTCATTGTTCCAATGCAACTTCCAGTGCCGTTTTTGTGTAGCTAGTGTGGGCTATTGTGTTGGGGGGGGGGGGTAATAGTAGTTGTCTTTTTTTACCCTTGTGGTGGTGCTGAGTGATAGTCTGCCAAGAGTAGAAACAGAGGGGGAGTAGCTGATGACCCCTGTTACAGGCCAAAGTAAGGAAGCTCCTCAAGGGTTAGACAAGTAGCAGGGCAAGAGAAGAGAGACCTGGGGGACAACACAGAGAAGGGGGAGGACCTGGAGGAGGATAAAGAGCAAAAGAGGCAACTGTGTAATGACCAAGGAAGAAAACAAGAGAAAGCAGTCTGAAAGACAAATGGAGCCAGGGACTGAAACACCCATAGCTCGGGTGGCTTTTACTACAGGGAAGCACACATCATTGCAAGGGAACTAATGGGGAGGGTCTAATCGGGTCTCATCTGTATTCTGACCCTGTTCAGTGAAAAACACACGGGTGGTATTCATACAAAGAGCATCAGCCCACAGCTGCTGCTCCTAGAGCGATCATGAATTCAAACACCCTCACAGCAGGGGCTAACTGCAAACTCTACAACTAATGGAAACAAGGTGTAAAGTAAGGGCTTGCAATAAAAATAAAATATCTTAAAACAGGCACACATGCACATGCAAATTAAATTCACCAAACAAGCTTGAGAGGTTTTGATCTTGAATCCTCTCTTTCACTGAGCAGAAATTTGTGACTAAACAACTACAGCTGATAATGGGGAATTGTTTGTGACATTGTATCAGGTCCTGAATTTTCTCAATGACTAGCTTGTCATGTAATATGGCAAGAGTGAATCAGATGTGGACATTTTCTGGTTATTCCACATGGAGAGTGGAGGATTGCCTTGACGACACTGGTTTCACTCCAGAAGGGTACAGCAGTATTCCCAGCAGCTGGCACAGCTGAGCACTGGCCTCCGTCAAAACAGCTGCCACAGGTAGGCACTTTGGGATGCTGAATATGTCCTTGCAGGCCTGATCTGTGAGCGCAGCAGCAGAGCTGAAACGCAACAGCAGGCTGTTCTCAGCAGGTTTACAGACCAGGATATTCTCCGATTTGGGGTCTCTATGCAGGGCTCAAAACACCTGCCTCATTATACAATACACGCTCTCTTGTTCTGCAGGAAGTCCTTCAGCTTTTGCATGTAGTGAAAGATTTAGGGGCATGGGTTAGAGTTCTGTGGTATAGGGAGCCAGGGTAGTCATCAGATCGCATGAGGCCAAAATTTTGATGATCCATTTTCAAATGACTAATTATCTGACTTTCCAAAACTAATGTAAATGTTCTCACAGAGTCAGTCATATCTAATCCAATCTTATGTTTCCCCTCTGTCAACTCTTTCAACGCTCAACGCAACCTTTCCCTAACCTTAACCAATTAATTATGAGCAGTTACAGAGAAATGATGTTTCCTTAAAAGAGGTATATGGCAAAACATATAAGAAGCACATTAACATAACTTCTATGAGACAAGGTTGCTATTTAAGAATGACAGGTAGTTTCCAGTCTATGTTGGCTATCACAGTGATGTTCCACAACCACTGTGCCCAAACAGTAAGCTCCAAATAAAGTATTTCTCAAAGGTAAAACATAGTGCAAGTCAAACATAGCAGTAACATCAAACTATAGCAACATTTTAAGGGTACATAGCTGATTAAATCCCTGAACTGCACCAGTAGTCCACTAAATTCTAGATATATTCTTATGCATTTTTGTTATAACAGCACCCATAAAGTTGATATAGTTAGTACAATAAAAACAGTAACAGAGAGAAAACTGAGACACAATTATCTCCTCATGGTAACTGTGTTCCTCACACACACACACTTACAATCCTTGTAACTAAAAAAAAGTCCCGCCTCTCCTGTCATAATAAAAAATATGATTAAAGTAAGAATTCTCTTTAAAACCAGGCTGTCCATATAGAAACAGCATATTACAGTGACTCTCTTGTAACATCTAACACTGTCAATCTTATTAATCATTACACTCCCAGTAAATTTTAATATGGTGAAATGCTGCAACTGCCATGGATGTGGAAACAGTTTTGACAGCAGGCTGTTAACCACCAATCCAACCATTTGTTATTTTACAAATGACAATACAATTTTCTGCTGCATATATAGCATTTCTGACATACCTATTGCACAAGCTTATGCAATCAGACATAACATCATCTGTTTCTAGAGCATACTTCAAACTTTATGATCATCATGCACGCCTTGAGGCTTTCGAAAAGGTACAAACTATGGGATTTAATCTGCTGCATGACTGAAAACTTGTATACTTTGGTCACTTAGCTTCCTGCTTTGTCAGTGTGAGTGCGTCACTGTTTTATTTTTATCATTGTGAAGGAGGAACACGGGCTCAACCCCCAGGTTGAACTCCTCAGGAAACATCTCACAGGAAGGAGAGAGAGAGAAAGGGCTCCTCCCTGTGGCGAGGCTACAGCTGTCCATCTCAATGAGAGGGTAAAAGACTTCTCCATAGCAACAGTCCTACATAGCAACAGTCTCTTTGAATAAAGATAGCCTTGGATGCCATTCAGAGAGTATCTTGTATCTCCAGTCCTTAGAAACAGAGGACATTGTAAGAGAGTATTGTATAATTTTGCGAGACTGCCTAACATAAATTCAGTGGTCTCTTTTGCTTCATATCTGGTTTATACAAGTGACTGTATGCCATTATATTGCACAAGTATGAGACTGACTCCAACTAAAGGCTATGAAAGAGAAAAAGCCTGCTGCTGATTTCCAACTTCTGCAAGGCAGGAAAAAGGAAACTGAAGCACAAAAAGTGGGAAATCTACTCAGAACAGAAACGGTTAGCAAAAAGCGACTTAAGCTCTGCATTTGAACAACAACACCTCTTAGCCCCCTCCGGTAGAAACATCTCAACCAAGAATTTGTCACTCTCTATTTGAACTTCTTCCTCATCATTTCCACACTCTGTATGATGAATCATTCAAAACATTGAGCTCGAAATGAGACCAGACAGGACAGAAACTTGCCTTATATTGAGCTTGCCACAGCGAGCCCAAGTCCAATTTCAGTCCAACAATGCAGTACTTTGATCAGTCTCTACGGTTGATTTAGAGTGTCACTACTGTCTATCACTCCTACACAGCCCCTCCAGGAGTAGTCAGGGAATAGGGAAGTCGGGAATAGGGTGATCGTAGACAGTGGTTGACTTCCAATTCAAAAGATGTATGTCAAGCCAAATCTGCCCTGGGACTATTGTCAGACATGCATAGTTATACGGGAGTTCGGTCATGAGTGTTGCTATGGTAGTATTGTACATTTTATTATACATATTTATTATACATTTTTCTTATTGTCATCAAATCCCAAGAAAAGCTCAAATGCAACAGAAGAGATTAAGTGATCCCACTAACAAGTATTGTCTGTGTAGTCAAAGCCCAATACCTATTATTATTATTATTATTATTATTATAATATTAATATGAGCCACACCGTTACAATGGGTGAAATGTTTCTTGATTGCAAAGAACATGGACACTGTATTTTGATTCAATCCCAAAAACCCATGTCTGGTACTGTAAATACTCACAAGAGCCCCACATCTGCAGTTGAAAAAAGTCAAAAACAAATACACCCTATACTTCTGTTTGAGTAATGTTTACGAACAGCTACAGTGCCCAGCTGCTATAGGACATTATTTAGCATTTATTTGTATCTGTGACCCATTTTGAAAAATATAAAATACATAGTACTTCACCTAGAAAGAATGTATCCAAACACTGACAAAAAGTAGAAAAGGTTCTTCAATATACTCCAGGTACAAAAGGTGACAGTGTGAAAAAACATGGCTAAAACGTCAATGTTTCAAATCCAAGGACCATCATCATTACTCGGAACTTACACACCATGAAATTTTAGAGACATAAATAGAAAAATCTGAAAAATCATACAAACATCATCAAACAGCAGTGAGCAACTTGAAAAAAGGAGATAATAGACAGAAAGTGTTTTGGTTTCACTCGTCAGCCACCTGGGCATGATCACATGACTTACAAGGAAACCAAGATGAATGTGTTTGTTTGATTTTTATATATATATATATATATATATATAGAATATCACTGGCCGTATTCGTTAAACATCTTTTAACACTGCATACAATTTTATGTCCATTACTCAGCATGAAAAATGGTATACTTATACCAGCACCTAGTGTCACCTGGGCATAAATCGTTTCAGTTGCTCGTTTCAGCTGCACAGCTAAATCAAAAGACAATCCTTCTGCCTCTCACTGTCACATATTAGCTTTGTTGCTCTTGGTTCCCTGTGGCCATTATGTGAATGGGACCTGTGCCTGTTCTGTCACACTTTGATCATTCCTGTTATTAACCATTTGCCAAATACATCTGTCACATGTGTTTCACTGTTATGGTTTCACACAACTCAGCTCCTGCTGCAAATCACAAGTATGCAGGGGTTGGACCAGCACCACCTGTGCAATCTAATGCAACATAGTGCTATAGTTCTGCAATAGATGCTTCAAATCTTTAAGATATTGTTCCCCTTTTGTTAAGATTGCCTCAGAAGTGTTGTAGGGCTGCAACGATTGGTGGATTAATCGATTAGCTGATCAGAAGAAAATGAATTGCAAACTATTTTGATAAAGGGTTAATTCAGCATTAAAGTGCTAAACATTTCCTGTTTCCACCTTCTCAAATGTGAGAATGTGCTGCTTTTCTTGGGCTTACATAAGAGTATATTTAATATTTTGGTTTTTGGTCAGATTTTGATGACATCACCTTGTACTGTAGGAAACTGCAACATGCAATGATAAATCCATTAATTGAGAAAATAACCTGCAGATTAATCAATGAAAAAGAATGAATGAAAATGAATGAACAATTCATTAAAATAATCATTAGTTGCTGTGTGAGGCTGTAGTTTAATGCAGCCTTACGCCAATTCATCATTTTCCATTTGTTTTTGCTTAATAGTCATGACACAACCACTGAAATGCAACTTTTAGAAATGTAAGGTACATTGCAGAATGCTCGGCTGCACATTACTGCTATACTCCAATATACTCATCCCTTTTTGCACCATGCAGGTGTCACTGACACACAGAGAGATAGGAGGATGTCAAGAGGAGCGTAGATCTGAATTCTTCTGTCAGTAGCAATATAGCTTCACTACCTTGGTGAACACTTTGGGAATTCTTGGCCCTGCTGTACACAACAACAGACATTTTTATAGACTATATGTTTTCTTTGTTTTGAGGAATTTGAGATTCTTTATAGTTGTTTCCTTCTGTTTTATGATTGTGTTTCCTTCGCTCTCCGATGTAAAAATGAGGCAACCATCAGGTAAGTGTTCCTGAACTGACAGTCTTTGACTCACACTTACTGGTGTTATCTTGAGAGAAATTACTAACTTTTTAACACAAGAGGGCTGTCATGAAGAATAGTGAGAAGCTTTCCACAGTTTTTATGATAAGATATTTCATTATTTACAATTGAATATGATCTCATATAAATGTATATTGTTATAAGAAATAATGTAAAACTAAAAAGCTCCATTTCACTTGTGCACATACACATGAGACAACTACAGCCTCTTGTGCGCGTGTGTGCGCGCACACACACACACACACACACACACACACACACACACACACACACACACACACACACTCTCATGGACTGATTACATTTGCCTCTCTTTTGCACAACTGCTGTATTTGCACTCCATTATTTACATTTAACTGATTTTATTCAACTCTGATCACATTGAACTGCACATATTTCTAGTTCCTGTTTACACTGTAACCAGACTATTACTGTTTGTTAGTTCCATTCATACTCTAGGTATCGTAGTTAAATGCTGATATTATATAGCTGCTTTACATTTTTGCATATTGTTTTGTGTATTTAGTATACATTGCACTGACTGTACATACTTTCTACCATTACCCCTTTGGTCTATTATTCATTCTGTGCATTAGTTTCTCTTTATATCTCTCTATAGGCACTTTTGCTTCTATTTGCACTATGTGGTTAGATGCTGAACTGCATTTGGTTGTAGTAGAATTTACTACATGCAATGTCAATAAAAAGGAATCTAATCGGATTCTTGTATCATTTAGGTAGAAACTAAGTTAGAGCTGTTTCTCAGTCAATGGATGTATTATGTTGTCTGCACCCACCTGGTGTCCAGCCATCTGTACTGTCTTTGTATTACATCAAGAACCACACACAGATGTGTGATTTCACGTGTGCCAAAGACTTAACCAGAACTGTAACGTTTCATCAGAATATTAGTTACTCTTGATGAAACACTGGGTGAAACCATTTATCTAAATCAAAAAAAGAAATCCAGCCTCAGCCTCATACATTAGGTATGGGTTTTTGGTACAACTGTCAGCTCCATGTAAAGTCAACAGCATTCAAAAGGGCTTCTCTACTGTCCTTCATGATATATACAGTATGTCACCACCAAGTAAATCTTGCCAATAAATATAGCGGGAATATTTTACCTACTAAGCACCAATTACATAAGGCTAAAATAGGACTGCAAGATTAATATTCCTCAAAGACAGCCTAAGAATGGAATTAATCACATAGGCATTTTTTCATTAATATATCTTTCTGTGTGATAGAGACTAGAAAACAGATAAACGAGGAACTGGTTTATTTTGTGGACATAGATCATCTCCATCCTCTTCTATTGAGAAATGCTGAACAGCTTGTCAGACCGCACTTGTCCTGGTTGACAATGGCCAATAAAGTCTGTTAAAGCAGCACATTGGCAGCACTGCTTTTCACACCAAGTTTGTATGATCGCACATTGAAATCAACAGAATTAGCCCTTCAGTTTCACACTTTCAGTAGCTGTCCCATTTTCCTAGTTTTGCTATGCTTAGTTCAAATAAACAGCAGTCTTTCAAAGACCCCTCCACAACAACGCCACCATCTCTGAAGTGGTTCAAACATCATTTTCAGATACTTTTCATGGCTAGAGGGAGTAACACTGTGCAGGAAGTTCCAGATTTCATATTTAAAGAAAATTCAATACCAAAATATGCTGCAAAGGAACAATAGAAGATATTCATTCATCTGTTATTGCAAAGAATCTCTAAATAGCGTAATCGGCGACTGGCCTGTACTTAACACTCCTTTATTCATTCACTCTAGCCGAGTTCAGTTCAGTTCGCTTTCAGTATTATTTGTCCCAGGAAGACAATTTGTTTGCATCAAAGTGTACATGAAGCAGACAGAACAATAGACCATAGACAACAATAGGCGAGAGCATTCAGTGCAAAAACAGTCTGCTTACAAAAACAACAGGCAGTAAAAGAGACCCGAATGGATCAAAACGGAGCAAATATGATTCAACTCAGAACATGAAATTTCTTAAAAATGTATGGATTGTATAACTATCACGCATAAGCGCATTGTATGCAAGCATAGAGTCAGCCACCTCCTCAACCGAAGGGCAGTCTTATTAAATGAATACAGAGTAGTACATGGTGTATTTGGTGTCTATAGAGACCGACCTCAATCCCTCCCTGCAAGCAAACACAAAGCTCAGCACAGACAAGATTGGGGAGTGACAATGATAAACTCCTCCACGGGGGAATCAGAGTCTACAGGTGGATGCTGGGGTGGAGGTGGGGCTCATGAAATGCTGGATGAGCAACAACAGTGTTGGAGCAATATTTGCAGCAATATATGTAGGCTCTACATGACTTATGGTCGTTCTCCAGCAATGCACCTCAGGCTTGCCATAAGGGGACTAAGCTAACTAGAGAACTGAGACCCATACATCTGAATCCACCAAGCCACCTCATGTGTAGCAGCAAACTTGATTCATATGCTGCAGTAACTATACTTGTACATATAATTGCACACAATAATTCATAGATTCAAGCAGGCAGACATACCTCTTACTCAAGATTACCATGAGTTAGGAATAAGAGCTTACGGTTGGCAGTTGTGTGGTGGTGGCAGCCGTGTAAACCACAGGACGGGCACTGTGACAGTTTTAATTTAGTTATGATATAAATAATAGTAAAACAAGCTCTCAAATACCTAATGCCTTTGAATTCAAATATTACTCTAATGCTAATAAATTTGAGGTATGGGGAGAAAATGTTAAAGTGACTACCTATTCTATTAACAATAGCCATATTAAGTTTCCCCTAAAGCCATTATTACAGGAAAATAATTATGTGAATGGGCTGTGCACTCATGTTTACATTTCTAAAGCCATCATACAATACAATAAATTACATTCTATCAAGCCATTATACAATAACATCCTTCACTTGTGACCCAATTTGCAGTGAGCCAAAATGGCAACTCCACAAAAACAGCACCAACAACCTGGGGAGGGTGGATGCAATTCATCCCATAGCACTCTAATATTAAAATATATTGCACATAATAGGTGGCAGCAACATGAGAGCAGAAATTAGCAGCCATCTCAAGCATCAAACATCACATCTGTGAAATAGCCATAAATTGCCAGCAACAGCACTCAGCCAGTATTTTCAACCATACAACAACTAAACAGTCTCATGTTTGTGCCTCCCATACATTTGACTCACAGAGCTAAGCATCCAATTTACAGAAAAGAAAACCCATATTTCCTCATGCCTGAAGAAATGTTGCGCAATTTGTGAAGAAAAAAAAAACATGCAAAAATATGAACACAACATGTTTATATTACAATATACAATGCATACAGTTAAAAAAAAATTGATTCAGGTTTTACAAATTTGGCAAAAAAGTATTTTTGTGCAGTAGACTTTTTCATACAAATGTTAGACGAGTCTAGAGCTGATTAGTCCATTAGTGGATAGGCAACAACCACTTTGATAATTGACAATCAAAGCAAAAATATCACATACTTGCAATTTTGCATCTTCTCAAATGTGAGGATTTGATGCTTTTCTTTGTCACACATGATCATAAACTTAATATCTTTGGACTGTTGCTCAAACCACAATAAGGCCTAATCTAAAAGATACCTGGGCTAGACATAACCAAGATAAATGTCAGGATGTAATAGAACCAGCCAATTCTTACCTTAGCCTGGTGAACTGAGGCAGTGATCGAGTCATCTTGGCGGGGTGAAAAATTAAATCCTTTTGTAGCTACAAGTTGTGATCCCGAGCTGATAGCAGGTGTGGTTCATCCCCGAAGTGCAGTTGTTGCTAACGGACAAAGCTAATATTCCCAGATAATGGAGTGCAGTCGGGTAAACAAAATTCCTTCCACTTAGCCTAGAAAAAGCAGCGTACGCGAACTATCTGACAGGTATACAAACTTCTGAGATGCTGTGTGAGCAAGGGCAGCTGTGTTGAAATTGTTTGTTTAACAGCAGTTTTTCAAAGCAGCAGGTGGCGGCAGGGGACGGGTTAGGGGTGGCTAAAATAAACTGACCAGGTGTTGCAGCGCCGGTTAATTACAATATACCTAGATGGACTGTATGTCACGCGATAGTGGCAGCTAACTGGAGCTGACAACCTGAACAAGACTTTATCTTAATGGGTGTAAAAATAAAAGACTTCTTTTTGCTTTTAATAGGCTAGCTACAGTTTTACTCAGACCATATCAGGATTAACCTCCTAGTTGAATAAAAGATTAATTGATAATGAAAATAATTGTTGGTTGTAGCCTTATAGTATTTCTATGATGGAATAATACTATATTGCCCCAGGCTTTCTGTGTGAAAAAATGGAAGGGATCTGATGAAACACACGTTTACAACACATGAGCAACAAATAGCTTATAAATTAAGACAATTAAGATCTTCAAGATAGATTTTGACACAGGGTCTTTCTACAAGTTGCCCACTTTGCCTGGTTGCAGATTGAGCCTGGACTCAAACTGTATGGCCCCACTTAAAAGTCTGCATTAATAATAAAATAAGCATTTTCTCATCTTTTACATTAGAAAATGGCAAATTTGGTTTGCTTCTCAAGAGCAGTCATGTTGAATCTCTCATGAGAGGCAGGCATTTTCCACAGCAGACATTTTGACTTTTTGAACAATGGCTCCATGCTATTCAAGTGTCTCAGTAAGTCATAACAGTGTGACAGTGAGACAGCATTCACAATACAACGACCCTGAAACTAAAGCAGCTAAATGTAATCTGGCCACCACTTTCCTTGTTTACACCTGTGCTTTTCTCACTGTGACATGTCAACATGGCGTCAGTGGAAAAAGACCTGTTTACTTAATTTGGTTTGGTTCTTCTTGCACTAATGCAAGTGCAGCCTCATTTGGCAGCATTCAAAAAGTGGAATTTAAATTTTTCTTTTTATGATAAAGGAGCCCAGAATTTAGTCTTTGCAATTACACAATATAATGTGTGTTTGATTTGGTGGTTGGTTAGACATTGTGTCTCTCCTGTTTTAGTTGTCTGTGTTATTTATAGGCTATTTGTTTACACTATTGCATGTTCTTGTCTATCTGCTTGATCTGGTCAAGCTGAAGACTATCACTCTATTGTGTCTGAAATGTTGCTGGTTCAATAAAGCAATCAAAAAGAGGAAAAGAGAAAATGGCTTTTCCACAGCAGATAAGAGAAGGCACAGGTGGATCCAATTACATTAACGATGACTTCCTTCCAGTGACCTGTGTCAGTGAGCCAGCAACACCACGGCCCTGAAACAAGCACACATAAGTGGAGTTCAGCTTTGTTATTGATCACACCTATGCTTTTCCTTCTACAATATGTCAAAATGCCTATTACTTAAAATTCCACAGCTTTGTTTGGATACAGGACATCAAAGCTACAAAGTAAAGCTAGTTGTTATGGGTGATCTAAAACTGCAGGTGGTAAAGGTGTTAAAATGTGTTTTTATTTTTCATGTATTGGGTCACAATGAAGTTATATTTTATTTGACAAATTCAATCAGTGAACTGATTGTAACCCATGGAAACCCTCATATAAATGAATTTGATTTGTAAGAATTGTTGTATTGGCTGAGCTGTAAGGTTCATGAAGAGGAAGAACATTGCCAAGTAGTTCATGTTCAGAATGGATCAGTCAGGGGTATTTAAGATGTGACTGTCTCTGACAGAACCACAAGAGACAAGAAATTATGGCTCACCATTAGCAATGGTCCAAAAGAGAAAAAAAAAAAAGCCTGTGGTCTGTGTGTGTTTCTGTGTGCATGTAGATGTACATATGCATGTGTGGCATGTGATGTGAACCCCTGCTGCTGGGTAACCCCACTGTGTGAGATCTGACAGCTCCCACTGCTGTCTCTATGACGGGGATAAAAGAGTGTCTGTGTGTGTTTCAGATTGTGAAAAGAAGAAGGAAGTGGCCCAAAAGAAAGAAAAAAAATAAAAACCCAAAGCTGTTCCACACAAACATAAATACCCTCACTCAAGTATGTCTCTTTGAGAGCTTATCTGTGTGAGCATGAAAAAAATAAATGTCCTACATCCTTTTGAAACCCACAACAACAGGCCTGATGGTATCTGCAGGGCTGACCATTAAAAAGTAGAACATGTAAGGTTTAAACTCATCAAAAGTCTTAAAATGTAATTAAGCCCTCAGCGCCATCTTCAGACAAGGAATAGCACCATGGGAACGGTCTAACTTCTTTCTTAAAACATGAAAACATCACGACATAAGGGCAAACTATCCCTCAGTTAACTTTCAACTTCCACTTTTAACAACTATAGATTGATTATAAGTATGGGCCTGTGCTTCAAGATAACAGGTGTACATTTATTTCCAATTTTGAGTGAACAAAACACAACATATTTATAAATGCAGCCTTGAAAAGCTATTAGAGATGCACTTTGCAGGTCTGGGTCCTTTTTGTTGTGTGGTTTGGAGCTGTCCAACTACTCCTGCCAGCAAACACACAATTTTCCGTGAAATTTGTGAGATGGTTCCAGGTCTCAGAGAACTTTGATGTATTTACGTATAGCATTTCCAAGCCATTTGTCTACTCCAGCTATTAAAACTGATATCAATAAACGAGCAAGTGTACATGAAGGACACTCATCAGCAGTGAATCAAATCCACCATTACATATTCATTTTTAAGTGTGCTTTAAGTCTTGAGGGCTTATGAGGATTTTTGTGGGTATCTCCATCACTGCAGCCTTGGAGAACATGAAGGCAGGTTTCATCAATGAAAAATGATTTCACAGCCTCACTGGGCAGATAAAGATAAGGTGTATATCCTTTTGATTTTCTTTGTAACTCAACTGTGAAGTGACGGATGCTAAGGTAATTATTGGGCATGCATTTTAAAGAGTTCAAAAATTATTGTTCACATACAAGACTCCCACATAAGATTCATCCATGAAATACACTGCTCAGAATCTATATATGATGCATGTAACTGTCTGATCAATACAGACATTGATTCTATGCTTACATGTTCATAGCTTGATTTGAAAATATTGTGTCGACAAAGCCAGTAAGCTGGTTAGCAGACACTGTCATTGTGTAGTTTTGTCAGATACTGCTTAGATAGCCCAAGCTCAACTTCAACAGGATAAGTTGTTTTACAAGAGACTGAACGAAACTTCAAGTATTTCAAAAGTATCACAACCCACTGAATTTCACCTGAAAACACCTTAAAGCTAATGGCCACTGTGACCACAAGTGACAATAATGGGATGATGGTAAATGGTAAAATGTAGTGCTATATAGCAGCAGTAGAGACGAGACAACTAATGTTGGTGACAAAGCTATATCTAAAGTTTGCTAGCAGCAAATCCCCAAGTGTGTGTTTCATTGTTTATGAATTTAACTTTGCATTTGTAAGAGAAAGATCACGTTACTTCTTCGTGACATTCATTTACATGGGATAATGGTGAACAAATGTAATAAGTCCTACAAGGAAAAACAATAAATGTGATGTCAAGTCATACTATCTAACCTAGGTTAGAGCTGGATTCAGGAGCAGTTTTAGGGAGTCTAATTCTACATCTGACTTGTATTTGTGTGCCGCAGTTTGAGGCTAAATCAAAATATGGAAATGTGCTACATTATATTCCAGTCTAAAACAATGGCATGAAATGAGGAGTTCTTACCAAATCTTTTCAGCAGTGCCTGTGTATTCTCAGAGAAGCAGTGCTACAGAAAACTGCAAGAAGAACAACAACAATGCAGGCTGAACATTTCTACATTTTACTCTCCTGAGAAAGCTGTAACTGCAGCCTGCTACCTGGCTGGCACACATTTAGACACCGAGTGTTGAGATAGCATCTACAAAATGTCACAATCTCCCATTTAAGATATAGGGCACACTGTTTCGCAATGATGTTCACTGTGCATTACACACTGTAAGTGAGGGAGGGCTGATGATTTGGATGAACTACTGCTGAAAATGATTTCACTTTGAGCTGTAGAGCATGCACTGCAGAGTTTGTTGGGAATAATGTTGGAGCTAAGGTTTTATGATCCTGAAAACAAATTTAGGGGCCTACTGTGGTTATTCTACTTCATTTTATCAAGACTGAAAAAAAGCTTAGCCCTTCTTTATACTATAAATCTTCATTCCAAAGAGCTCAAAATTAAAATGATGGATTTACACATTACAGTGCCAGAGGAGGAGGGGAGATTGCATATCCACGTTTTTGGATACACATCAGGAAAAGTGGACAATTGCTCATTCTTAATGCGACATGCCATGTCATATCTGCTTAAGTAAAAAGCTGTTTACTTTGAAGTGCGACTTGACTTGCACACAGAGCAACATTTTAGTGATACATGACTGTTCTCCGTTGCAGCCTTTGGATGACTAATGCCTGAGTGAATACCAGGATACACAGCTGAGGGCAATGTTTGCGTCTCAAAACAATTTTTAAAATGAAATGAAAAATCTGTTTTCTGAAATGTTTTTATCCCCGCGTTACACTAAATGCCCCTCTCTTGCACACACAAATACCCTTATGAATGTGTTCTGAATTTAAAACCTTTGCTGAAAGATTTATCAAAACTTTCATCCCAGGTAGGAACATATGGGAAGAGCTAATTTCTTAAATAAAAGGAGTGAATGCCAATTGCACCAGTTTACATTTTGGTCAAAAGCCCAATGTTAGCAGGTTTTTTGACCAGTGTAAAAGGGACTTAAATGACCTCATAACAATAAGTTATTACACCAACATTTTCAGACAAACAGTAATGTCTTGTCAAGTGAAGGAAGACTGAAGGCTGCAAGTGCCTTTTGTTGATTAGTAGTGATAGCTGGTTGCATTACTGGAAGAAATGCCTGCATATACCGAGTTTCCTCAACATTACAGCCTTGACGATGGTATCATTTATTGTAGAGCTGTTGTATTTGACTGCCTTAGTAAAATTTAAATGTGTAAATACACCTAACTGGTGAGTGGGTGTTAATCTCTTGCATGACCCTTTTTAGACTGAACTTGCATGGTGACAGCAAACAGGCTGACAAATACATTGTTTTTAAACTTAGCAGATGAGTGAAAAATACACAGGAAAGACTTGAAGCAACTTTTACTTTAAACAAGAATTTTTTTTAAAGTTGTGATCAGAATAAGACAATAGATGAGAGGATCAAACCCTGATGGGATATTCAAACAAATCAACAAACACACACACAAAAAAAACAATTCACAATCACTCTCTTTTGACTGCTTTTTTCATGTCTGGGACAGTCAGGAAAATAATCATCTGCTTCAGCTCCTCCTCTTCAACTTTCCAATCCACTGTCACACTCTGTGAAATATTTTCTTCCTAATAATTCCCAAATCCAATGCACAAATGTATTGTGTAGTTTCTCTATAAAAAAGTATACAATGCCTCATATGGGCAGGCTAAAAACAGGATTAAAAGTTGAGTTCAATAAAAGCCAACATATTCCTAAAGTGCCTTGCCTGCTGAATGTGGCTTTGCATATGCAGGCATCTAGGCTAACAAATGTGCATAACAGAAGAAGAAAAGAAAATGACTAGGATTAAGCGCGTACATATGGTTACAAGTCAACTCAGAAAAAGCCATTTGAACCAAGCGATAAAATGTTCAGTAGCAGTAGGTCATGGTTAAACTGCAGCATGTTGTCAGTGAAGTGCACAGCAGCTCCAGCAGTCACCTCCAGACAGATCACCATCCGTCTCTTGACGCCGACACTCAGTCCTTGTATTCTGTGTACTTTTTGGCCGATCCGTGAACCTTGCTAGCGGGGTACTTCAGACGGTTTAGGGCCATTTTACGGAGCACCGCTTGGGGAAGGTCGACGTGACACTTCTCGGCGAGCTCCACCAGGTAGATCAACACGTCGCTGAGTTCATGTGCCAGGTGCTCCCGCTCTGATTCGGTCCAGTCCGGCAGGCCCTCGGCAACCTCCCCCCGCCACTGGAAGAGCTCCGCCACCTCGCCTACCTCCCCGACCATGGCCAGAAGCAAGTTGCGGGGCTGGTGGAACTGGTTCCAGTCCCGCTCGTCCGTGAATTGTGCTTGCAGCCGCCGGATATTCTCAAAGGAGGGCTCCGGACTGAAGGTGAACCTCTCCGGGCGTACTGTGCCTCCATTCTGCAGCTTGGAGCCGGATGATCCCTCCGTGACTGCTCCGTTCACCACAGCTGAGCCGTTTGAAGAAACTGACGACACGTCATCTTTTAATCCACATGCATCCTTTCCATTTGTAGCCATCATGTTGTGAAAATCTTATCAGGGTGCCGCGTAAGAACAACTTTTGCAGGTTTGTCAACAACCTGGTCCTCAGCTACCATGTGGAGAAGTCCCGCCAGTTCTTATGCACACCGGAAATGATGCAATTTATATCGGAAACGGGAAATCCCTAGTACTGGGCTTTGTAGTTTTAACCCGAAAACTAGCGGCGTAGACACCCATATTAAATGTCACTTTAAAAAACTACAGCTCCCGTCCCGTGTTTACTTGAGCCCAGAGACAACATGGCTGCCTCCTCTATTGCAGCGAGTGAGCTGCTACATAAAATGAATAAACAAATATCGATATTGTACCCAAAAGCTTCGTGTGTAATTAGACGAATAGGCACAACAAGCTCACGATGTCATAGTCAACCACAGCATAGAGCAAAAAGGTAAGAGAGGTTGCTACTGTGGAATAGTTTGTGTCATTGACTTGACTTACCTGTATACGGCAGTAGTTAAAGTACCCATGTTATGCTTTTTGGGTTTTTCCCCTTTCCTTTAGTGTATTATATAGCTTTTTGTGCATGTAAAAGGTCTGCTAAGTTACAAAGCCCAAAGTCCAGGGAGTTTTTAACACTGCTCCTGAAGTGCCTCTTTGTATTTTAGATTTTTCTTCTGTAACTTTTCTACGTCACTATGTAACACATTGGCATATTCCCCACCTACCAGGTAGATTGGCACATCCTCAGACAAAGGTAGGAGGTTGGGAAGAGTTTGCTTAGTGTTAGCCTGTCACCATGTCGAGAAGACGCTGGTGCTCATTAGACAGGCGTCTAATGAGAAGTTCAGCCAATCAGAAGAAAGTGGGCTTTTAAGGTGGACTCTTAAGGTGGACTCTTAAGGAGGCCAGAGCTAATATTGTCTGTTTCAGTCAGAGGCCCAACTGAGGGTTTGCATTATAAACAATTTTAGCTAAATTTTTTTAACCGTGAATCATGCAAAGCTCTAGTGGCCACTCACTAACTAAAGAAAAAGAAGCTGTGTATAAAATGGTCACTCATTTTTAAAAGTTTATCAGAAAAGTCATAGTTTGGTTAAAGTGAGTTACACAGAGTGAAGAAAAAGTACTGTTTCTATGGTTACCTACAGTTATTGATTTAAAACATCAGTTGAAGTCTGTCATCCCCACTGATTTGACCTGAAGGGTACTTCAGTTATCATACTACTTAAAATTAGAGAACCAGCAAGAGACGTTTTTTTTAATGAAGAGAATTGGAGCAGCAGATACCGTGAACACTGAATACTGTTTCCTAATATGGTTCCAAAAACACGTACAAACCTTGTTTTGTTTGACCCTCCCTCCTGTATAGCTTTGTTTATTTGACAGTATGGGAGAGGACTCACATGGGTCTTTACCATGAAATGAGATTAGGGGGTTATGCAGCTATCTTTGGGCTTAATTTAGGTTTTCTGTCATTGGCCCAACTATGGATCTCTCAGATCACTGGACACAGGGAGTTATTATTCTTACATGACATAGAGAGAAGAGTTCACAGTAAAAGAACATAATAAAGAGGAGAAGATATTTTTGTAGATCAGTAGAATAGTTATCCTGTTCCAAGCTTTCCATCCGTCACTCTGGTTTTAACACGGAGCCTCTGACAAAAAGAGGGATGATTTGTCATACCTACATAATAACTATTATAGTTGAGTTTTAATTGCACAAAGATTCTTCAATTATCGTAAGGATTTGTGACAATGTTGATGCTTTTACACATTTATACCATCACTGCAGCTCATAATGATATGAGGAGACTTTGTGGTGATATTTAGAGATGAAACGTAACCCTATGTTGTTGTTTATCAGAAAAATAATCCACACACACTGTTAAATATTTCTCTTGATTATAAATACAACATGTCAGTCATTGGTTTACATTTCACTCGGTGGAACATCGCTGTTTCATTTCATGTCATATTAAGTAGCCTACTTTATTCATGGATCTGACAGTGCCACTTCTCATTAACAACACCGTCTCTTTCATATGAATAAATTTGTACCCAGAGATAAACTCAGAGTTAACTGAGCCAGATGATGATCAGCTTCATGAGACCAGTTACCCAGGATGGCAAATGTTAGACTTTATTAAACTTTCTTTCTAAAAAAAAAAAAGAAAAAAAAAAGAGGTGGTCACTTATTTTTTTAATATGTAGTGGTAACTTTCAGTTTCATGCACCACAGAATCTAAAGGAACAAATCCCCATGATGTTATGTACTGAACCATGGCAAGCTCAAGTCAGCAACACTGACTCTAGGTTGTTGGGCGTTAGTTACCCCAAACTTATAATAGTGGTCATTGAGAGTCACAGGGGCTCTGTTGTTATAGATATTGTGAATCACACTGAGTTGCAGTTGTATGGCACCATCCTTCACAGCTAACCACCCAAGCTGTTAAAACTGCTGTTTGCCAATGTGTGCTCTTGGGTTCAAATCCAATACAACTCTGAGTAATTTTCTGAGCGATCTGTAGCTCTCCTTTAAGTGTTGCTCTCAGACCTTCACACTGTGATTGGGTTGTCAAAACAACTCAAAACAAGAGAATTGGCCAGCTGTCTAAAACTTTCTTTATCGATTGAATTTGTTTTTTCTAGCCAAAAACCTGGTTCTTTTTTTCATTTTCCCCAGAGTCTCTCTCCACCCAAACTAATATCTGACAAAAGTCCTAGATAGCTGACAGGGTTTGGCAGTAAAAATCCGACCATCTAGGATAATACTGGATGAATATACTGTAGTTTGTACCGTACATTTGTGGTTTCTAAGCCCATCTTCTGGGCTGAATTACCACCCGTCTAAACCAGGCTTCTAGGATCCCCAAAAGCCCAGATTTCACCGTGAGGCAATTGATTTTTGATAATATGACAGAATGTAACTTTGTTCATGTAGAAGAGATGCATTACTGAAGCACAATATAAACTGTCACGATAAACCCTTTAAGGTAGATTCTGTCTTGAAAAGGGTCCCATGAGCTAAATATAGTATTAAAACTGTCATTCTGTGATCAAATGATGGACACTTCCTAAATTATTTTGATTCAATCAGATAATCACACATCAATGCATAATTCCAAATTAAATTTAAGGTCTAAACCCAACCAGTCCAACCACCTCTCCAGTGCATCATCGCATTAGGCACTGCTATGGGAAATGTTTTGAAGGGGAGACAGACTTTGGCACTAGACCAAATTATTGCCCAGTTTCATACTAGACAGTAGTTATATACATAATGTACAATATCTCATCTTTTTGCAGCTAATATACAAGAAATTCTCGTAGTTGACTGTTTTATAGTAATGGAAAATGTTTTTAAAAAATGCCATTGCACATTAAGTAAACTGTGATTTTGGAGTGCCACAGTCACGCCTGGAGTTGTATCACCACCATTTGTGATTTATATTATTGTTTTGCAGCTGTGAGTAGTGCCTCCATTTCCTTTGTGCATTGCATTGTGGGAGAATAGTGTACATCAAAAGCATGATAAAAATGTTTTTAACCTGTTGAGGATTAGTATGCAGAGAAGATCAGTACGCAGCTTCTGTTTGAAGTGTCCTCATTTAAATGGATACTTGTCAGCCAGACAGAAGTAAGTAAGTAAGAAGTATTTTTCTTTGCTAGGTACAAAGCTCCTTTTCCAGCTGATTTTCTTATCCTCAGTCCACATGTATAGTACTTTTTTTTCTGGTTATGTCTGTTCCATGTGTTGCTCCTCTCTGCCTCAGTGCTCCCCAGCAGCTGGTTGGGGTGGTCGGCTTGGAGATCCATGCCCAGATTAACTCCAACACCAAGCTGTTTTCTGGCTCACCAGTTCGCTTCTCATCCCCTCCAAACTCCCTGGTGTCATTCTTTGATGGATCCTTACCTGGCACATTACCTGTAAGTGATGTTTAGCTTAATACAGACAGAGATAAGCTGTTGTTTTTTGATCCCCCTCTTGTCAGATCATCCGTGTAATGTCCCCGTGTGTCCCCAGGTTCTGAACAGACGATGTGTCGAGGCTGCAGTGATGACAGGGCTGGCTCTCAACTGCACCATAAACAGGAAGTCAGTTTTTGACAGGAAACATTACTTCTACGCTGATCTCCCTGTGAGTTTTTCATTCCCTGCCCTGCTTTGTTGCTTTCTGTGCAACATCAAGGGTTTAGTAGGACCATATCAGGCAAACAGCAGAGTAGAGCTGCTATTGTCATCTGCATCATCCTGCAAAATTGCTTTTGCTTTGATATAAGTTGTCCTCATCTGCCTCCAGCTTCTCCATCACAACACTCTCCCCAGCATAAGCTTTAATTTAAATAGTGAGCGAGTCTTGCTGAAGCAGCAAAAATGCTATTTGCCATACATACCAGACAAGTGATACTGGAAGCTGTTAAAGAAAATGACCAGTGTTTTTTCACTTACAGCTCATTTCCTTCAGTGCACTTATATTTTTACATTATCCACATTTCATTTCCCTCTGCCTGCCTTTGCCGATAATTTGGGGATAACTTTCTTTTATTCACATAATTTGAATCATTATTGGAGTCCTGTAAACTCTAGGTAGTGTTCTCTAAGTCAACACATAATTGTGTATAGCTGTAGTTTGATTATGGACTTTCTGAACTAATTAGGAAATATGAAAATAAATAGTTAATTACAATAGACTGTAATATATACACAGAGGTCTTAATATGACTCTGATCTTCAGTAGTTACCTGTGATCATTTTTTCTAATGGTGGCTGTCTCACCTTTTAATTGAAACTACTCATATAGTTACTATCGAGCACGCTGCTTTAAAGCAGTATTAATTAACTGATACATGTATTTATTTTGGCCACTTGGGGGGATGCAAACAAACTGTGACACTACATTGACATACTATCCACATTAGCTTGATGTGGTGAACATGTCAGAATGTAGCAAACAGTTGCTTATTTACACATCCGGCAGAAACATTAGCATTGATTTGCAGCCTTGTTTGTGTCCACCTGATGAATGGAAGTCTAATGCTTTCTCTCTGTCTCGCTCAGTTTTGATCTCCACCAACTCCTGAGGGAAATATCTGGCTCTTTAGCTGCTAATGCTTGATTATGTCCACCAGCAAGCTGCTGACTTTGTGTGGTGTTTTGAAAACCCACTGTATACTACGTGCTCAGCACCAAACAGCAGAGAGACAAAGTTAGAGACTACATGGTGAACACAGTGGAGCATTAAGCAGCTAAAGAGACAGATATTTCCCTCAGGAGATGCAGGAGAGAAACAGAGTTAAAGGCGAGCGAATATTGGACCTAAATTCATCAGATGGCTGAGAACTACCCCAAATGAACAATAATGTTTCTCTGTTACTGCTAGACAGCAACTGCTTGCTAACAAGTTTGTCATCTAAACTTAAAAGGTGATGATATGTCAGTGTTTTGTTCACAACTTGTTTCCGCTGCTTCCAAGTGGCCAAACAATAATTAAGTGCATCTTTAAATTCCTCTTTTCAAATTTATAAAGAAGTAGATCTGACAAGTTTGCCAACATGGTATTTGAGAAGTTACATACCAATCCAATTGTCACGACATGGGAATGAGGTTTAAAATGTCTAACAGCATAACACATGAGCTGAATATCAGTCTGGTAATGTGGTGGTAGAGGCATCCAAACCCGCTCTCTTTAACTCTGATATTTCCATTTAACAGTCTTGCCCAAATGATGTTCACTTTCCTCCATGTACCGGAGTGCTCGTATGGCAAGGTTTCACTACCCCTCAGAGCCCAAGGGTAATTTTACTTCCATTATGAGTGACATTTTAAGGCTTAGATGGAAAAGACAAAATGCCATGGGAACTCTACAGTCACTTGCCCTACAGGGACCTCTTGTAATAAATCTATAAATTCTCAGAAGAAAGGTGTTAGAGAATTCTGTAATTTGAATTTTCAGTCTCTCTCACCCTGGTAAGATATTATGTTAACACAGCTTTGGGCAAGGTAATCAGGAGGGTAATTATGGACTAGGAGACAGATTTTCTTTCCCTTTGGTTTTATTTCATTGAAACTGCTCAAAGAAGTGGCAGTAATATACTGAATATGAGCTTCAGCTGGTATTTTTATTACACTGTTTCCGTTACTGTATTAGAGTGAAATAAATGATCTCTTTCTTTGATATTTCTGATTAATTTCTGAGCTGACTTGAACCCATTGTGAAAATGTGACTGATAAAGCTTGATGCACAGCTGTTTTCTGTAGATCCTGATAGATAGTTTTTTATATTTCACCCAACTTCCTGGTTATCACAAAGTGGCAGCAGCACACATTTTAATCACCATGGTAGGGATACATTATCTCCCCAGAAATTTCATGTATCTTCAAATTCCAGTAAAATCCCCTCCAGAAGCGCAGGGATTACTGTTAGGTTCCTCTTGCTCTCTTGTGTGTTTACCAAAGATTGCATCACCTCTTTTGGATTCATTTTCAACAGTAGACACACACAGCAGGGACGATAATACCCGATTACAGTCTTTGTTTTCCTAGGGGATTTCACAAACATTGTGCATCCCTTGTCAGCAGCTTGAGCCTTAAACCTTTATTTGTGTTTTAAATTCACTGTGCACAATACCTGCTGCTGGTCTTTTTTTTTTTTTTTTTTTTTTTTAATAATTATTTATTTAGTTTGATTTAGTCTCAACAGCTGTTTCAAATGAGTGATCTGTCCCAGTGTTGATAAACTGAAGTCAGAGTGGCTTTAATTATGCAGATGATGGGATATTTCTCACATTCAACCTAAAGTTTGAGCGTAATCTCTGCTCATAAAACCAAACCAGTAGCAGGACCCAGGGAGAAATTATCCCACCCTTGAAAAATACATTTGTAAATTGCATTTTACATTATTGATATGTTCCACTAGAAATCCCTGATTGCATTTTGTAAAACACCACAGTTGCTCATTAAATGATTAATGCCGCTGTCCAAACAGCATTCCTTCTTTGAAATGAAATGGCAGGCAAGGCACATATATAACAGCCCTTTAATAACATGCCTCAGCAGCTCCGCACTAATCTACCAACAAAAGCAAATAATTACAATTTCCTTGAGATATTAAGTTCCTAAATAAACAGACATGGCCTGACTATTGAAGCTTTGACATGTGTTTAATGAGAGCAATGAATGTGTGTGTGACGATGGTTAGCTGAGGAGAACTTCAGAGTGCAGGCGCGAGGAGCATGACAACCGACGGAGGCTTGTTTGTTTAGTGACTTTGAAATGACTCAGAAAATGACTCAGCGGCTCACAACACAGAAATGAGTTTGTGTGTATGAAATGTGTGTATGTGTGTCTAATGGTGTATGTATAGTGTGAGAGCAGACATGCATCTGTAACTGTGAGTATAAAAAGGTGTTCAGCTCATTAGGGCTCAATCTGCTGTCAGGGTGTAAATGGGAAA
Source organism: Seriola dumerili (assembly GCF_002260705.1). Lineage (NCBI taxonomy): Eukaryota > Metazoa > Chordata > Actinopteri > Carangiformes > Carangidae > Seriola > Seriola dumerili. The sequence continues at coordinate 4,509,656 of NW_019174290.1, forward strand.
CCTTAATGTGTCTACTAGGATCTTATTAAGAATAAATTTGCCTCGTCCTTCATTATGTAGCCAGAAATAGCTGATTTTATTATGCAGGAAATGCAAATAGTCTTCACTTTTACAAATGCTGCCGAATGTACAGTAACGCATGTCCGTGCTTCAGCCAGCAGAGACCACATTTTCAACGGCAGATAGAAATCTCATGAAAAGATTAAGTAAGAAACAGGCGATTTCTGATAAGCTGCAACAGTATTCACAAAATCCAGCAGATTTAAAGATTGAATCCACCAAGAACAGCAGAAATCGAAAAAGAAAATCCCCAGTAGTGTTTTTTTTGTTTTGTTTTAAAAGGAGGAGGTGTGGACGTGATTGATTGAGTCGATCAGGCACATTGTACAGAAAGCCAGTGACTAACAGCACCCCAATCTCTTCTCCCACGTACTCGCTCTCTTTAGCATAAGTATGATTAATGTTTAGTTCCTGTGATGTGGTTGCCATAGTAACGCAGGCAATTAATACTTAGGGCAGCAGATTCTTTTAGGACTAGAGAGGCAGATAAAATATTTATCCGCATGCTTTTGTGAGTAGAAATCTTGAGTGAAATGGCAGCACTCCTTCTGCATTACAATGAAGGCCCAGCCAATTAGGCAACGCTGGGTTTAATTGATGCTGCCTGCTTCACCTTTACATGGACCCATGACACTGACTGCAGTCTCACCGTCGGTGTTATTCCACTGCAATGCTGGAATTTCACTCAACGATTGCAGGAGACGGACAGAAACTTTCTTCCATGATGCATTTCCCATTGAAAATAATCTTTTGGTTGCACAGAATGAAGGATTATTCTATTCGTTCATTTAAACTACTGAATTTAATGTGGACAATAAACTAAATTTACTGAATTTCTGACATTATGAATCTTTTAACTAACCCTGACCCAATGTAATTTTCAATTCATGTCTATAAATTGACAAAAGCTACAACAACTGGTGATATCTCACAGAAGTTCAACCAACCAATTACCCAACTGCTCAGTATGCTTAACAGTGTAATTAACATGTTAATATAGCAAAATCCAAAAATATTGTTTTCAATTGTTTTCGAAGCAAATCTGATCATTTATCTTGATTTGGATTTTTTGTCATATCATACAGTTTAAAGGAGCTATTTGTAAGTTTTGCTATTGCCACATAGCTAGCGTTAGCATTTACAGCTCTTTATTTACCAGTCTAGAAGAAACATTGAGAGTTCAGCATCAAAGTTTATTCCTTTACTCACCAGGAGCTGTCTCCAGCAGTGGAAAGCAACACCAATGTTACCTCTGTTAAGCACACTAACTAGCAAGCCACAGTCCGTCTCAACACTTTCTGATAACGACGGACTATAGCTTCGATTGTGCCCTGAAGAGGTAGCGCTGCTCAGAGGGCGTATTATAACCTCTTGTCTTGAAAACCGACTAAGGCTCTTGTCAAGCGACAATCATCACCACCTGCTCCCGGTAAGAAATCACATTCAGCGACAGGGACAACTTACAAATAGCCCCTTTAATTCCATACAGTAATAAACAAACAGGTATCATTTAGAGGTAATATTGTTGTATTTTATGAAACAGGTTAAATGATGGCATTGTGCCCCATTATTCCTGGCTGTGTGCTGGTAGGCATTTTTACCTACAGTTACAAGTGCAGCATTATGTCACAGCGTCTTAGAAGTCAAAGTGTTTTCTTTCCTAATTTCATGGGGAGGAAAAGTGAGTAAATACTGCTCTTACTGTTCTCATTGACTGACTTTTCATTATACCAACACAGTTGGCAAACCGTGTGTCTTTTTAATCAGATAGTGAGGTGAGCTGCTGGCACTGTTAGGACCCGATAAAAGGTTCAGTTTCTTGCTGAGGGAGAGAGTTAAGAACAGCAACAGGATATTTCTTAGTTTTGGATCCTCTATTTACTGCACAACCTTGCTGCCCAGAATTTCATAGTGCTGTATTTTCTCCTATCAGGCTGGATACCAGATCACTCAGCAGCGGCGGCCCATTGCAATAGATGGCATACTGACTTACAGCCTCCTTGGAGGAAAAAGGAGTGAAGTGATCAGAAAAACTGTCAACATAAAACAGATTCAGCTGGAGCAGGACAGTGGCAAGAGTCTCCATGATGACGTGCGCAGCCAGACACTCATAGACCTCAACAGAGCAGGTAACTCTTTCTCCTCAGAGGGCCAGCTGAGAGTAGATGCCAACGTGTCCATCCATTTTCTTATTGTCCAAAAACTATTAAAAGCACATAAATGAGCCTCAGCATTGCACTGAATGACATGCTGTTTTATTACTATCAACATGGCCCCCTTTGTTCCTTGTTTTTCAATCTGACTTTTGCCCTCCTGCTGCCAAAAAAGCACCAAATGTGGATTAATCCACTGGTGAAAATAGTCCCCAATAAATGCATTATTTTACTACTGTTTGAGTACGTTTTCTAAAAATTTAAGTTCTAGACTTAAATTGCTCAACAAAACAAGAACTGTCCAGGTTTGTCACAAAGCTCCATGGTATAGGTATCTTAGAGATGAAAAACACAGCTGTCTTCACATCCATCAGGTGTAGGTCTAATGGAGCTAGTGATGGAGCCAGACATGAGCTGTGGAGAGGAGGCTGCTGCCGCTGTCAGAGAGCTTCAGCTCATCCTGCAAGCCCTGGGCACCTGTCAAGGCAACATGTCTGGTATGGAAGTCACTCTCTGTCTGTGTCTCTGTGCCTGCCTCTCTCTCTGTTTCTGAGCTGTTCTACATCTAAACTCAAACGTCTTTCCCTCTCGGAGTGCATCTTTTTACCTCTGTCTCCTCAGAGGGCCAGCTGAGAGTAGATGCCAACGTGTCTGTCCACAGACCAGGTGAGCCCCTGGGCATCAGGACTGAGGTGAAGAACATCAACAGCATCCGATTCCTGGCCAGGGCTATAGGTAAGTACCATTAAAAAAAAAAAAAAAAAAGTTTAGAGGATAGCGTAGGAGTGTAACAGACATTTCCTGAAGTTGCTTGAATGCTGTTCCATTGGAATAGATCTTAACTTGTTGCATGCTTGCTCACACTCATGGTCTGAAAACTAAAACCTTTTTTGTGATCTTTCCAAAAATTTACTAAATCTGCTTACCAGCACCCCCAAATCAACATATTTCATCCGTAATAAACCACAGTGTAAAAACAGTTGGTGTTATGACTAGGACCATTAACTTCATGGTGTCTCCCCTGGTTGCTTGGCACATAACCTCCTGCAAAACAGCAAGTTGTTTGAACTTTACTTGAGTAGTTCCCTTTCATGCTACTTCATACTTCTACTCTTCTACTACAATTCAGAAGGAAATATTGTTCTTTTTACGCCACTACATTTATTGACAGCTTTGGTTACTGGTTATTTTGCAGATTAAGATACTACATACAAAATGCATGATGAGTTTATAAAATATGATGCATTATTATAGATTAAGCTACCTAACAGTATGTAAAATACTTAAAATTAGCTTGACCAACTACAACAGTTAAATGCTATGTGCACATTATTGCATCAGTAATAATAATTCAATAATATAATATACTGTACAGGGGGCATATTTCTGCATTTTGAGTACTTTTAATACTTAATACTTAAGTAAAGGATTTAAATCTTTCTTCCAGCACTGGAAATATATACAAAGAAGCCAAAGAGGAACACATGCATATGCACTTCTGTAACTGTGTATCTGTCAGGTGTAACAAAAAATTGATATTTTTATCATTTCTATACTTAAAAATAGAATTATTTTTTGTTGAAATGAAAACAGGATAGCTGGATTTATGAAGAGAAATGAGGATAGGAAGCATAGTTAATACTGACAGTGACTTGTGAAGCATAAGTTAAGGACTGACAACCATTCACAAGCAATTAGCTGTGTGATAGCAGCATGTGATGGTGAATTGGCTTCTCGCAGCTGTTCACTTAAAAAAGCATAGATTTTGTGTCAACTCTAACTTCACTGACTGTTGATTGAGCTTCAGTTAAAAAGAGCAGCAGCTAGAAAATTTCAGCATTCTGATATGCAGGTATTTAAGCATGGTTTAACATACTGTGGTGCCGTGCTTCAGTTATTTATCAATAAAGTTGAATCACATTTACTCTGCTGCTGAATTGGTATTTAAAAGTCATGGAGAAAAACATCATTTATCACAGTTATAATGTGGCAGCAGTCAGAGACCCGAGGATTTGCCAGTATATAACAGCAGATGTTTGGCATTTACCAGAAAATTGTGTTTGTGTGTTACACTGTTATTGGATTAAGTTATGTGTTTATGTTGATGTTGTCTCTTATATCACCAGACTACGAGATTCAGAGACAGATCGGTGTCCTGCAGAGAGGGGGAACGGTGCAAAATGAGACCCGGGCATACGATTCCAAATCAGGGTAAGAGAATGAAAGAAGAGGGCTGCGATGCCAAGCTTGAGCCACTACAACACCCTCTGACTGGGATCTCTGCCTGGTTCATTAGTCTCGATCTTTGCTAAGGAGGAACCATCATGGTAATGATGATAGATAGAGCCATTTGGATGCCGCCGCCATCCTGTGTTATCTGTGAGCTATATGCTAGTCACAGGCTTATGAGCTCACAGAATGATCCAGCTCCCACACAGCTGAGGCCTTGATCATATTCTGGTGCTCTGCCTCCATCCCATGAGGCCTTGCATGTCCGAGGTACATGGTGAAGCGTGTTAAATAGTGTGTGATGGCCTATGATTGGCTCTTTCTTCTTGTTCCTGTGAAGGTGGCCACATATCTGAGTGCATCTGAGTTTGCAGGCAACTGGGCAGACTGATAGGCATCACGGCACACATATGTTCCCGCTCTTGTTTTTATTGTCCTTTTTTTGTAGTTGTTATTGCAATTGTTGTACTACTAGACCGTTTTTAGGGGGTGAGCATTTTCATCATCGATTGATGCCGATTGTCGACTCAATTTCCCGTAGCACGGCAGTTTGACATTTTTGAAATCTTTCATGTGTGTTTAAATATCAGAATGTTGACAATTTTAATTAATAATCTTTCCACGTTGTCTTCTAGGGAGACTATCCCCATGAGGGACAAAGAGGGTCTTCAGGACTACAGGTGAGTGTGAGTTTGTATCTGCACCTTCATCGTCATTTTTGTCCCCTCCTCGGTGGGGGCTGAATGAGGGACTGAGTGGCAGTTAGATGGATAGAAATAAATAGATATCACTCAAGGTCTGGAGGACAGTTGCGTGTGTGTGTGTGTGCGCGTGTGTGTGTGTGTGCATTTAGGGGTGATAGATGGACAGGTGTAAGGCTGATGAAGTCAAATGATTAGGAGTGCAAGTGAAACGTGACAAGTGTGGTGTCAAAAGGACTATTAGAATCTCATCAAAAGCCAACCTTCTCTTCTCTAAGCTTATCTGTACTGCTGATAAGGCATTCTCCCCCTCCCTCCCTCCCTCCCTCCCTTCCTCCCTCTCGCCTTCTACCCTCCCTCCCCTTTCTACCACCCTTCCCTCCCTTAAGGTTCATGCCAGAGCCCAACCTACCCCCTCTGATTGTGTATGAGGATAACGCGTCGCTGCCCACCGGCTTTGATGCGTGCCAGGCCGTGGTGGTGCAGAAGATAAGAGAAGGCCTGCCAGAACTACCCAGTGTCAAAAGAGACAGGCTGGTTCAAACATACGGCATCCTGCCCGAGCACAGCTTCACTCTGGTGGTGAGTTCATAAGTGGCTGAAAGCAACCAGTGAGAGAGGAGTTGATTCCCTCACTAAATCTGTTTTCTGCATACTTGTTTTAATTGCCATCTGATCAAGTCAGCATGGATGCAGTTCTGCTTAAATCCAGGAGGCAACTCAACACCGATAGTCTCTGCTGGGCTTATTTGATCCTAATTAGATAACGTGCGTGTGAATGTTGCTGGCGTTCCGTTGCAGAACGAGGATGGGCTGGTGGACTACTTTGAGGCGGTGTTGAAAGCTACCAAGAAGGAGCCAAGGAAGGTGATTGGCTGGGTGACAAATGAGCTGTTGGGTCACCTCAAACAGCAAGACATGAGTGTGAGCCAGAGGTAAGACAAATCCCTTCATGTTGCTTTTATAATATTGATATGATGCTTAATGTTTGGTTTGCAGATTTAATTTTTTTTTTTTTTTTTTTTTTTTCCAATGTAGCTCATGAATGCAATCCCATTCTGCTGCCAATGCAACATCTTAGATGTCAGGGCCTCAGCACATGACCCCTCCTCTCTGAGTTTCTTTTGACTGACTCGCCCACATCATACTTTCTGCATGCTGTATCTGAAAATGTTGAGCTGTGGCAGGAGGAAAAATGGGACATGAACAAGTAATAGTACACAGGAAAAAAGCATTACTGTAGCTGCTTTTGACTTTAGAGTCAGGAGGTCATGAGATATTTTTCTCTGAACTTACTCAAATGTTTTCTTTTTTCTTGTGAAATACTTACGATAGTTTTCAGCCAGAAGGCCTCCTCTGATAAGTAAAACAAGGGTTAAGTGTTAAGGGTTCAGGCGCTGAGTATGAACTGCAGCGTCGCTGGTTCAGGTCTGGCTTGGGAACCTTTTTGCAGCTCTCTCTCCCTCGCTCCCTGTTATTTCTTCATTGTCTGTAATGAAGGCATGAGAATACTTTTAAAGAAAAAATATTCACTCTCCAGATGCAGTCTGTGTTTGTTAGGCCTCTTTTTATTTTAAGGTGTCACAAGCTACTGCTTCAAGGGTTTCACTCAAGTGAAAAACTCTGATTTCATGTCAAAATGATCTGTCACCTAAAAAGTGATTAAGTAGTATCAGCAGTTCAGTTTCATATCCTGTAACTCATGACTAAACTTCAGAGACACTTCAGTGAATGGACTATTTATAGCACATTGTTCGACTACACTACAGTTCGAGTTGGTGTAAAAAGTTCTGCTCTTGAAGGGAGTTCTCCAAAAATCCAAGCATCAAGGGTTAAATCAGTAATTACAAAAACTCAGCACATAAGGAGGAGGTCGCGGTGCTGGAGGAAGCTCTGGCATCAAACAGTGTTGGCATGTGTCTATCAGCAGAGTGAAGCTGCAGTCAGACCAAAATGTGCCTAATAAGATTTACTCTCATGATGTGGCCAAAAGCAGTGGGGACAGGAAACAGTGTGGGCATTAGAGTTGTAAACATGAACTACAGGAGCTGGGCTAACAGCAGCAGTCCACAAAATTCTGTCCTTGCACTCATCCTTTCTTCTCTGCTGCTTGTATTATTTTGCTGTGCAGTTATAAAATAAGAGTAGTAGTTATAATGGTCAGGTTGCACACCCACACGGATATGACTGGACGTAACGAGTCAGCTGATGCCCACACTAATGTGAGTGAGCTGATGATCATAAAGCATGAATGAAGCAGATGATGACAGTCGGTTACTGCGAAAGTGACTCCACCTCATACACTATGCTTCATATCTGGAGATGACTGCACCAGTGACTGAGGTCTGTTTCATGGTGTTAAATATTGTGCACAGCCATCATAGCTGGTATCATATTGAAGCACAAGGACTATCTACTGAACGAAATGAAAGTAAATGTTGCAGGGCAACAAGAATGCTACTGATTCCCACCCTTGACATACATCAACATTCACAAACCCTCAGGTGTTCTTGGAGTAGTAGTAGTATGAGTTGCCACTAAAATCTAAGTTACTGAACTGTTTCCTTTCTATTCCCCATGGGGGCTTGCTTTGGATTAATAAGAAATTTAGCCACAAAAAAGATTTTACTTGTTCTCTATGGTGTTCAGAATAATATTCTTATATTCAGGCTACAGGTGCTGGGTTCAAAATGACAGCACATCAACCTCAGTTAGATAAAATAATTCACTCTCTCTTCCATTAACCATTCTACACTACACTCTCATTTGATTGACATCAAGGATTATTAGATTTTTAGTGTTCACAAATACTGATTAGACCGTCACATACCATACAACAGCTACATGTGTGAGCTCATAAATCATCTGATATTCCCTAATTCTTCACGTCTGTCAATGACAAAACACCTGCGACAGTCCTGACAGCCCGTCGCAGAAAAGCCTGTGTGGACAAATCCAATTACATTAGTGAAATCATTACTTTTTTTGGAAGATGTTGTTTTGATCTCTCCCTGCTGAAGGCCTGGAACACGTTGGATTTTGTAAATGTTCCAAAGCACTTGAAATTGAATAAAGTCTTTTTGATATTTTGAAGCAAAGAAAAGGTGCCAGGGTACCTGTCACGCTCTGTCCTTCAAAAAAAAACATGAAGATGCCTATCCTGCCACCGGCTTTTAAAAGTTGTCTCCTACTGTGACACTAAATATCAGACTCAATACTCATTTCAATTCATTTCATCTTAGCAATTTTCTTAAGATGGCAACTAAATATTGACTGCTGCTAAAAATGTGGATGCATTTTTATTTGTATTTACAGATTGAAGGTCATCACCACTTTAGAAACTTCACATCTGCTTCTGAAGTCCAACTAAGATTAGAAATACAGTTCTATAATAACTTCTTAAAGTAAAAAGCTCTGAGTCATTACACAGCAAATGAAATTGAAACAAGTAATGGGTTGACATCAGCACGGATGCTGTGAGCTTCACTTTATGTACCATTTCCCAGACAGATGCGAAACATTTGTGTGTGAGTGAACCTAAAGTAGCTGGTGTTTATTTATGCATAAAGTTGCATTTGCTGTAGTTGAAAGGAGAAGAGTTCAAGAAAAACAAAGAGTGGCCGGCAGGACTGTCAAAAGCTGCAGGCGGGTTTGCAAAACATAGAAACTCACTCACATAAGTGCTGAGAGAAACATTTTGAATCACATTGCTCAGACAGCCAGAAAGCTGGAACTCAAGACATGTCATTAAGAGCTCGTCTGGGCCTTTCTCCCACCTAAGACTTGTCTCTAGCCTTCCAGGGTTTCCCCCCTTAGAAAGGCTGCTGGCGGCTGTCCATGAGGGAAACTCAGTGCACGTCCGGTGGCAGATTTGCTGCAGGATGGTGACAAGATGACAACAGAGTCGAAAAATATGTCATTATGCCTACATTAATGTGAAAGATTTAAAAACACTAATATTATGAGGGTTTCTTTTGTTTTGTTTTTGTCTGACATGCTTCTGCAGCCAGATAAACTTAAGTACCTTCACCATCCAAATATGCTCTTATGATCAGATTATGAACTGGGTGTTTATTATATAAAAGCGGGTATTGTTACAACTGAATAGTCAACGTTCAGGTTGTTTTGGTCAAAATTGTTTTTGTAGAACTAAATGGTAGAAGTACACGGGTAGCAGAAGCTAAACGTTTGAACCATTCATCTATTACTTTTAGCTGTTTTCACTGTTTATTCACTTAGCTAACTATTTCAACTGTTAGTCATTACTTTTAGCCAAGCATTTCAAAACTGTTAGTTTTAGCTTATTATTGAAACGGTTTATTCATTTCTTTTAGCTGACTATTTAAAGTGTGTATTTGTCAATTATTTCAACTGCTCTACTAGTCTTCACACTCTCAACTCCAACATGTGGTGTTAATGTGTCACAACTGGTTGTATGACAGTTTACTGGTTATTATAATTTAACCCTGTTGTTTGGCTGTTTATTTTCCTTTTAAGCAATTTTCTTTTTTTCTTTTTTTTTTTTTTGATGCAATTGCAGTTTCTAGTTAAGTTAATTGAGCTTTCCATTTCCAACTGCAGAAGTGTCCCCCTGAGGTACAAGTACCCCTGATTGGGAATCATTGCTTTATTTTACACATAAACCGTTGTTCAAACTGAGTTGTGTTTGTAAAGACGGATACTTTTCATCTATTTTTCCAGTGTCTTTGTCATATTTGGAGGAGATTTAGCAGAGATGGACTATCTGGCCTGCAGTACACTGAATGAAACCCTGTCTCCACTTAATATATTCTAACAGGCTTTTTGATTCTGTTTGTTTTCTTGCCTGGGGAATAAACAAGCAGACATAGGAAAGACAAACACGTTATAGTCAAATCACAAATGTTGATAGACTGTAGCATCTTTTTTCCGTCTCACACTCCCACTCTTTCGCTCTCCTTCTCCTCCTCCATTTATATCACTAATTCTTCAGTCCATTAAAATGTAATTAAATTACCCCTTCATTTGATTCCAGCCCAGTCTCTGCTCCTGCACTAGCTGAGCTGCTGGACCTCCAAGAAACAGGACATATCTCCTCTTCGGTTGCCAAGCAGGTCAGTCAGCTGCACAGGCTGTGCCGTTATCCTCTTCTATCTGTCACTCGATACACACAAGTGCAGCTGGTTCTCATTTGTTTTCTGGTTATCACCTGTGTCTTTCCTGGTTTCTCCCCACTCACAGGTGTTCCAGGAGATGTGGAGGTCATCAGGCAAGACGGCCCAGCAGATCATCCAGGAGCAGGACTTGGGGCTTGTTAGTGACACTGCACAGCTGCACAGCATCTGCCAGAAGGTGGTGGACTCGCATCCTGATGAGGTGAGGGCTCACATGTGAATTCTCACTTGCAATTATATTGTTTGTTTGTTTTTTCGCCCCGTTTGTTTGTTTGTTTGTTGGTTGGAGATGTTTTGTGTTTGCTGTGCCTCTCTGTAGGTTCGCGCCTTCAGAAATGGAAACAAGAAAGTTCTGAACAAACTGATGGGCCTGGTTCAGAGGGAGACCAAAGGCAGAACTGACCCAGTTCTGGTGAGGACAATTTTACAAGAGAAGACTTTGTGAAGGTTGAACTGCTCTGCGAGACCCAGCCATATCACAGACTGAAAGTCAAGTACCTTTATGAAAAAGAAAAGATATGACAGTGATGATGTAGATTTCTGTATGAACATGCAGATATGCAGAGCAGTCATTTCCACATGGTGGCACATGGTACCTGGTCCTCTATGGGTTAATAAAAGTATTGATGGTCTAGCTGAAAATGAAGCTTCCATCCTCAGTTCCTGAGAGGATGACATTATGTAAATACTATACAATGTTTTCACTGGACAACCCTTCATTATGTTTATGTGTCTAAAACGTAATAAAGCTTTTCAGATTATCACAATCTGTTACAATGTTATATCACCATTTGGTTTATTTTGTCAAAAACAGCATACCTGAATTCCAAGATGTACGTTTTGATATTCTGATCAGGTGATGAGACTTGTATATAGAGTAAAACAGTAAAATCTGCTTGAAAATGATGCAACTTAATTAACAGTAAAGAATCTCATATCAACATAAATTAAATGGTCCTGACACAAAGAAAAGAAAGGTGAATGTAATTCAATATAACCCTTTCAACACAGGTTTATGTACCATTGGCCACTACAATATTGGTCATTATGGTTATTTTTGACGCGTGAAAATCACTCAGGCACTAGATTAAACTGCTGACGTGTGACATGCTCTCTTATCAAGAGAGGCGGCAGAGACCCTGCCCATCTCAGATATCCAGGCATGGGAGCGTTCAGTGAGCTCCCTCTAGTGGATGAGCCACATGCTATTTGTCCTGTAATACTTTCTCTACTATGCTGCATTCAGTATGGATTCTCACTGATATTGAGGTGCAGATCCTTTGCACAGTATTAATGCAAATTGTCTCGGTGCCTAAACACCCTTAAATTTATCAACTTCTTATCTGCATTTCTCCTTTGTGATTAGTATATATTTAATGTTAAGAGAAATTAATAACTAATAGTGGTTGTCACCTGGCCTCATCACTTTCATGTTTAATATTTTCATACATCAATTACAGTTTAGTCAAATATACTTATTATTATAGGTAGGCTTAGTCTTATTTTGAAACAAAGAAATTCCCAATCTATTTTGGCAACTGTTCCCCTGCAGGGATCAGAAAATTACATCTTCCACATACGACTAGTTTCCAGCAGGACACACACAGTGCTGTTATGTGGCCAGCTACAACTGTGAGCAGACAGACTGGTGCTACTACACAGCCCCTAAAGCTGTTGGAGCGTTGTCATTTCAAAATAATTACATTTTTGAAACGATTTTACAAGTTTTTGGAGACCTTGTCAAAGACATCTGCTGTAGTGCACAACTCTCACTCTCAAGCTTTGATTTCTGTATCTACAGTTGTTGATGTGACCGAAACTGGGAGCTGGTTGTGGTTCCTGGTTGGTACATTTGACCCAAGCTGAAGTCTATATATAGGAGATGACAGCTTCCAGCGGCCAATATTTAGCTTCATGCCGTTTTTCTGACCCATGTAATAACTTGTTTGCATGCACAGGTGTGAGACGGTGCAGTTTACTTTACAAAAAGATGCTTATCTTGTGCATGAGTTCTCAAAAGGTTCACTTCCTCTCTGCAGTATGTCAGTCACTGCATGTAAATGGAGGAGGTAAGCTCCTGCGAGAACAAGACCTAGTTTTGAACAAAATCTCTCTGAGGGATGGGCTGTTCGTAAAGGAAGTGTGAATTAAATGAGGACATCAATGTCTACAGAACAAACAGCCACAACCCCCCTTTGGCACAAAGGAAAGAATATATTGATGGTGTCAGGTGAAACCTGTCAGGCAAAGCAGCTGGGTTTTTGCTTTGAAAACGTTGCATTTTTTTTTAGTTTAAAGAGAGGTGGGAAAAGTCAACACATTAAGTGCATTCAGTTTCATTTACCAGAAGTTGTCTTTATTGAAAGAGGCATGCCTTTGCATGTCAGACATCAGCAACAAACAGCAACCCGAGCGTAACCGCTGACACAAAACTGAGGCCAAACAGTATCAATGAGGATTAATCTTTGGAACCTACAGAGACAGAAACTGGTCTATAACCTTAGCTATAATACCCGCTTTCATGCGACAATGCTGCTAAAACAGTGATTGTTATGCTGTGCTGAGTGTGTTACACAGACTGAACCTGTGCTGGTTGAAGGGCAGGTGTCAGCGGTGCAGACTGACACCATACTCAAAGGCTGATAAAGTGCTCTGCAACATTCATTTACCACAGAGAAAGACTTGTTCAACAGTTCTGAAAATGGCTTTGACTGGTAGAAATATACGCTTTCAAGCCATTTTAGTAAAAAAACAAAAAAAACAAATAGTTATCATAGAAAGATCCTACTGCATAATTCACTGCCTGCATAGCATCAAGAGGAAACTGAATGGGTTTAAATAGGAACAAAATGACACAATTCAGATTTAAAACTAAACTTTAAAATAATTCTTGATCAAATAAGATGAATTCATGAGATGATGACATTGATCAACTCAGTGTAAATCACAAAACTACTGATACTTTTTTCTGCTATTTGTTTGTGTTACATTTTGTTAAATCTATTCAAAGCAATCAATAATCTCGGTCTGAATCTGAAAGAAAATTACGAGAATGAATTCTGAATAATCAGTTCTTCAATAATCATCTGTGTCATATTTTTCTATCTAGATTATAGCATTTACTAAAGGACATGCAACAAATTCTCTTAAGAAATTGATTATTTAATTTTTTTTTCTTTAAATGTCCACATTATATTATCTGCATTGTTACATTGAGTTGTGGATGGACAGGGACGGTGATTCATTTCTTTTGCTTCTAGAAACTGAGTTTTGTCAGTCAAAAGCAAATCATATCAAAACAATACACTGTATGGTGCACATCTTCAGTCCCTAAGGCCTTTCATTTACACTTTGTCAATAGACAGCTTCAAGTAAAATCATTTCACTATAAAATATTGCATTAGTCCTCTGTAAATCCATTTGAAATCAGGCAATAATGTGAACTAAAATCATAATTTAGGCACTAATTAAAAACCATTTCTGTCAATAAAAAATGTAATCATCAATGATCAATCATTTAATAGAGGCAGGCTTTGTAACAAAATATATCTCTTGTATTTGTCCCATTTTAATAACCACATGGACTTAAAGGCAATTTGCAAGAGGTTCCCCTCGGTAACCGTTCTGGTCTGAGATGGTTTTCAACAGATGCAAAACTAAGACTCTCCCAACAGTGATATATCAGACTCATCACAGCTAGAAACAACACCCTACACAATCCCTACATAGAAGAAAGTGATTTTAAACCATAACTAAGAAGCCTTGTTGAAAAAAAATATGGCAATAGAAACTTTCAAAAATCTTAAATACCCCATCCCATTTTGAAAATATCCCAAACTTAATTATGCCTACAATATCCTTGATTTGCATAGTGTTTTCTTACAATATATACATTATAAAGCATCGCTAAAGTAAGGCAAATTAAATATCGCAAGAACAATCTCGGTTTTGGTGCTGTGGTGTGGAGAAGGTGGAGCCCATTAATGTGAGAGACTAGTGCATCATGGGTAAGCCGCTTCACCCAAAGGCTTTTTAAGAACTGAGAGAACCGAAGGTGCATTAAAAGACTCCTGAGGTACCATCATGATGAATCAACTGAAAAAAAAAACAAAACACCAAAACAAATGTACATCTAACGCAACGACTGTGGAAACACCACCACAGACAAAAGTGACCATCCTGTTTTACTAAAAGATGAAGTCGTGTAACAGAGAACAAAGTAAGGATGTGTTTCTGTGATGGCGCCAGTTGGCTACAACAGAGACAATCAAATTAACATCGTCATGCTGCTAATTCAGAGGTGTGTAATCCTATGACAGAGAGGCAGCAACGCTCCAGAGAGGTGACAAAACCACACTGAGCAGCAGACATACGACTGTGATTGTAGAAGACATTCAGAACAAGGGCAGTTCAGAGAAGGGCTGATGATTGATTGGAAAAAAAAGATGCTGGTTTTTGTGAAGATCCTCTCTCTACAGTCTTTGGTTGGTGGACCTGGAGCTCACCTTAATGAACATTATCAGCTGGTGCAGGCTTCTCCAAAACAGGTCAAGATTTTCCAGCTCAAAGTTTGGACCTCCTCCTCAGCTGCTCAACACTTTACACAACTAGAAAGATGAAATTCAAAAGCACATGAAAGTGATTATCTTTGCACAGAAAATAAATACTCTACCATTTTTTTTTAAAATAGTTGTATAAATCACTGAATCTAAGAGGTTTCTTTATCAAGTAGTGCCTGAAAAAAACAACAACAAAAAAAAACTAGAAAACCACCATAAAAGAGTCTTTTTTTTAAAAATCTGTTCCGTTGGACTCATCACAGAGGCATACTGGGACACTGTTACTCTTCCATAGGAATGTAAGATAAGATGGAGTGCTCTTGTGCAATTGCAGCCAGTTCTTTGAGGAACTCTGTGAACAGGACGGTAGCAAAGACTTCTGTCCGATCCAAAGAGATGGCTTTGGGTTTTGGTGGCGGAGAATTCTTCAACATCCTCCCCGCCTCGCCGTGGGTGGAGGCACTGCTGCTGTTTTTGTCTGAGAACATGAGGAATTAATAAGTTACAGTGACAAAATGCTAAGTGAACCAGTAAGAAAACAAAAAAAATTGTTTTAAAATTTCCGTCTAAGTCTCTTCTCATCCTTCCACAAACATACATCCAGCAACGGTTTTTGTAGCTTGTACGACTGAAACCAGAGGGAATGTAGTTCACAAACAGGCCTAAAACTCTGGGGCTTAGCTGAAATTGTTGCTCAACTGCAAAGACACATGACTTAACAAAATCAAATTGTAGTTCAAAAACAGGATCCAAATCACAAACCAATAATGAATGCTGATATTGTTTGGAGCCATTTTTGGTAAATTAAGTGGGATTGAAGAGCTTGACAACAGTGCAGCGTTTGTTTTCTAATCATCAGGTATTCAGAGAAATATTCCAGAATATATATTCTCATCTTCAACCAACTCAGCTGTAATAATAATAAAAATTATTATTTATTTTATATCTAGTGTTTAATTACATTTGTATAGAATCTAAGTAAAAAACAAAAGAAAGCAAATGCAGCAGAAAGTGGCGGACTTAAATGTCGGCACTATATGTTCTGGAATAACAGAGTGAATATTGTAACATTAACTGAGGATGTTTTTAAATGCTCAGTTTTTCATGCATCAGCCATTCAGGGCCTGAAAACCTTCTTCCTCGATCAGCTTCTTACCATGAGAACCAGGGTTCTAGATGCCAAAGGTAAAAACACCCTTGAATCAAGGTAAGTTGGTTTTTCCAAAGTTCAGCTTTGATTGTTTCACATCAGGTAATGAAGAATTTGTTATGGAGAAATACTTTGAAACCACATTTCCAGGGGCTGTACAGATACAATACTGTACATGTGTGATTACAGACTCTTAACCATAGCTGGCGCAGAAAGGGGAATGTGGGTGTATCGTCACCTGCTGCCATGAACGACGTCTCTCTGGCCAGCAGCCAATGCTGGGCGGTAGTGATCATCTCTGGAAAGTCCTTTCTGGTGGCGGCCAGCTCTTCTATCTGGTTCTTCACGGTGGCTAGTACCTGAGCAAGAAGTATAGAAAAGAACCTGAGGACTACATTCACGTCTGCAGTATTTACACTAATGTAATTAAAGCTAAACTAATGAGAACAACCTTGAAATCTAAGTGCTGCAGCCTCATTGTCTGATTGTCTTAATCACGGATCTCTTGTTCAGTTACACATGAAAAAACAGAGAGGAGAGAAAGCCGTCTTCACTTGATCTTACTACTGAGCGCTTAGATTTCAAACACTTCTTTGTATTCCTATTTTCAATCTCACTTCTGAAAAGCAAGCTGCATGTTTCAACATCTTTCAGTGATGCTGTAAAACCCAGATCTTTTGCTCTCTTTTTCTTCTTTTTGTTTACTTGATCATATACAAGCCTCAGGGGAAGGCAAATAAATGAAAGGCACACTCCTGCCCACACACGCATACACAGGACGTGTTTTTCTTACCTGGTACAGGGAGCGAACAGTCGGCTGAAAAACCAAGTTGGTGTTAAGGAGGAAAGAGCGCAGGAGAGGCTGAGGGTAGGCCGCCAGCTGAGCCAGGATGCCCGTCAACAACAGGTTGACATAAAGTGAGTTAGAGAGCATGTTCTCCAGTCGAGACAGCAGCACACTGACAAATGGACCTGCAGACAGAGTAATCATAAACAATCTTTTAAGTGTGCTTTCCAAAATGCAAGGTTCAACTTTCCCTTAACTTACCTGTAAAAGGCACTGATGGGCTTCTACTCATACTTCCGCTACGAAACTTGGTCCCGAACGGTGATTGCAGTTTCTCTGGCTCTGGTGTTTCAGCGGAGAAGGCGGTGAAATCTATCTCCTCCTCTTCACCCTCCTCCAACACAGGTGCGACAGGCTTCTTCAGTTCTGCATCAGCTTTAACCGGTTTTCCATCTGCTTGTGTGTCCAACGTACGAATGAGCTCCTCATACTGAGCTAAAAGGTCGTCACCCAACTCAGCAGCAGCAGTCGTGTTTTGGAGGTTTGAATTACAATCTGTTTGGACTTTTGCTTTTGTGTCCACGCTATTATTGCCGTTATCCGCCATCACAGCAGGTGGAAGTGTTATACTTAGTCCATTTTTTAAGGGGGGAACTTCTGCTGAGCCTGCTTGGGCTTCTTCTGATTCTGACCTGTTGGGTTTGTGCTTACCGCGCTCGGCATCACGAGTGTCTTTCTTGGCGACAAGATCATACACCATGACATCATCCTGGAACTCATTTTCCTCAATGTATGAGCCTTTAACCAGCATGATGGCTGTTTTTCTCATCTCCTGGATGTGCTGTGGGGGCTCAGCAGGAGGCAGGTGAGGAGGTTTACTCTCCACTAGAATCTCTGCAGTCTGCACCGGGCACGCATCATAACTATCATCCCACTCCAGCTCCAGCTGGTTGACAGAGGGCGGCTGTGTGTTCGGCTGTGTGTTCGGCTGTGTGTTCGGCTGTGGGCACGGTCGTGGCCGTGGCGCCAGCGGCTGGGGAACTCTCTTGAGTACTATCTGGGTTTGTCGACTCTTGAGCCCGGCCTCCTCAAGGACGCCGGGCTGGTATTTCTCAGGAGGGGGGTCCTCGCCGTCATATGGGGCTGACCAAACCCGGCAGGCCTGCATGCAGCTCCTGATGCTCAGGTGGGCATCACCGAGGTAATGAAGGTAACTGACGTCAAGGTAGATTTCTGACCCAATGGTGCAGGAGTTGTCATCAGCCTCTTCTGGGAAGCTCTCTTTTTCCCCTGGGAAAAACAGATAAGAAATGTTGATAAAAGCTGGCGTGCAGCGCCTGATTGCCGCGCTCACACAGAGCAGAACTAATGAGTTTGACATGTAACTACGGGGGGCAAAGTGATGTAATACAGCAAAACAGCAGGAGATCTCTATCTGATAAAATACACATCATCATTCCTGTTATATGTTTATGTCCCAGTTATATGCAGAGCAACACCTTGCAGAGCGCTATGCTCAAAACCATATATTTCAACAGATTTTGGAAATGTCATAGAATAGATAAGAAATTACACTTTTTATTATAATTATTTTGTTTAGCTCTTATAACTGCCACACTGAATGACTCTTATGCTGTTTGCGCTGTTTGTTTTGACTGCACACCACTATTACTGAGCTTCTAACATTCACTCACTGAAATAGTATTATGAATAGGAAACTCTGCTGAATGAATTCACCTTTCAGCTGATTTGAAAGCAGCAAAAACATCCATAAAAGCTGATTACAAATATGGCTGAAAATTATTAATTCATTTTGACTAATCTATAACACATGGAGAACAAAAAATTTGAAAAGTATTCAGGCTTCTCAAAGGGCGTTATTGAAACTTCCAGGCTCCAGTTGGGGAGCCTTTGAATGTGGGTAATAATTAGCTTTACCATTCACTCCTAGAAGGAAAATTCTTGTTTATTACATCTTGTCTTATGTCTTAGAGACATTTCTGTCTGTAAAAATATCATCAAACTCAATTCAAAAATTGCTGAGATTTGGAAAAACAGCAGCATCGCAATAAAGTCAGAAAGCTAGGGAAAGCTGTAATAACTCACTCAAAATCTTCCTGTAATGTCCTATCCCTCTTACCTGTGGTGTCGGTGTTATTGGCAGTCTCTGCACCCTTAGAAAAGAGGATGGAGTCTAGCTGTCGGAGGGGCGGGGGGCTGTGATCAGGGGAGCAGCAGGACGGTGTTAATGCCAGGATCTTGGCCGCTGACACCGAGTAGCAGTCCCTCTCCCTCACCACACGTCTCTGACTCAACATCATGTGATTACAGGGGATCAGGTACCTGGGGAGGCAGATAGGAATGAATCCTGTTAGGAAAACCAACGGGTGGTCGTAGGAGGGAGAGGAGGCGGGGGGTAGTGAGCAGACAGATGGTAAAAAAAAAGTCTGCATGGTGGGAGGTAGTGGGTAAAATCTCATCATATCATAAAACAATTAGGTGTACCAAGCTTTATAGCTGGGATAAGGTGTGTGAGCCACTCACCTCAGTATGAGCTGCAGCATCACATCTTCACAGTATAAGCCAATGAGAGTGCGGAAGAGTGCCAGCGACACAGTGCCCAGCTGGAGTGTTGAACGGAAAGATGAAACATATTACAACAAGTAAAGATGACAGAGGAAGCTGTTTCAAGTGGCTTTTTACATACTAGTGCAGAAAATAATTGTCAAGCAAAAGTAACAGCAAAAGCTCTGCTGCTTTTGATATTTTAAATTACTGCAGACTAAATATAATATACTGTATACAGACTGCTGGCTGGACAAAAGAAATAAATGGGAATATATCATTCTTTATAGACTAAATGATTAATTAATTGAAAAGTAATGAAAAGAAATGATCAGTTGTAGTCACATTTTATACAAGTGAGATTGTTTCCTCCGTGTTACAGTCACATATGCTGACAGGAACATAAACATGCTAGTTTGAACTTATATATTCTTCTGCATTTTCCTAAGTTGTCAGGAGTCGATTGCACACCACCTCTAAAAACTAACACACAAAGCTGGAAAAAGAACAGCAAATAACTAAGAAGTGACTAAATGTGACAGCAGAGAGGAGATTAACATGACTACAAGTCTACAGCCATGCTAGTGTCTCTGTGAGGCTGTACTAGCCAAATGCTAATGCCAGTATGCTAATATGCTGATGTTTACCAGGTAAAATGTGCATTTAGCAGGCCAACATTAGCTTATCAGACCCAAACACTAAAATAGCCTACAGCTGGTGGGAATGTTATTAGTTTGGAGGTATTTGATTAGCACGCTCACATGTGCTACGTAGCAGTAAACATAAACAAGAGCTGATAGGAATGTGTTTTTTAGCTAGAGGAAAAGTCAGAAGAAAACAAAGTCATTAAGACTCATCCTCTGGGGGCCATGAAGGTTGCTGAAATAGTTCAGTCTGAATCAAACTAGTGAACCAACAGAGCAACTGACAGACACCATCCACAGAATTTTTCCCTAGAGAAAGTCAAGAGCATTCAATATTGAGCATTTTTTGGGGAAAATACACAGGTTAAAATGATAGGATATTCTTTATATAATAAAAGGCACGCCACCGCTAAAAACTGACATCTCAAAAGATGAAGCTGGAAAACAAGAGCACGACAACCCAAGAAGAGGAAATTAAACATCAAAGGTGAATTCAAACAGAAAAAATAAAAAAGCTGAAATGTGGAATATTTGCATGTTAACTCAGTGGCATAATGTCATAAATGTGAAAAGCAAACATGTTTATTATTTTTCACTGTGTTGGAGGCGTGTCAGCGCTGCACTGGAGGGAACTCCCTGAGCCACAGCAATGTAAAGAGCACATTATTTATTCATGTTAATGGCTCAGTTCTACCAAAATATTTGAACAAGACGTCCCCACGTATTGGACTGTTTTAAAATGCTGATATCAGTTGAGTTTGCTAACAGGGTAAGTCACTGCAACTGAGCATTACCATAGCAACGATCTCCCAGCTTCATACTGACATTTAAGTTTTACCACGAGTCCCAGAGTCTCTGGGGTAATTTTAAAGTCTAAGAAACCTGCTCTGAAGTTATCAAACATGAGTCATGCTGTAGTTGAGTGCAATGTGTGTGTGTGCGTTCTTAAGAGAAAGCATAAGTCTTTTGTCCTGTAATGTTACCTGAAAGGGGGTGTTGATGCGGCTGACCAGAGTGTCTAAGATGTGGACACTCTCGTGGCGGTGGAGGAGGATGAAGGAGAGGAACGTCTGCAGCAGGGCCGGCTCAGAAACACTTCTCAGGAAGAGGTCAAGGTATGCTGTGGTGGTCATCACCTCCTCTAGGGTCAGCTACACAGAGATAAGGAACCATTAGTGAGCTGTGAGTGTGAGTGTTTGTGTATGTGGGGTCATCTTCCAGAACAAATAAAACCATCATGCCACAGAAAAATCTACCAACATGTCTACAGTATATCTCCAGATGTTGACATGTTTGACTTCACTGTTTAACATTCTGTATTAACCTGTATTGTCAAATTCTTCAGCTCTGCACTGATAACAGCAAATGGAAAAATTAAAAAGTACTTTTTTTAGGAATTAAACTTCAAGCTTTAGAGAGAATTTATTTCTCATTGGGCAGTTCGGTGATTTTAATGTTGCATGTTCTGATTAGTGATTTTAGATGAATAGTTGGACATTTTGCCCTAGAGTTAGATTAGAAGATTGCTATATGAAGCTACAAACAGGAGGTGACTATCTCAGCCAAGCACAAACACTGCGAATAGAGGGAAACTGTGAGATTGGCTAACTACTGTAGCACGTATGAAGTTCACCGATGCTATATCCAATTTGTTTAACTAGGCTTATTTTTTTTAAGAATGTCAAACTATTCCTTTAATTCCAATCAGAGCCCATATCCAGAGTGTGTATTTTTACTGTGAATATACTGTATATTTGTCCAAATGAGGCATTACATGGAGGTGACGAGGAAAACGAAGAAGAGTGCCAACCTTGTGAAGAGCTGGTGCTAGGACAGGCACGAGGAATCCGTTGTAGATGTAACTAACCAGCTGGTCTCTGATATCAGGGTGGGCCACCTGGGAACAGTTAGTATTAAGGCGCATGTCAGTCAGGAATGCTGTCAAGCAGAAGGCTGCACCTATTAACCTTGTGTGAATACATTTCTCATGTGGCAGGGCCTTGTGTGTGCAGCGTTGTCACACATGCTCACCTGAATAACCGCGTTGCAGAATTCCAGGGAATTGAGAAACTGGACGAGGGACGGCAACTGGAGCCAGTCCTCTTTGTGGAGGCAGTGCCACTCCTCATTGGGAACCTCCAGCTTGGTGGGGAGAGATGAGTACAAGCCGCTCAGCCCTGTGGCCAGCACCTGAGGTGAGAGAGGTGTCGGTATTAAACAGTGTTACATTACTCATAGAAGCTCACACGCTCCTAAGCTCCTATTCCTATTGCACATTGTATATATTTGTTTTATTTTATTTTATTTCTATTTAAATATTTCATTGAAAAAAGTCTATTTATATTTGAGACACCTGACTTGCAGTACTCGCTTTTGTTTTATCTTTCTTTATATTTTTTCTTCTTTTGTTCTTTTTTTTTTTTTTATCTTATGTTCTATGTTTATTGTTATGCACCAAAATACCAAAGCAAATTCCTCATATGTGAAACACACTTGGCAAAAACCTGATTCTGAATGTGGGATTATTATTGTCTATTAGTCAGTTTCAACTATTGGTCTATCAGTACACAGCCAGTCAAATAGTAGTGATGACCTGTTTCTTTTTTCTGGCTGTAGACTGTTAGTTTTAATTATCTGTTTTATTGATTAACCAGTAATTGCAGAGCCTATTCTATCTATCCACTATGTCACGGTTTGTCAAAGAAGATCTCTTTCATTTTCATTTATCTATAGTACCATTCATCGGTTCATCTCCACAATAAAGCTACACTATTGTAGAAAAAGCAGACTGTGCTGCAAACAATAAATATCATCTGATACATGTCGTCTAATGAAGAATAATCTGAGGTAAAGTGATTATAGAGAGAATATTATGGGCTTCATTACAGATTAATGAGGCAGTTTGTCATAAATGATACATGTGCAGGTTCTCTGCTGTCAGTTTTACCTTTAGCTTCACATGACAGATTTATAACAGTGTTTTACTACTCACTACAGAGAAACATACTACTGTAAATCATTTCTTCTTCTCCATGTTGTGATAATGTGATACTGATGTCAGCACGGCACTGCAGCAGCCTGCTCCTCCTCACACAGTAAAGCAGCATACGTAAGGATTTATGCCTCCGAAAGGTCAGCTCCAAGAACGTTATAAATATTTGAGCAGCAAAGTGTTTTACTGCCTATAACACTCCTGCAATATTAACCATGATATGGTAATAAGGTCACTAATTAATGCATTAATGTCAGCACACTCTCCACATTACAAATGGCCAGTATGATTTCTGTCTTTCCTTAGTGAAGCAGGTCATCATAAGGTGGAATTTCAAGCAACAGTAGAGCCTATATCACCTGAGTCTAATTAAGCGGTAAAATGAGCACATCATTAGTGTTGCATTGATGTATACATCCTCTATAGGATTATCCTTGTTGCCTGCCAGTGGAACCAATTAAATATAGACTCTTGTTATTCAACTGGCAGTGCATCAAAAGCCACTTTTCATTGCGCCGTCTACAGCTGCGGGTAAATGGCATTATTTACATGGGATTAGCTCACAACTGTGCTATAATCTTATGAATGCCAGACATTTGTAACATTCATTGCCAGAGATGTTTTAACCTTGTTTTGAGTGGGTCCATGAATTCATCTGCATATTTTGGCCTGACTATGACACCCAGGGTCAAGGAATAATAGTGGTGCCACTGACTGACGAGGATGGAATAATTCCTTTTACAAAAAAGGGTTAGTTTTATATTTAAAAAAAGAGGGACTGAGTCTGGGGAGACACTAAAAACCACCTAAGAGCAAATGAGAGCTGAGAGCAAGAAAAAGACAGAAGGGAAAGTAATTCATCATTCTGGACTGACCGGGCAGAAGTAGGTGTTCTCTGCGACGTGTTTGGCCACTCGCTCGTTCTCAGCAGACAACGACATAATGAGCAGCAGAGCATCTCTGGCCTGCTGGCCCACTGTGCCCTCCCTGTGTATGAATGGGATGAGGAGGGAGAAGATGAGGAAGTTGGTGGCTCCCTGATCCTCGCTGGTGTGGAAAAACAGCTCCAGAATTGAAGGGTCCTTTGCCAGAACGCAGCACAGCTGGTTGAGCAGCAGCACCAGCTCAGCTTCAACGGCAGGCGCTGCCGTGCCCGAGCAGGACGACAGCAGCATCATGAGCGGCCTCAGGATGGGTTTGTGATGCAGCAGCGGCTGGTGCGCCTGCCCCACCAGCATCTCGTACATCTTCAGCTGCTCCAGCTTCATGTCGTCTGTGAACTCCCTGCGGAGGCTCCACACAAAGAGTCGTTCCATCACGTTCTCCATCACCACAAACTCCAGGATGGGGCCCATAGCGCCGGCCTGACCGCTCTCCTCCTCCATCAGCAGGAACAGCATGTGTTCCACGTAGTTCTGCACTGCACTCGCCTCATCTCCGGGGATGGGGCCAAAACGAGGGCCGCCGCTAGAGCCAGTGCTGAGGTTGATGACACTCAGGGAGGGAAGGGTGGAACTGCTGCGCAGAGGATCATGCTTTTCAAGGATCTTCACCACCTACAGTAGACACAAGTACAACTTAAACTGAACACATTATAACCATGTATCATTTGATTTTCATGCAAGAGCGGTTATCAGGCTTTGGCTAAATCTCAACTACATCCAAATAGAAAGAGACAAAGCAATACGTTGTAGAATTAGACTGTGTTAGGAGAAAAGGATCATTTTGGTGGAAGGTTTTAACTAAAAGGCTCAATACTTGGCTGATAAAGCTGTTGCCACTTGTGTACTTTGTCAACAGGTTAGTACATTTTTTGGGGTGGATTGTTGTATAAAGGTTAGGGTTATGTGCTAAACTTAACATGCTTCAACACATCAGACGCTGTAATCAGGAGATAAAAGTCGTTTTTACAGTCTGTTACTGCACATGAATGCAACATCTGATCTGACTTTTTTCACAGTCTGTACTTTTTATTGTATTTCTTTTTGAAAAGAAGAAATAAAAAATAAAAAATCATATTACAAAAATCTGTTCACAGGGGGTCAAATCTTTATGAGTAGGTCATGCACACAAAACCCTCTATATGAGAAACACTGCTGCACACTCTTGATAGCACACTGCTGACTGATGGTTAGCACGAGCAGCGATAGCCATCTCTTTAGAGACGCATTCATTATCAAATATGAAAAAGGGAATCTTGAGTATTACTGCTCACATTACATATGTGCTGCACTATCAATATTTAATTTATGTTACAAATCACTATTTTCTTTATATACAAGTTTGTCTTATTTGTATAGATGGTGTTTGTCTACCATGTTAATTAAAACTCATATTACAGGTAAAATCATTTCCTTGTTCCTGCCAGGTTAACTATCAACAAAGATGAGGTGTAAATAAACCAGCAGCACAGTACAGATAAACTCAGTTTGGTGGCACACAGTGAAACAGTCCTTTGTGTATCCAGTCCCTCCCTTGTGTGTCCACTGCATGGAAACCAGAGTCACAATAATGAAGCTAGTGTCCCCAGCCTGCTGCTGCTGCCATGACAATAACTCGCTGTGCATAAGAGAACTGGGCATGGCTGATGGAAACAAGAGAACAGAGCTTGTAATCCCTGCCTGAGCCCAATGGGGCCTGACCCAGAGGCCTGAGCCTCGGGGATCCGTCCAGTTTAGAATCTCTAGCTATGACTGAAGTGACAGGCAGGGGCCAAGTCTGAGGATCAGTCAAGGATTTTACTTACTGGACATATGGATTGTGGTCTTGGGTTGCCTATTGGCATAATACTGACACTGTCAAGGTCAGCTGCACACAAGGATAAGGCTTATTAAACCATGATGCATATAGAGTATGCATATTATTTCCAAAGCAGCTGCTAGTGAGCGTGACTGTTTACTTTAGTTCAGTATAGCTCTGACAGTGCTGACAGGTCGGTCGATAGTCTGCATCATTAATCAGAATATGGGTCATATAGGAAATGTCAGTGGGCTTCAGCTTTGAAAATGTGCCCACGCACTGGGCTCAGGCTGGATAAACATCAAAAGGTCCAGGCTTTTGATTTTTCAGTCCCAGAACAGGCTCTACAAAATGCACCCGGGTGAATAATGTGTGTTGACACAACAGTAGGGCAGTAGGGTGAGCTATAGGAGGAAGTCCACACCGTGCTTGTGCAGCGCTGACGTAATACACTTCAGTAACTTTATATTGGATTGTTTCATATCTAATTATCATGGGCCACTACCAGCAGGATGAGACTGAAGTCTGTCTGAAGAAAGTGAAAGAGCAGAAACTTCTTTTCCACTTAACCTCTATGATTTTATTTTAGTTGACAGATGCTGAAAGATGAAATGTTACTGTAATCAGCAAAACACAACTTCACTTTGGAGACGGGACAAGGTTAATTTCACTAAAACATCTTTAACTATTTTGTCTGGCGGCTCCATCTACTCTTTGGACTGATGTCTGAGAGCTAAAGCTGAGTTGTTCTTAAATGTCCACTGGATGGGAGAGTTTCAGCATAAACAGTACACGTCACTACACAGTCACATTCATAAAACTGACTGATTTATTGGGAGTCACGTGGCATTAGCCATGAATGGAATGAGTCTGCCCACACTACACTGCCTATAGCTGAAGATTTTTGGCAGTCACAGCAACGGACAGATCACTTTGCATGTCACAACAAACACCATGAGCTCTGAGAGGCCTGGAGAGCGCCAGATAAGACACAGCAAATGAACATAAACCTAATCTTTCAACTCTGAAACAGGCAGAGCTTCTCACAAAGGGACAAGGCCGATATTACTTACAACATGTTACTCGGATTTCAAGGTTTTCCGAACTGAAACCAAAGTCAAGGGGACTCTTATCAGGCTACAGATTAACTAAGCATGGAAATAAGACTCTGCAGGAATGGAACTGTGCTTTCAGTTTGCCTCAAGAAAAAAAAAGAGAAAAAAAAAGCATTAATCTGGAACAGGGAGTTCTCATTTTTTCAGTTCACAGTAAGAACCTGGGACAATTCAGCCTTGTGGTTTGTTTTTTTTACAACTTCTGTCCCAATACATCAGCTACCTTGTGAAAAGTCTTGAAATTACATCTATTCCATCACCGTCGTAGAAAAATCCAGAATCTATGAGATGAAAATATTCAAGATGTCTCCTACTTCATGAAAAAGTTGCTAATCAGCGTTTGTGCACTGGGGCCTTCAAATTTCAACATTGCACTTTTGTAACTTATCGGACCATGAGTCATCCTACATGCAGTAGTGATGTCACAAATGCTTGTACACTTACATGTTAAACGGATTTAAAGTGAGTACAGAGAAAGTTTCCCTCTTCAGAAGATGGATGTGAAAACAGCCCTCTAATGTCAAACTCTGCACAGTGAAGAACAACACATTTTTTATTGAGAGGGAGGCATTAAGAATAGTTTAACAAGGGCTTATAGTGAAGTCTGTGCATGTGCATTAAACCTTCCAACCAAATAACACAGCTAATCCCGACAAGCCTGTCCAGTGTAGAACCTAATAAAAACACAGTGGAATTCTGCTTAATTTAGCTGTGAATAGCACAGAGCCTGCTCACTGACAGGAGGGTCAGACCCCACACTGACAGCCACTAATGCTGACATAAACGCTGCTGACAGTTCCCGACACACGTTTCTATCCCCTCGATGTCTGGCCAGTGTCACTCTTACTGTACGTCAGTGAGGAGAACGTTTGTTCATCTCAGTGTGGGAGGAGTAGGACAAGCAGGCTGCCAGGTCCCACAGGGGTCAACAGGGACACATGCTGCTGCAAAAAGCCAAAAGTCTAAGACGGTCGGCTTCTCGCTGCCAAGATTCCACTGGCTATGACCGCGCCGCAGTTCGCTGGGACTTTCTACTGTCAGGATTTGCAGTCGAATGTGAACAACCTTGCACTCACTGCTTTTACCGATTAATGTTGGATGCAACCTGGATGTGTTTAAAGCCTGTTGTTCCCAAACTGTGGGTCTGAACTCCCTGAAGCGATCGCAAGAGAAATAAAGGAGTAACTTGATGATTAACTGGATAGAAAAGAAAAAAAACTGAGATACAAACTTATCTTATTTTTTGAGGATTTTTCTATAATCATTCTCTTGTCAAATACTGGATAGTTATAGCTTATCGGTCATGTAAAAGTTACTCAAATTAAAAAAATCCAGAGTGTGAAAATCTCTTATCAAACTGCTGACACTCATATGCAACCGGGGGGTCAAAGAAGACAATCCTTTGATTTAAGGGGACACAGGGTAAAAGGGTGGGAACCACTATTTTAAGTTTAGACAAAGGATTTTCAGAATTCTAATATTTCAAAGAAATAGTTTCAACATACATTTGTGAAATATGCTTATTGACTTATTGACTATTGACAGAAAACTGATTCTAAATTTCATATCTGTGCATTCTGTGCAAGTACAGAGCTGGAGCAAGGAAGCAATTAGCTTAGCTTAGCATTCACTCCAAAGCTAAAAATATTCCTATAAACACCTCGAAAGCTCACTAATTAACATGTTGTATCTCGTGTGTTTAATGTTCATCAAAAAATAAATGTAAAAATGACAATTTGTGGTTATGTGCTGTAACTCTTCCCGAAGTGTTTCTGTTATCGTAAGGTTGTTAATCGACCAGTGGAAACGCTTCATAATAGTACCAAGAAGACAGATTAACAGTTGTTCATCAAGAAAAAGTTCGAGCACATGATTTCCTTTACAATCGCATATTTTTTTGAAGCGGTATTGATCTTCAAATCTAACTCTTGACGAAAAAAGCGAATGAGCATCTTTCCGGAAACTATTTCTGTAAGACGTGGGAGCCTTGATTTAGTGCTGGGGTTTACCTGAGCCCAGTGGTTCTTGAAAACAATCATGCAGGTCTCTGGATCCACCCCTTTCAAGACCAGAGACTGCCCGTCTCGGTTTCCATTGGCAACCATGGAGGCCATCACGGTGACCGGATCATACGTGACTTAAACCATGTCATAGGCAGGAGAAGGAGGGCATTCCTGACTGCTTGTTGTGTGCAACCATAACCAGAGGAGGAGGAATAATCACAGAGGACCTGAGGAGCAAGAAAAAAAAAAAGTATTATCATACACACAACCAAAAAAAGTTGCTTCATCAAATAGCAGCACAGATGCAATGTTATGACTGGTGATTGCAGTGCACTCCCCCTCTCTGCCTCTGCATGGCCAGACAGCAGCTATGACAGGCATGCAGGAAAGAGAACAATAACAGGCAAAGTCAGATGACTCAGTCGAGGGGAGAAAGAGACACATCTTGCTTGACTTTGGCTCAGAGAGTTGCCTGCTGCACTCTGGACTTCGGACAGAGCTGTCAAATTACTTTTGGAATACCTCAGACACCCACAGAAGATTCCTGCAGGCCCCCTGTCATCATGCTCATTACAGACACTTTTTTTTGACATCAGAAGGCAAACAGCAACTGGGTGTGAACTTCCCTGGCTAAATGGGGTAAAAAAAAAGAAAAAAGAAAGAAAAAGATTGCTAGTTTTGTATGTCAGAAATGATTTTGGTTTGTGCTGGTTTCATTTCTGGATGAAACACATTACATTTACAAAGTCTGCAGTGCTCACATTGCTTGTTTTGATGAAAAATATGTATATTATTTTGGATGAAAATAGCCTGTGGGCAGCTTTAGAGATCAGTTCCAACACTCACATTGGCAACATGGAAATCTGGAAGATGCCCACTTTTTCCCCCAGAAAGGAACTAATTTGTTGTTTCCCTTGGAGAGGACACTACTGGAAAGATTGATTCTGTTAAAACAAGACAAGCTTTCTTTGACAGCACTGGGAAGGGAAGGAGTGTACTGCTTTTTAAACAGATAATATGAGATGACGTGGAACTGAAAAAATAGCATCTAGCATAATCCAGTTCTCTGCTTTAGCATGTTTCCAGGTACACGGCTACACTTCATGAGGAAGGATGTTAGGATGTGACTTATCTCACCATGTTTCCTCTGTTTATACAGTGACTATTTGTGACAAATATCACTACAGTTTAAAAGAATGTCCCATCTGAAAACAACATGTCATGTTCAAGAGATCCTATATATAACCCTAAATAATCTTCAACATTTAACAAGAATAACAGTTAAGAGCTATGCTGGCAGCTCTGTTGTACTGTACTAAACACAGCAGTCCTTCAAACTATATAAAACAAAATTAAAATAAAACAGATACTCTTTTGTATAGATCATTTTTTAACTATTCTAAGACTCTAAAGCCATGCTAGCAGCTCTGACTTTACACACTTTGAGCTAAATGCTAACATGCAAATACCAGCATGCTAAGATGCTCGCAATGACTATACTATGTTGATGTTTAGCAGGTATAATGTTTTTACCAATTTCACCATCTTATTTGAACATGTTAGTATTGTTAGCATGCTAACATTTGCTTATTAGCACTAAACGCAAAGTAGCCTGCATCTGAGGCTGATGGGAATGGCATAGTTTAGCAGATATTTGGTCATAAAGCAAAGTAGTCAAGTCAAATCAATTTATGCATTCGCCTCAAGGGTCTTAACAATCTGTGTACAACAGTGTATAACACCCTTTTATGCACTTCAATTGGATAGATAAAGGATTCACTTAAGTCCGGACGCTTAATTCTCTGGAGAAAATGAATCTCTATTAAATGTCATAGCAATCCATCCTGTAGTTGCTGAGATATTTCAGTTGGGACCAAAGCCAGAGCAGAGCCGTCTCTAAAGCCATGCCGCTAGCACGGCTAAAAACAAACTTCCCAGCAACCCAATATGTAGTTAAACAATGACATGACATTGACTTAGTCTGTCAGTATAACTCCAACACAACGTCAAGACAAACTTAAACACTCACACTATAGAATACAGGACAATATGGTCTCTGTCACCACAGGGGATCAACTGTAAAACACGCAGCAGCTGCACGCCACAACACCAAATTAAAAGCTAACTCCTGCCCCTAAAACTGCTTGCCAACCAATCACAGCTGTCCCACTTCTTTTGAATTCACTTTGCCCCAGTACCACAGAAACATCCCCAGTTTAGGCATAACAAGGCACACAGTCAAACTTTCACCATCTGCTTTCAGTTAGAGGAGAGTACCGGCTGGTTGGATTCTTGAGAAGGAATGTAAAAGCAGCGTGGAGAGTGTGTCAGGCCGTGTGTGTGTGTTTGTATGTGTGTGTGTCTGTTGGGTTTCTTACCTTCGCTGAACCATCTTTTACAGGGACGGGTTGCTAAGCAGACGAAGACCTCATTCTTCTCCTGTTGTCACAAAACACAAAAAAGGAGATATGAAGATATGTCAGGAGTGGAGCAGGAAGTGAGTGTCTGCGTGAGAGGCGAGGCATGGTGGGAAGTGACTGGACATGAGTAAGCTGCTCCGAACACCACTTGGATGGAGAAGGAAAGCAGGAGGGAGCGAGGGAGGGAGGAGAGAGCACTAGGGGGAGGGAATGAAAAAGAAAAACAGGGTTAGAGAAAGTCTACAGAAAAGGAGGTTACAAGAAAAAAATGACAGCAACAGCGTTCACATGCATAAAAAGTAAAGACTATACCGTATGTCAGCTGTGAAAGTTTCTGTAGGAATTCAACGTCGATATCAAATCCTCATGCCTCCCTCACAGAAGAATAACACTATTGTCCCTTCCAATTAGGGCTGTGATGCCATTGGCGTCCTTCTCAGCTTCGTGAGGCCCATTCCTCACCAACATTATAACTGCCCTCTCCAGCATTAAAACAGAGCGATCGTGGGAATCAAGTCACATGACACAGCAGCCTCAAAACTCTCAGAACCTAACTTTTAATTGCACGTACACTGTCATACACTGACCACATAAACGGCTGTTCAACCTGTGTGCTCTGTTCTGCTGTTGGTGCTTTGCCCGGTAACAATTCAAAGCTGTGGGTTTCTTCATCATGAAAGCGCGATGTCGTGTAAACACGGACAGTGAGAGGGAGACAGATGGAGAGAGATGTGTGTGGGTGCGTGTGCTAAAGAGGAGTCATCAAACACTTATTTTGTTTCTCAGGCTGGTTTTGTGCCTTGCCGTTAACTCACACATGCAATCTTTCTTCCATTAGCACAGCATAGAAGCCGTCCATGGAGTCGCACACAACTTTTTTTTCATGCATATCCAGTAGGACCCTTTTCAGTTTAGTGCCTTGCTCAGGGCAAAACAGCACGTGGACAGCAGGAGTTCAGATCGCGAAGAACCAACGTTGTGATTAACAAACAACCTGCTGCACCAACTGAGATACAGCTGCTCCACAGCTTGACTTAATTTTTCTATTTAAAGTCTGACAGCATTTTAAAAATGGCTGCCGGGCTGACAAACAAGCATCAGCTGTTGATTGCTGAAGCTGACAGAACGCTTGACATAATTTAATCATTTATAACTAGTGTCATAATGCTCCTGTGTGATCATCATACCTCCTATGTCAGCAGAGAAAAAGCTGATACCAAGAATGGTTAATTATTTTTCACAACACGAATTGTACATGCCGCTGTTTCCATCTCCCATATAAAATGGCTTCAACTACAAACTAGTGGCTCAGCTTTTGCAGTAGTTCAGACCAATTTTATTTAAGCAATATTTGAGTTTTTAAACTCTCAGTTATCAAAATATTGGTCTTCATAGTCCATTATTAGATGAGTTTAGGCATTCACTAGTAGGGCAAACAATGACAGACAAATAGTAGCAAAGTAAATTTACATAAGCCATAATTTGGTAATAAATTAGCAGGAAAATTATAGAATTAATATCACCAGCAGAGCCTTTTCTGACCTGGAGATGCAGCAAACCTTCATTTTAGTGGACAAAGTAACCCGTATTGCTTGATTTGCTGCATTCAAATGTCGTTGGTACTTGCTTTAAGTACCAAAGTAATGGTCCTGGAGCAGCTCGCTGTCTGCTGCTCTTATACTGTAGTTTGGCTGTTTCAGGGTTACTGATTTTGACGTGGTATTTTGTTTTGTTTTTCAGTGGTCTAACAGGTTGCAAGACTAGCCCGATGTAGGCAATGATTAGCCCTCTCAGACAACAACACACCGGCAGCAACTGCTCTCAAATATGCCCCATTCTGTACAGTATATTTATGTCTTCAACAATCAGCCAATCATGGTCAAGACTTGGATTTGAAAACTCAATACACCACAACTGAGACTGAGTACCAGCACCTTATAATACTCTGAACAATTTCATGAGGCTCTAAAACATTTTCCAGCACAACAAAGAAAGACACTTGTTTTTGAAGAATGAAATGTGCTTTTTCAACTAATTTAGCAAAGGCCTATTAATGAAAGTCATGACCCACATTGCGCTCCCATTTACAGCACCTGCTGTCATGTTGTCACCCAGCAGGGGAGCCTACAGTTACCCACAAGACACTGCTCTACTTCCCCAAAATAACCTGACATACAGTAGAGCTAGAGAGCACAGCCAAAATATAGGTTGTAGAAAATACATCTTTTGTGTGTGTGAATCAGAGTTGGTTCTGAAATAGTTTGTTGTAATGAGATAATGTGAGGATGCAGTTCTATGTGTTTACATTGTGTTTGTTTACATTCTCAAGGCAGACATATACAAGTCTCAATGGATTCTCCTGATTGGGTAATTTCCAATTATCCAATTATGGCAATTTGATAATTATACATATTTGTTGCCGCCTCATCTCCACAGCCAGAAACACGAGACACACGAGCAGAGAAAACCAGTCTGAGATTTCCCACAGTTAGCTGCATTCATAGATAAAGTGTTTGCTATTTCTTTTCTGCATGAGCGGATATTAGACGTCACAGGGTCACGTTCTGGAGAAACACACAATGCCAATGCTAGCGAACATCATTCTCACAATGTTTTTCAGTATTTCTTTCCTCACTGTGTGTTGCTGTTGCTGGGAACTATGAATTTGATTAATTTCTATACCTTCCACCCAAATGTCCCAGACTTACAGAAACTGTTGGGGAAACTATTTACCAGGCTGTGTTTCAGCATCTTTTAAAAGCTGTTGATTGGCCGGGGTGAAGCAGCATCAATACAAATCAAGTCAGGGAGTGAGAAACTTGTTTCCCACGTGCCATAAGAGAAACTACATTACACACTACAACACACACTTTATTTAGCTGAACAATAAGCTTTGATGTAGTTATATTCCTCTGTTCTGCTCCTTTTACATTTTCTTTCACTCTTTATTTTTTTATTCTTTAAAGCTGGAACATGATTACAAGCAAAGTGCTCAGACCACACCAAGAACTAACTTTATCCAATGCGGTCTAATGCAATAGTCCTGCAATACATGCTCCCATCCTGAAGGTTATAATGATCAGTTTTTGTTTAAATTGTTTTAAAGAGGTTTATTTCATAGAAACTGACATTCAAGCTCTCAAAGACATTCGCCCCTGTGGGTTTTATGTGGCTGACTGTAGGCACAATGACTGCAGATGAATCTTGCGATGCGCTCAGACACGTCATCAGTGATGTTTCCCAGGTGTCAGACACCCGCGCCCAGGTGACTCAGTCAGGAGGACAAATCAAGCCCTAAATTGTGTCTGAGCAGCATTCTGACACAGGTTCCTGTGTTTGATCTGCAGCCACTGCGCTCCTGAAGGCTTTCTTTCTTTGCCCAGTGACTCCAAATTGACTGAGGGCCTTGTAGAGTGACTGCCCAGGAAACCCTCTGCAGCTCGCCTCTAAGGGCCAACACTGTGCCACCCCTATTGTGGCAATCCTCAACCAAGCCCCGGTAGCTGGCAAGCTTCCTCTGGTGCACCTTTTTCGTCTCAAGCATGACCGTAACCTGACTGTCAGCTCGAGCACAACCACCTGTCTAGATGACTCCGACTGCAGCATGATGTCTGGCTCTGGTTGACGGCTCTGCAGATGGTATCAGCCAGTGTCTTCAGGACCTGATGATGAAACCAGCAGTAATGCCCATGTCCCAGGACCCTGGTGTTTCAGTCCTCATCCAACAGAAAGGATTTGATGGGCTTGGCAAGGCATCATAGACTAATGTCAGGTGTTAGGGTTCAGCTTGCCAAAGCCCCCGCTCCCCACCCTCATGAGTGAATGAATACAAATGCTCAACCCAAGAAAGATTAAACCTGCCCATTTTTCTCTCCACCAACTCCTGAGGGAAATATCACGCCCTTTAGCTGCTGAATGCTCCGCTGTGTTCACCAACTGGGTCAGAAGTGCACTGTGGGTATGAAAACATCTGGAAACAACACTGATGAGAGCTGATGAACTAAACCAGAAAGTTATGGGCCAGAAAACCAAAACAATGAGTTAACAGACTCCACAGAGCTGAGGGGAACTGCAGAGTCTAATGTGAGTTTGTCACTGCAACAACCCCTTTCAAATACATGTAGTCATAATATTATAATATTAATTACTGCAGCCTCAAATAACAATACAACAAAGACTCTGACACAGCCAAACTAACTAAACTAAAACTATTGTGCCAGTAAATATTAATATTTCGACACAAATATGACTGAAAACTGGAATTTTCCCCTTTCTGTTCAAGCTTTGTTACATAAAGAACTCTTGTTCCCTCACTCCCAAAGTAAACATGATGACAACATGATGACAACATGACGACATGGGCTTGGCTTATTGTGTTGCACCTCTGTTTTTATCCAAAGTAGCATCAGAGGAATCAAAAGGGGAAATAAAGGAGCAAACATGGTTTAAATATGACAGAGAAATGCTCTTCTCTTGTCCTTTTTTTTCTGATCTGGTTTCTGGCATTGTTAGCTTTCTGTCATCCAAGAGTTTGTCACACACACGGGTGTTGTCTGGCTAAATAGCTCAGAGGCAAGACACACCCTTCACTCAGCATAAAAGATCATCTTTCATGATAAACAGGAGTTTTAAACCTCAAGTCCACAGGCAAATTTGAACAACTATGAGCATCACAGACACATTTCAGTACAGTTATTTTCTAAAAGTTGTATTCTTTCTAAAGCAGGGGGAATTTTGGCTGCTAAATACAAGTTTCATTCAGAGTTTCATTTCTCCTGAACCAGCGTTACAGCCCATTTCCCCTCTGCTGAAGGTGACACTCGCGGGGAAGAAATTTACAGTGGCCAGGTGGCAGCCATGGTAACCAAGAGACAGACAGGCCCATTAAAGTGATAGCAGCTGCTGAAATATTCAGGGCTACAGGTGAAGCCATTGAAAAGCCAGATAGCGCCTTGTCTGACTATTTATAGGCCTCTCTGTCCTCATCCAATCAACAACACAGCAGGATGAAAAAGCCATTCATTTTCTTATCTGTGTCCATTATTCCCTTCAGCCAGCAGGCAGTGACCACCGTGTTGGACCATTCATCTTTAGGAGGGACAGACTCAGACTGAACTCATGTTCACAGCTTATTACAAAGATGAAATGGACATGAGGATATTTTTAATGATTGGACAACCTCTAACTATCCACTTTTTCACTGCTAAATATTTACTACAAAAATGTCAGTTAATGAAGAAAGAATGATAGTTATTAGGAATGTTTTCATGAATTGCTCACCAAGCTGATTTTGACAGTAATTGTCAGTTTGTCAGTTATTTTCTGGCCTTTATGAATCAGTGCGATGTCGTTTGGGTTATTTATACTTCCGATCAATGAAAAAGCTGTAGGTGAGCATGAGAGGTTTTTTGAGGAAGTGGATTGATTGTTGGCATTTTAGTCGTAGTGGGGTTTTTTTCTGTTTTCCACATTTAACAGCTGCCTAGTTAAACCTGCAATAACTAATAATCAAGTTGTGAACATATAAAGCAGATATGGCAAACTTTTTAACAAACAGTGGCCAATTTACACATCCAGGAGAGACCTGAGCGATATTAGAATTTATCTGAAGTTGAGTTTCTGATGAATGTCAGTCCAATAATCACTTTCTTTTGGCTCAGTTTTTGGGCTCTACCAACTCCTGAGGGAAGTCTGGTTCTTTAGCTGCTCTGCTATGTTCATCAGCTAGTCGCTAACTTTGTCTGCCTGCCTGCCATTTGGTGCTCTGCGGGTGTGCTCTGTGCACAGCTGCTTGCTGAGCCCAACAGTGATGCCATCAGAGCTCTGAGAGTGAACCAAAACAAAACAGTCCCATGCCATAAAACCAAAACAGTGAGCTCTGTGGTTTCACCACCATAGCTGACCTTAGTTGACATCACACAACACAAAATATAAAAATATTCATTATTTCCCTTTTTAAAGTGTGTGTAAAGCATTGAGTCTGACATGAAGTAACTCTCTAGAAGCCCCAAACTCCAAATGTTTACTATGAAAAATCATCTTACTCCACATATGTGGCCATCATAATTATAACCAGTGGAGCCCGTCAAACAAACTACCACAACACTGACTGTTCCAACAACAATTATGTAATACTCCTAACTTTCCAGTATGTATAATAATTTCACCTAACAGTAAATGATTTCAAAATGTTATGTAATATTATAATGCATCATAACATACAGTATAGTTTGCCCTGTGATTTGTGTTTTGGACCTACTGAGAGAAGAACAATATGGATGAGGAAAATCATTTTGTAGCTTGATTGGCTGTTGTTAAAATAAGTCTCCAAGAAACATCATTGTATCATACATTAAGTATAATTTTTCCATTTGGAGAATGCCTTCAAAAGTCATGGACTCTTTCTACAGGACACAACACACAACGCTCAACAGGTGCTGGATAACGCCTGTAACTAGCTTATGAGATAATACTGCGATTATGTAAGCTGATAGCGTTGCTCCATGGTGCACATGAAGGCTAACAGGGTGTTGGCGAGTGTATTCAGATGGAAACTGGTTTCAGAAATAGGCCGTTCCTGCCATATTGTTCAGTGATCACATGATGAGATTCATTAACATGTCCAAACACAAACAGGTGCTTTGTTTAGCCGGGAGGGCGGAAGAGGAGGAGAAAGTCAAAGAAAAGCTCAGCAGAGAGACGCACAGCAGTACCATCGACCCCGAGAGGAAAAATATACCTTTCTATACACAGAGTTCTATTTAAAGTAGATAAAGGCCAAACAGAGGACACAAGAGCCCTTATGCCCCATTGTCAAGATCAAAGTCGTGCAGCCGTCGTCACATGCAGCTCTCTTAGAGGAGAGTCCAGTCTACAGTGGAGAGATAAGGATTGGTAGAACTTTATACTGCAGGCAGGGACAGATGAGACACTATCCTGCTTTCTGCTACTAACACTGGTAAAGTGTGATGTCATTCTTCACCTGCGTATGTGTGACTCATTGCATGTACAGTATAGGTGTATACGGTATGTGTATTGATTATTCTTCACCCCCAAGGGAAGGACAGTCTGGGATTAACCCAAAAAATTAAACCATAAAAAAAAAAAAGATTTCACAGTCCACAGTCCACCGGCCCACCAAGATTTGTCCCAGTAGTCCCAATGGACAGTCTGACTATTATACATCTCATACTGGTTAGATACTAGATATTTAACAAAAACCCAAAGATTGTCAACCTCATCAAAGTGCTACAAGAAAAGAACCTAGAGCAACACCACTAAAAATATTAGAATCAGCCTAAAAATAATCAAAATAAAAATCTTTACAACCCTTCTAAATTTCCTGAAACATCCTCAGCAGCAGCCGCGACCCTCCACCCTGAAACTTTAAACCACAGCTTACTACACGTTTTGCTCTCCTGTTTTCCTCTGACCCTCACAGGTTAAATTACCTCATTGTATGTACACAATGTGGGCTGGTGACATCACTCCCACTTTCATGTTGGTATGAGGAGACTTCAGCCTATGCCCGCACACCACAATAGGCTTCTGTCAGTGATAAGAATGTGTTTAGTATATCCTATCTCTGCTCCTGCCACTTCCTCTTAAGCTCGTTTGCATCACGTCTCACTTGCTGATAAAAAAAAGAGAAAAAAAAAGTTATGTTTGCATGTGGATTGGGAGGGGGAGGATAGAAGATAAAGCATGTCTGTGAAGTTCAGTGATGTTTATCAGAGAGACGAGAGCGAGCTGCAGCACCGCACTTGTGTAATTAGCCAGCTGGATGAAAAGTACGTAGCTAACTAGAGTTTGCTTTTTAAAAGGGAAAACTAAAATGCCTCTTGGGCTCATCTGTGTCAAATATTTGCTTGGGTGTGGATGACTGTTGTTTTTTTCCTCTGTTCCGTTTTCACCCTCTTAAGACCAACTTTTCTTTGCATTTAAAACGAGTTCAGTTGAGGAAAGGACCATGTTTATCTTAGCCTTCAAGAGATCTCACACTTCTCCTTTATGTTGAGTTTTTTTTTTTCTCCTCATCATTTTTAAAAAGGCAACAGAGATGCAAACTCATATACACACCGTTGGTTGGTTGCATTAAACACTGGCCTCTACACCTGCACTATATTTTTCTTCTTACTTCATGTCAGCTTTCCTACAACAGAGGACAAACCGCAGGCTCCATAAACATAACATTCACACTTTCATTCCAGCTGCTTCAGAAGTGGTTTAACCAGATTTAGTTACAATCTCTTTTCTTCTCTCAACACTTCAAGGGCAGTTCTTCAGGTTGGAATACAGCCAAGCTAACAAATTATGCTAAAGACGCTAACAACAATAAACCCCCATAAAAAGTCATTATAGGAATACTTCAACATTTTGGGAAAGTAGAGTAAAATGAGAAGCTTAATGACACTCTCAACAAAAGCTAAAGGGTTTTGTTTTTCCCCTACATGTTGAGCTACTCTTATAATCCAAAATAGTGGTTAAATTAAAAGGTGATACTTTACTTTGTGCTGAGCCTTTAAGAAACGCTGCCAGTGACTGTTGCCACATAGCTTTCATATTGCCTGTAACTTCTCAGAGTCAGCGCCAGGGCACGGGTGGCGAGGGTGGGGCTAATCCCAAACACGGGACAAAGCTGATCTTGCTTGGTCATGGTGGGAATGGGGGGAAAAAAACATGTTAACATGCACAAACACCTGCTGGTATAGTGACCACAATGCCTCTTTCTGTTCTTCAGACTGACTTAGACAGGAACTGCTCCTAATGCTTTTACTATTTACAATAACGTACATCTGCATGTTACTCAAGATTTAAAGTCTCCACATTTTCTGAAAAACAGTGTTCAGTGACAGTCTGCTCAACATAGGCAGCAACAAGCAAAGTGAAGCTGATCTCATCCCAACTTGTGACCTAAACGACCTAAACATCTAATCCCATTAGTATGACCATTATTCACAGTCTAGAGATGCTGTGTGCGAATATCTCTGTTACAGGTCTGTTCGCCAAACGGACTGCGAGTCTCTTCTTAACATCACTAGCATTCACAGAGATGACTGATAAGCCACGCATTCCTCTCATTCCTCAGAAACGGTTCACAAAGTATCAGAAAGTTTTGCCCGTTCTTGCTGCATGTCAGCATTTATCTTCAGCCGACTTATGTTTAAGGTGCCGATATGAGAAGCTGCAGATACAGCTGGGATTTACATCTTTGCAAATGTAGGGAGGGGAACAGATTATGAGGCATTACGAGCCCACGCGGCATATAACCAATTACATACGACAGAGATCACACTGCATAAATTTAGACGGCATTGCCTGAGATTTCTCTATAAAACAGTCTTGAATAAGTTGAGAATAAGTGTAGCTTTGTTTAAAACAACAAACAACAAAACCTCACACATTTACATCCTTTATCGTGGTGTATAGTGAAAATACTGCAGAGGAGCTTTGATAGAGTGACATGCCATCCCCTCAGAGCAGCCCAGCTGTGAACAGCCTGCAGGAGAGAGCCACCGGTTGTGTGCTAATGAGCTTTAAACAGGATCCACATGAAGGGAATTTTTAAAACTAGCTCAGCAACTGCAGCAGCCACATCTGATCATGACATGTTTGTTTGTTGAGTTTGTGGAGGAGGAGACGCTTGTTTTCATATTAAAGAACAAACAGTTTGACGAAGAGGGAGAGGGAGATAGTTAATCTTGTCATCACGTGGCCCAAGTATGGCATAGGCCTATCAGTCACGTGATAACACATGGCTGCGTGGTAGGGGAGTGTGAAAGTGACCATGACCAAAACATGATACAGGCCACATGATAACAACTGGCTCATCTCCATAACAACTGAGCAAACTCCATCTGACCGTGAAGGAAGCAAGATCTGGATAATGATGGGCTTCATAGGCTCGTCGCAGGATTTTCTAATAATAAATAAAAGTTTTGATCATAACCCTGATCCCGAGCATCAACACACACCGAGGAATCATGGGACACTTGTGCTAGGTTCGTTTCAATCAAGTGCATTCCTGTAAGGTCAACAGTTCAAGAGGAAACTGTTACTTAAACTGTTTTTTTAAGTGTTTCAATATTTAAACATGAGAATTAAAAAGTCTAAGCAACCAAACTTTAAGAGTTGAAATTATTATTTCATTAATTGATTACTTTATTGTCATTAAATGAAGCTATTTTGATAATTGATCGATCTTCTCAGATGTGAGGATTTGGTGCTTTTCTGTGTCTCACATGAAGATCATTCATCAGACAAAGAAACAATTATGATCAGCACTTTTCACTATTTATAGACTATGATATAATGATTAACTGCTTCATTGAGAAAATAATTAACCGCTAAGTCAATAATAAAAAATAATTGTTAGTTGCAGCTCTAAAAAAAATCAGCAGCATCTGTTAAAAAACTTTTGAAATATCCAGCTAACTTCCAAAAACAGACTCACAAGCTCACAAACAAACAGGGTGGAGAAAATAACCTCCCAGGCAGCCGAGTAATAAATCAGAGGGAGGATGAGGTAACTCTTCTGGCTTTTTCTCTCCAGAGAGAAGCTGAACAAAAACACTGTTACAGTCATTCATCTCTTTTCTCAAAGCAACCAGCCTCTAAAAGCTTAGTTTACATCAGGTGACTGTTCAGAGACATTGATTTAGCAGGTGGACGAGAACACCTGTACAGGAATGACACTCACACAGGATGAGCAGCCATGAAACATTGATGGTGTTTGCTGGTAACTCGACACCACCACCTACGTTGTTCTGCCCCCCCCCCCAAACAATGGATATGTGAGTTCAAAGCTTGTGAGGACAGAGGCCTGAGAGGTGAATCAGGACAGGTGAGCTGCACCTCAGGGTCCTCCCGTGTGGCTGTGAGATATAACTCTGCCAACACGTGGATACGGTATTTGTGACGCTGTGGGCGCTGCATGTTACTGCAAGATTATGAAACCAGATGCACTTTAGAACATGTTATTAAGCAGAGGCCGGTTTATTGGCTGCGGTTGCTAAATCGTGAGGTATGATTGGAGACGGGGTGGGTCCACGCTGTCTCTATGGTGAGAACACAACAGTAAAACACAAAGTGTACACACTGCAGAAAAGTCATTACGCAGTTTAGTTTACGGTTCTTTCACTTCACAAGGATGCAAAACTAGCCCGTCGTGTTACTGGGAATCCCCCAGTAAAAACCCAGCAGAGACCAGTGTTTGTCCCCGGGCAGCAGATGGGAGATACCCAACTCCCCCACCCACCCA
Organism: Seriola dumerili; assembly: GCF_002260705.1. Taxonomy (NCBI): domain Eukaryota; kingdom Metazoa; phylum Chordata; class Actinopteri; order Carangiformes; family Carangidae; genus Seriola; species Seriola dumerili. Next base: position 4,552,186 of record NW_019174290.1, read on the forward strand.
TCCACCCACCCGCACTTGTCAATCACAGAGTCCGCAACTGTCAGAGAAAATAACAAAACACACGCACACATATGGTCCAACGAAACACCACAAACGTCGCTGTCATGTTGTAGTTTAACAGCTGAGTTAAAGATACAGTTGGACACAAAGCCAAAGGTTGTGTTTCGAGTTCTTTCTTTCTTTCTTACCGTCGCGCCCGGACGGATCCTCCGGTTGGACGGAGAGAGCGCACAGCAGTTTGAGCGGCGTCGATCAGCAGCAGCAGGTTTTTTTTTTTTTTAAACACACACTCGGTTTGTCCTCTCAGAAATGAAAAAAACAAAACAAAACAACACCAGGTCACAGCTCCAGCAAAATGCCCCTCTTCGGAAACAGCAGACTGAGGTGTTACATAATGTTAAACACGCTACTTCACCTGGCCCGTAGCGATCACATACAAAGGTGAAACTACACTAATCCTCACTTGAAAGCTCCTCCCCCTGAGCTGCAACAGGCCACATCCAGGGAAGGAGTGTTTTCATGTGTTTCATCTATGACAGACTGTAAGTGGTGTCTGGTGTCCTAGAAAAAGCAGAATTCATCGTAGGGACACTTTGAAGTTGATAGTATTATATTAATTTATGATAGGTTACACATTTGTGTAGGTGTTTGTTGCATTTTACTTTACGTCCTCAAACATGAGTTATTTGATATGTCTGGTTCTGTTTCCTAAAGATTTTTTCCAAAAGTTATTCTGCATGAAAAATCAGCCTGATCCCACTGATTTCATCTCATTATGTAAGGTTATCTGCTCCAGACTATCAGGAGATAGCCTATATATGATATATGACAAAGATCTATATGACGCCATCTGTTGGACAAAAAAGTGACACAAAAGCTGTGTATGCCACTTTATCTTTAAAAAAAAATTAAAGGATATTCCCCATTTGTATGAAAAAATAAATAAAAATGGCAATCCAATCCAGCTGATCCAGCAGAGACTTTCCTCTAAGACTTTGACATGAAATTATGTTTTAAAACTAGTATAATTAGGATGTAAGATGTATATTTTCCTCCAATTCGATCCTTTTCTTACATTTTCTTGTTCTGTGTGAAGCTCTTTATACTGTAGGCTCCACGTCTCCAATGGGATCATGATCATTGTGGTTTCCAGCATGAAATTATACTTCAAGAAGAAAATACAGAAGCAGCATTTATACTTGATTGAAGGAGACGATTTAGTTTAAGTTACAAGAAAAAAAACACACAAAAAACCACGTTTATTCTGTGATTGTTACTGAAGTCCTATCATGCAATTTTTCATCTTTTACTTTAAATCTGGGTTTATTGGGTCAACCCATGCTTTGAAAATAAACAGGTCTGTAGCGACATCTAGTGGAAACCTGGTTGAATTGCAGCTTTTCTATAGCATTTAACGATGGTGTTAGATAGGGATTGTTCCTCCTGGACACCAGAGTTCATCTTTTTAATCACTTGTATGCATCAGTGCTGAAGCAGAAAAAAAAACTTTTCATGGTTGGACATGTTTCTGGAGAAGTGTCCTGTCACAGAAAAAACACCAAAAAAATGATCTTTTCTTTTTTCTACAATAAAGAATGAAAACTTTCTGATGTTTGGAAACTTTGAAAACGTTTTTACTTTGGGGGTGATGTGGTCATATAATCGATGGGTTCCTCCTGGTAGCAGCTGGAGTCTGTGGTGTGGTGTGGCGGTGAGTGGCACCACCTCCACCCAGTCCAGGGCAGAGAGAGAGAGAGAGAGAGAGAGAGAGAGAGAGAGAGAGAGAGAGAGAGCAGTGGGCAGGACAGACTCAAACTTCGGCTGCCCAGGACAGTAACCGATGTAATCGACCGAGCGGACGGATGGAAGAGCAACCAGCTGCTCTCAAAAGGTTTATTTATTTATTTATTTTTAATTTCCACTTTGTTTTAAATCCCGATGGCCGAGGCCCGGCGTGAGGATGAGGACGAGGGGGAGCGCAGAGATCTGCGGGAGCTGCGGAGCAGAGGCCAGGCAACAGGTACGGTGTGTTTGGGAATGTGACAGGCTGACGATCACCTAACGGTTTTTACAACGCGCTCAGCTGATTGTCTGTTGTTCAAATGCAGCATTGCAGTGAATTGTGATTTGCTAGACTTATCTTTTTGTTTGACACTGAGTAACATTTGCTAGAGTTCATGTCCATTTTACCCATTGATCAAACTGTGCTGTCATGTTTTAGAAAACTGGATGTGTTCCCGTTCAGTCTCAGACAACCAACGTTTCCATTCATTTAAAAGACGATTAGCAGAGTCTTGAGACTTAGTTTAATTGTAACAGTGAACATCAAATTTGTATGATCCTATTATTTTTTGTTGTATGAGATGATGTGATTATGTGCAGATTAATGTGGGTCTGTGTCTGCACCCCTTTAGTGTCTGCTTTTTCATTTTCACACCATGTAGAAGTGACAGGAAACCAATGGAGGTCTGGAACAGCAGGGAAAATACATCAAAACATTAACTACAGTAACTGCATGCGTTTGAAAACCATCAACAAAAATGTCTACATGATTTGCATCATAGGGAACTAAAACACCAGGGACAGATCTTTGACAACACAATGATATTTGTACTATTACAAGATGTAGAAACCTGACATATGCCTACAGCATCTTATCAACCAGACAGAAAGGATCTATGTAAATGTCTGGACAGATCTAGACTTCTAAAACATTACACTGAACTTTTCACTCTGATGAATACACTGATCAACTTGTTTTGGGCAAACTGCACATTACAATGAGTTTTAGGTAAACTTTGGGTCTTGCATCCAGAATTATTATCATAAGTGTTTTTGGTTTTGTTCTCTTTTATTTATTCATTTATGTTTTCATTCACACTGAGGGATATTCACACAGTGAGAATTATGCACTACACACTTTCTGTCATTGATACACAATGATTTGACCAATTTACAGTGTTGTGATGCTAATGGAAATCATCACATATACTTTTTTTTTTTTTTAAATGATACAACTGAAAAACCCTCAGTGCTCCCTAAAGTGAAAGTATCATTAACCAGTGGCGTCTCTGTTTCTCATGGTGACACACCACTGATGAAACTCAGGCCCACACACCTCAGAGCAACATGTGTCATTTGTCGAACTCTCTTGTTCCTTTCAGTTTAGGCTTGTGTACAGATTCCTAATGTCAGTACTAACCGTGTGATTTAATGAAGAAGCATTGGCTTTTGTTTTCAGCCACTTGCCTCACATACAAACACTAAGGCGCTCTTACATCTTAGACAGAGTTTCACTCCATTATGTTTCACGAGAAGAATCATCGTGAGTGTAACTCAGTTTTCTTTGTTCCTTGTTTTTCTTCTTTCTCAAACTGCCCTGAGCCCTAACCAGCTATCTACCACCAGTGTGCCAGCTCAAACTACCCCAGCCCCCCTCCCCCACACCCCACACCCCTCACCCCTCACCCCACACCCCACACCCCACACCCCACACCCCGACCCCACCTGCTGTCTGGATGGGAATTCCTGTCAGCCTCTCTGTGTCGACAGGCTGCTGTGTCATGAACAAGCTGTTGTCTGAACTGGATGCAGTTTTTTTCCCATCCTTTCAAAAAACAATATTGTTATAATATCATACATGCACTCCATCATAGGTGATTTGCATTGGACCCATTTCAGGTAGTTTCCACTATGAATCACTCGTCTGCACTGACACCATCTAATCTTCTCTGACTAAAGGTCCACATCAGCTGCTGACATTGTGCTGCCGACATGACACCACAATCTGTCAGCCTCGCCTGGTCTTGTTTTTCAAGTGAGGGCAAATCTCTTTTGACTAGTCCTCTGTTAACAATAAATACCTTTCTGGATTTTAACACAAGGGATGCTTTCCAGTTGACATTTTGACTTGGTTCTATAGTGTCAAACTTTGTCCTCCTCCTAAATACAGCACGCAAATGTATAGGCCTATAACTTAGTCAGCAAATGCATCTGTGCCTGTTAGAAAATGCCAAAGTTGGAAAAAGACTTAAGTCAAACCCTTTATCAGACTATCTGACTGTGTCTGGGATCAGCCTCTTTACTCGTGTGAAGTTTTGGCTGGTGTAGTATGACACACAGAGAGGCAGATTGTTTTTCTTCCTTTCCCTTTGTTGCCAGCCATTTCACCAGCTGCTCTGTGACTGCTGCTGCTGTGCTGAGTAATGTCAGCATGTGTTCAAGTTAGAGCGCAGCTGTGAAGGGAAACCAGTCCTGCTGACTTCAGCAGCTCTCTCGTGTATTTGCAGTGTAGTTTGAGGTGTCACTGGCCTACAAATACCAAGAGATATCCACTGATTTGGAATATAATTCAGAGCAGTATGAGGGGGCTTGTCAAGTAGTATGGCAGGGTTATTTTCTCAAACCTATTGTTCTCAGTTGAATATTTGAAGATTTAATGAGCCTTTAAATGTTAAATAATATGATAAAAGTCAACAATTCTTCCAAAACTACTTAACTGGCGAGTCTATTACCATTTGCAGAGGTACTGGTTCTTTAAACGTACTGTCAAATAATCTGTCTTTTTAAGTAAGACAGTGTTGGTTGATTGGTCAATTGATCCGGACTGAAATACTGAAATATCTCAACAAATTTGGTACAGATGTTCATGGTCTCCAGGTGATGAATCCTCATTGAGCGCCACCATCAGGGCAAAATTTCAATTTGTCCAGCATCTGAAAAACTAATGACATCATCATCCACCTCAGCTACACTTTTTCCTTTAGTCATGATTAGCAAATGTTAGCATGCTAATATGCTAAACTAAGATGGTGATCAGGTAAATCATTGTCATTGTGAGCATGTCCGCATGCTGACATTAGCATTTAGCTCAGCGTGGCTAGAAACTCTTAGCAGTGTTTAAGTGGAAGCTAAATGTCATGGATAGCTCTTTGACACTGTGGCATTTGATCATTTTTAATTGGATGTGTTGGTCTCTGAATGGTTTTAATGAATGTCACAACCAACTAAGAGTTTCAGCTTTGTCTGTTTTAAGTGTCGTGTAATGTTTGATTCATATAGTAGATAAACGTTGACACCAGATTAAGTTAATTCCAGAGATGAATCACCTACTTTCTTTTCATCTGAAACTGCCCTATGCTGACCTACATTCAGCTAAATGAATCTGACATAACCTGTCACCTCTGGTTTTCCTGCATGATCATATCTAAGGTTCTTAAATCTACAAACCAGTACACTTCTCCCTCTAGCTCCTATGCGCTAAAAATAGAAATTATCTCCTAATATTTTTTAGTTTCTTTGAATTGATTTTCTTTCTTTAGTTTTCTTATACTTTGTGTGCAATAATCTCCCCTGATTCATTATTCCTTTGATTTTTAATGAGCCATATTTGTGCTAACCAGGATGAAAGGTCATATATGCAAAAAGGTTGATTAGTTTATTGATAGTACCAGTTAATATTTTAAGCAAACACATAGGCTGTGACTTCCTGACTTGTAGTAAACGTACAACAGAACTGTTGAGATTAATTTTTATATTATAAAGGTTTTTAGACTCTTTTAGACTCATGCCAGTTACAAATGGCACAGAGCAATGGGAATATTCTTGTGACCTTTTAGGAAATAAAGACAGTGACGGTACAGTGTCGTGTGGCAGAACCACCACTTCCTGAATGACCACATTCCACTTCAACAGATTGGCCAAGTAAACACAGGAGTGCTGAGATATTATAGGGCCCTCCCTCTCTGCTGTTGTCTGTGGGTGTGTGACTGCGAGCGTCAAGATCTTTGAAACACACACACACTCACTTGGTGGAGCAGGAGGGAGGATCTCTGTGGAAATATCCTGCTAGATTTTATATTTAACTCATCAACAGGTAGGAGCATTATTGTATGGTAAAGAGACAGACGAGTTGTGTTCAGGATTAGAGAACATCACTTCTTCCACACTAGCGGACTACATATCTACAAGGAAGTGATCATACTTTATTTAAGCTATAGTAGCTTAAAACTTTGTCCTGCAGTTGCTAAAAGACGTCTTTCTCATGAAGTGAAAGTCCCGAAGCGCCTTTCCCGCATGTTGTTAAAATGTAACCTGTAACCTGAGGCACAACAGATAATAGGTAACAGGTGTGACAGGTGGATCTGTCTGCTAATGAGGTCATGGTTTCAGGCTAGTGGCATTAACAACAATGCTGACTTCCACTGTTGCCTCTAATAGTTTTTTCTTCAGTATTCTTCTAATGACTTTACTCTCCAATATGAAAATGATTTCTTATGCGATTAGATTGTCTGCATTACTGATACTGCTCCTTACAGCCTACCTGCTAACTAAGGCACATTTTCCTCTTTTACCACTTGTTGTTTGATTGAAGCATGAACTGTGTCTAAAGGAGCAGATAATACTGATTTGCCTTTTTAAGAATCACAATATATATCTCTGACAATGGTCCTACTCCAAATCTGAAGGACATTATTGTTACAGAATCACATTGACACAACTCAGTATCTGTTGACCATACTGCTTTACTGCTGCTTTTGGAGATTTTTATATCTGTTTTGTGTTCATACTCTGTTGTTGTTGTTGTCTGCATATCATCCAGCCATAGGAAAGATCAATCAATCTGTCTATCTACTGTTTATGAATTAGGAGATGCTGAATGAAAATAGATGAAAATGAAAAATGAAGGGCAGCACAGCATTTCCCTGTCATTTATACAGTTCTCTGAAATATGAAAATGACATGAGCCACGGTTATTTAATCATTGTTTCTTTGTAAATTTAGATTTGAAATTTAAACACATTTAAAGTCTATGAATATGTTGGTTCATTTACATTAACTGGTTCTGCTGGTTAGGGTTAGGTTCTTGTATTTCTTGCTCATGCAGTGCTGTTTAGCAGCATTAGTAGTAGCAATTTAGTATTGAGTGTAAAACAATGGCTACAGCTCAAAGTGAGACTTCTTTGAAAGGTGAACTGAGACATCTTTCCTCTCAAATAAAAAGTTGAATTCATAAGCAAAATGCACCTAACACACGAGGAATGGACAATATAATATCTGCTGTAAGACAATATGAAATGTCATAGTGGGAGATGGTTCAAATCAATGAGCAGGACAGTTTCATGGTAATATTTGACTTTAGTTTGATTTGTATCAATGTAACAAGGTTTTGTGATTTGTCAGACAAAGACAAAAGCAAAAACAGACGTTCCTATCTGGTCAGTCTTTTCCCTAAATAGATTCTCAGTTATATTTTCTATCAAACTTGCATCTTCACGATATATGTCAATATCACACTAAAACATTACATATACTGTGATAGGGGATTTGCTATCTTTTTCTTTTATCTTATGAAACTTGTGCTTCTCTGTTTTCCTCTACAGATCACCCTGAAAGAACCAAGCCGGAGCATTTACCCTCCAGGTATGTTATTCATTCTTGAGCTGAGATTTTATATATATTTGTACCTTTTTAAGTGGTAGATCCAGTAGCAGTTGTTTAGTTTCACCACAACTCTACCTGTAGCTGGAAACAGGGCACTATCCCTTTAACAGACAGATCTGCTGATGATGAGGTTGTGAATGCGGACCAAACAATGAAGTGATCTATCCTCAGTGACTGACAGAGAGAAGGTCAACATGAGGATGAATACCATGCTGCTTTTTTCTTTTTAGTTGTTTACAGACATTAAGAAGAGAGGTTAGGCAAACCATTGAAAAACACGGTTTATGATAGATCACACAGGATGTTTCTGGCCTGAATATCTGTGTGTTTACAACTTCGCCAATCAGTTAAATAAACTATGTGGAACCAAGAGGAGGGAGAGGATTGTCAGTCTTTCCCCTAGATAGTTTATATCAGCCTCCCGCAGTCAGTCCTTAATGAGCAGGATGTGTGTTAATGAGGAGCCTCCCTCCTGTGTTTATAGCTTTGGTGAAGAGACTGCTGGCACAGATTAGAGAGCATCACATTAGTTTAATCTCTGCTCTTTTCCAAGAAAAAGGAAAAAGAAATGGAAGCTTAATATGATAATAGTGCTGGTATGAAGTGGTGATATTAAAGGATTAGAAAATAATAGATCTATACCTTAAGGAGGAAAACGAAGAAGAGATTTGTTGGTTACCATCGGGAGATGATGTTATGTAAGTTAGCTGTTGTTTTCATGATGGTCGTATGTTCCGTGTTTACCTGGATGTGGTAGCATTTACTGACTCCCTGTTCCTATAAGGTAGGTGGATTTGATCATGAGCAGGATTCTCAGAGATGTTATTCTTCTCTTATGTAACATAGTCATCTTTTGCTGGATGTATGTTTTGTAATATACAGTAAACCTGTGGCAATAGTTCAGTTTGCTTTAATCCACATACATCTACATACTTTTGCTTTTGTTGAATTGTAATATTGAAGTGAACAAATATTTTCCTGACTAAAGCCCTCTTACTGTTCCAAACCATAACAATCTGACTGAGGATGTATGTATAATAATCATTTCTTTACACTCTTAAAATGTTTAAATGATTCATTTCAAGTTTTTTCTACTATTCTTCTTACTAATGCTTTTCTTCACTTCTTCTGTCACTTCTACTATGTTTACATCTCAGCAGTCTGCACCTTTAGCAATTATACTGTACACTAAAATGCACTATATACCACAGACATTTAAAAAATCTCAATTATTAGAGTAATTTTTCTTTGATCATTTCACCTTGTTTTGTTGTTTATCAGTTTTTTCTTCTTTTTTTCTTCTACTCTTTACCCATCTCTATACAGCTCTGAACCTTTTCTATTATCTCATCGATCAAAATTTCCTCAATTTGTCTATTTTGTTTGAAGTTAGACGTTATTTTAAATCTTGTGTCTTTGTCATAAATTGGCATTAACAGTATAAAGCAGCTGTATTAAGAGAGTGTATTTTATGATACTGGCCAGGGGCAAGTAAAGAGATTTTATTTTAACAAATGAGTCACCACAAAGGTATGAACCCACTCTTGACTGCGTCCAACACCTCAGTGATAAATGGGTTTCCTGTTCTGCTCTGTTTTTCAGCCAAGGCCCTCTGTCGTCTATACGAGCTGCTATCAAACGAAGTAAGTTTGCAACAACTAAACAGCAGTGACACAAAAAGCACAATAAAGGGTTTATTCCTTAAATTAGCTTCTTGTCGAACAAAATCAGAATCACGCTTTATATGGGAGAGTTATTTGAAGTATAACTGACTGTATCAAAGTATATTTGAGAAAATGTTAACGGCACATTTTTGTGATTTTGATCTACGGTTTGTTTAAAGGAACCCTGTCTTCCATAAATCAGATGAATGCGTGATAGCTTCAAGTGAAATCTACAGGTTTCCAATCAGACATGTAGAAAAGCAGTGAGGTAATGTCTTATAATGTGTGATGTTTTTGGCGAAGTTTATATGACTTTTTCTCCCTTTCTTTAGCAAGAGCAAACTCTCAGTGCGAACATACCAGAGACAGAAGGTAATGTAAATAAAGTCTGTTCATGTTTACTTCTTCACTGTATTATTCTCATTGATGCTATCTGAAATAGACAAAGTTTTTGTTTGTTGCTTAACAAATGTCCATAGCAAGAGTAAAGTTCTTTGCCAAGAAGAAAAAAACCAAGAGAGAAAAAAAGAACATGCTTAAGGTGGATGTGCAGATGTATTTTGGTTGTCTCTCAGGTCCATATGGTGTCTCAATGGTTTGTCTTTCAGGCGACCAGAGATCACCATCGTCTCAGCAGAACCTCTGGCCAGTAACAACTGGTTCCCGGGAGCCTCTGTGGTTTTCACTCCTCCTCCTCCTCAGTCAGGCTGGTCTGCAGGCATCCAGGCCGTCTCCCAGGTAGACTTCATCTGACTGACACTGTTTGAATTCACATGTCTGTTCGGCTCTGTGTTGTCCAAGAATATTTCTTCCTCAATAGTAAGCACAAAAAATACTACGAGTCATACGTTTTTAAACATGGCCAATACTACATTACGAGAATTGAAAAGGTCAGGAGTCAAAGCCCCCCCCCCCATTGTGGCCCCCTCCTCTTTTTTATGTTATTATTTTATATTACTGTTTCAAAGTCTCTCGCTACGAGGAGAGAGGAATAAATATAATTTCTTGGCCAAAATAAAGTTGAATTTAACTCCCAAATTCTTACTGAGTACATGACCTTTTGTGTGTGTGTGTGTGTGTGTGTGTGTGTGTGTGTGTGTGTGTGTGTGTGTGTGTGTGTGTGTGTGTGTGTGTGTGTGTGTGTGTGTGTGTGTGTGTGTGTCTTTGTGTGTGTGAATGCATGTGTGTGTGTGTATATGTGTGTGTGTGTGAACATCTCTCCTTTTCATGACTCAGCCCCCACCATCCTATGACCAGGTGATTCAAGAGAAGACCCAGGAAGAGCACATTGTCAAGCCCACTGCAGCCCCCCGCCGGCCCACCTGCACTACCACATGTGCCACACAGACTGACCCTGTGAGGGACAATACCGCCACCACTGTCCCACAATCAGCTGAGAAAAGACCTGCTGGTGAGGCATACAAGAGTGACTGACTGTCAAGCTCCAGTCTGTTTCAGCTCTACATGTGACGTTTCTTTATATTTGTTTCCAGGTAAAACACCACAAAAACCACCGAGGCCATCACTGCCCAAACCAGTGGACATAGAACCACTCACTGAAACTGTCACACCTTCTGATGGGAAGGTGGGAACAGATACTACAGCATCCACAAACACTGAGGACCAAAGTGGCTCTAAATCTGATGTAAAGCAACATAACCAAGAAGATCCCACTCATACATGCACCAGATCTGTTACAGTATACTGGGATATTCCTGTAAACCCTGTCTCTGCTCCTGCTGAAGCGACTCCCTCTTCTTCAAACTCAGAACCCAGTCAACGCCCCGTTCCACTTCCTCGCACAAAATCCCGAAAGCAAGCAACTCCAGAGAAGGTCAATGATAAGTCTTTGGTCGAGCTCAGTGAAAATTGTGACAGTGTTCACTCTGATGCGGAGGAGGCATCCTCAAATAAGTATTTAAAGGAATTATTAGAGGTCTTTAGTGCAGAAAACCAGTGTGAGGAGAACGGTGACATCGTTAACCAATCAGACGAGGCCTCTCAAGGTGAAGATGCTGTTGGCGAGATGAACAACAACAACAGTCAACGTAATATTCGGGCCAGGATCCAGGCCTTCGAGAGCCAGGCCGGCACAGAGGAAGGAAGTGTGGCTGAATCAGCCAAACCAGAACCTCGACCAAGAAAGGCAGCCATCAAACCTCCAGTCGCTGCTAAACCTTCTGTGTCTCTTAAACCTCAGTTTGACCACAGTGCAGATGATTACTATCAAAATGTCTCATCCATAAATGTAACCCAAAACCATACACCGGCCCCGAGACCTCAGCCCCCTAAAAAAATGGCGGCGCTGTCTATAAAAGAGGAGCTCGAGACTTTACACAGCAAGGCAGCCATTCCCAACAGATCACGTCCCTCTGTACTGACCAGAGCCAACAGCATCTATGAAGAAGAGCCCTCACCTCTTCCTCCTGTACCTCCAGTGAAGCCGTTCAAGGAGCCTCTTAAACCCAACCTAAACATAAACAACCACAACTCGGCCTCCATCATCAGTGAGAATGAGTGTGTGAACAGTCTATCCGGTAAGTCTGTGGTGTAAGACAAAATGTAGCCTACTGCTTTGTAGGAACACACCTGATGAATATTTTCATTATAGATTAGTTTATTGATTAATCCCCTGTTTTTATTATAAAAGTGAACCTTTCTTTTTAGAGCACCACTCAAAACAAAGGGCTGTGTATCAACCAGAGTATACAACTGACAAAAAAGCTCATGGAGCAGGAGAAACAAAATTTATGGACAAAAGTCAGTCTGTTGTGTCTATAAATTGTAATAAATAAATAAATTTAAAAAAGAAGACAATGGCCATTATCTGAGCCCGAAGTCTCTCTGACCAATGGTAAAAAAAACTTGCGAGCGGATCAGACTAAATTTATCTCAGAACTTGAAGTCATCTGCAAGGACGAGTGGGTGACAATTCCTAAATCAAAGAGCAGAAAGAATCTTAGGTGGCTACAAATAATATATCTGAAAAATTAGGGTGTCCAAACTTTTCCACAAGTCACAATTATGGTTAAATCTTTACAGTTTTTTTTTTTTTTTGCACAGTCATGAAATCAGGTGTCTCTTTGTTCAGATCATATCCCAGTCAAGCCCCAGCGTAATGTGGACAGCAACGGAGGCTCGTTCTCTAGACAAAGTGCAGCAAGGAGACCAACCACCATCAGGGTCCCCAGCAAAAGTGGTTCACGTGAGTCCAGCAAACATGATTCTCCAATTTCTGTTGAGATAGAGTCAAATTGTTGATTTTGGTGATGAGGAGTTATTGATATTACACATACTGTGCTGGTCTAATAATGGAGCACATGTTGTCAGTATGTTATAATGAAGACAGATCTCCTCTCAGTCTCAGATCATTTTCAGGACAGTCCTCCACCTCTCCCTGTCCAGAAGCCTGTAGGCTCCCTAAACACCTCAGTCTACCACAAACAAAACTCGACACCCATCCTCCCCTCCCAGGTAAGACCTGTCACGCAGTGTGGTTACAAACCCCCCAACTTAAACACAACCTCTGAACATCCCAGAAGAGTTAAAGCTCTCCACAACATTAAGGTTATTCTTTGCAGACCTGATAACACATCAGGAGGGAGATTTTTTTTCTTGTTTCTTGTGTATTTCAGCATTTATGCCAAATTTTTTTTTTGTGTCTAATTAAAAAGTTTTGTCTTATTAGTATATTTCTACTTATAAACTATGACATGGTTCATTTTTAGCTCAGAAAGTCTCTCTCAATCAGTGTCTGCCAGCTGAGGATCTTACCTGCTTCATTTCCTCTGCTTTCCACAAACAAACAAACTATTGTAGCCCCATGAACACACTGCCTTCAGCTGTGGCCGAAGGCTTTGTGTTGTTGCATGGTTACCATGGTTTCCAGTACTGTTGACTGTTGACAGTCTGTTTTAGTGCTAATAAAAATCTTCTGCAGGAGTCTTTCCAGATTGGGCCAGAGCCATCGCTACCACCTCGGTAAGTGAGTGGGGGGACAAACCTCACAAGTTTAAAATGTTGGTATATTTTGTAAAGATGCTGCTTTACTTGAACTTGATGATGCTGTCGCACTTCAGGAGGCACAGTACAACCAAAATCCTCCCACCTCGCCCACCTCCAGCCAAAACAGGCCCCGGAAGACCCCCTCCACCCAGCCTTAAGGCCACAGGTCGATCCGTTTCAGCACCATGGGACACTTCACCCAGACCCCAGGCACAGAAGCCCCACAGGAAAGGACCTGTCTTACCTCCAAGGCCCAACCCAGGCCACCGTCTCTACAACAAATACACTGTAAGAGAGATCCCACTGCACACCTGTGTGCTGTACTCACATTTCAAATACAGCACAATGAGCATGTTTAAATTTTTTGCTTTCTTCCGCCAGCTTGAACTTCCCCATGGAATAGCAGCCTTTGATTACAATGGGAGCAACACAGGAGAGCTGTCATTTCAGGTGACTAAACTCATTTTAACGACTTACGTGTTGCCATCACATAAAAGTGTATTACTTCACATATAACGGTAGATTGTTCAAGTCTCAGTGCCACAGACTCTCTTGAACAGCTGGAATCTAACACCTTTGTTGGCTTTGTCAAAAGAAAAATGAAGTGCTTCTGCTGCTAGAAGAGATTGACCGTGATACATTTGAGTGCCAAGTTGGAGACACCAGAGGCAGAGTCCACAAGTCGCGCATGAAGGTTATAACTCCTCTTGCCTCAGACATGTACCCACCACAGGTAACTCCTTCATTCATGAGTAAAAAAAGGTGGCTCTGATTCTTGAGCCTCACTTGCTCCTTTGTGCTCAGTGGCTTTGATACATCAACCTTTAAGTCTTTGTTCTCTCTCTATAGGGTGCCGGACAAAGTGCTACAGGCAGAGACGGTTATGGGAAAAAAGTGCAGGTTATACATGACTTCATCCCAGGTGACACATCCGTTTATGCTGCTAGTACTGACTTAGATTGTGCAATAAGAATAAAATGAAATGGTACATTAAAATAATTATTTGGGGAAATACCTTTCTTGCAGAGAATTAGATGAGAAGATTGACGCCACTTTCATGTCTGTATGCTAAGTGCAGAGCTAGCGTAGCATACAGTCTGGAAGCAGAGGAAAACCCATACATTGATTCAGAGTCAGGCTAGCTTCTTCACCCTGCTTCCCAACTTCATGCTAGGCTAGGCTAACCACCTCTTCACTCCAGATCCATACTTAACCCACAGTCATAGGATCAATGTCAATCTTCAACAAAGTGAAAACATGAATTTCCTTGAATGTTGAACTGTTCCTTTAGAGCATGTTCGTTTAAACATAGATACTGGCTGCCTGAAAACAATCCAAATAAGTGTAACAGAAATTGAGTCAAACGATTTGGAGGATTTGTGTCAGTTTGGATTACTTTTATTACCAATAGACAGCTGATGTGTGTTTTCTTCACAGAGGGTCCAGGAGAGCTGGGTCTGAGAGCAGGAGACGTTGTGACCATGGTGGAGCAGGTGGACAATGAGTGGTACAGAGGCACTTGCAGGGGATCTACTGGGTTCTTTCCCATGAATTATGTCAAAGTCCTGGTAAATTTAAACTATTAAAATTCAATCATTGAGGCCTATAATTTACACATGTATATGATGGTTAAGGATTCCTTTTGAAATGAGAAAATTCATTTTAGTCAGATTCACCAAAAACCCTCCCTGGAAGGAAACCGAAGCCGCCATCTGCAACAGCCAGGTACAATTTTTACATTACAAAATCTTTGCACAGGCCTTTACAAACCCGCCTGAACTAACCTGATGTTTTCAAATTTTGCTGTGTCCTGTGAAGCGGTCCACGATGTGTGGCGAGGTTTGACTTTGAGGGGGAGCACAGTGATGAGCTGTCGTTCTGTGAAGGGGATGTGATCCAGCTGAAGGAGTACATTGGACAGGAATGGGCTCGGGGACAGAATGGCGTCTCAACTGGAATCTTCCCTCTTAACTTTGTGGAGGTGATTGAAGATCTGCCTCCGCCTCCGAGTCAGCAGCAGACGCAGACACAGCCCAGCAGAATCGCACTGCCTGGTACGGTTACCTGAAAGCACCAAAAACTAAGTCACTTGTATTCTGTTCATTGTGTGCTGATCTGGTCACAAAGAGCAAGTCAGCTGAACTGTACTTTGAGTTTGTTAATGTCTTAAATGGGAATATTTACATGTTATCCTCTCGATCCTCAATCAAAACAAAAGAGTGTCTGTGTCCTTCAGTGAGGAGCCTCTTTCCATCCCTTTTCCTTTGTGTTGGCTGGCATCTCCCCCTGTGGCACGTCAGGAATTTGTGCTTCTGTTTCTGTTTCATTAAATCACTGTTTACAAAAGGTTTCTCAACTGTGCACTTGAAACACTCATGCAACCATGTCTGTGCGCCCCTTCTTTCATTCATTCAGTCAGCTGTTTAATATGTTTCCTCTAGAAATCAACAAGTGCTTTTAAAGTCAACAGTACTATCGAAGCTCTAACTAAAATCAATTTCTTACAACATTGTTTCTATTTTCCTGATAATTTGCAACAGATTACGTATTTCCTTCCTGGAAATTTCGAGAGACTGCGGACCTGTAAATACATTGTTCTATTAAATTCTGAATAGCTTCTCTATACAACCAGGAATTATATTCTGGTGGAGAAATACTGAATCTTTTCTTCAACTTAGTAGGCTACATTTAAATTTGACTACTTTTAAAAATGTAAACTGAGTCTAGAAATGCTGGAATCTATACTGAGTAACTTTTTAACTACAGAAAATAAATTTTACCTCAGGTTGCTAAAATCCCTGCAAAAATACAGAAGACTTGGCTTCGGTGTCCTCATGGGTTGCTACTACACAGGATTTACATGCAATATTAAAGATAACAAGTACGGCAAAGAGTGCCCATAGATTCACTCTTTTTTTTATTTTGTTCCTGACTGGAGGTTGTATGCTTTTCATCTTTAATAATCTAGACATCTGTTTTCTCACAGGCATGGTGGTTTCTCCAAATGTCAGTGCTGAGGTTTCCAAACCCACTCAGGTAACCAATATCTTTATTAGCAGTACCATTGACAGCAAAGATATTGGTTTTGTGTTCTGTAAAACAAAAATAAATTAAAATAGAGATAAAGGTCTCTTCTCTTGTTCTGTTCACTTTGCAGGCGTCTCAGTCCAAAGTGGACTGGGCGGTGGCTCTGTACGACTATGCCGGGAAGTCAGAAGACGACCTGTCCTTTCAGCAGGGCGACTGTATCCTGATCACCCGCCATATTAACGCTGAATGGAGCTGTGGCAGGCTCAACGGCAAAGAAGGCATGTTCCCCAGGGCATTTATTGAGAGCAACACAGGTATGAAGATATCACAATTTTACTTTGTTAGTATTATGAAGTTACCGTCTTAGAGAACCGGGCTTAGATACAAATCCATCTCGGTAATTCCACTGTTGCTGTCACTGGTCTCAGGGTGGTAGGGTGGTAATAAAGGCAAATATTTAGAGCAGTGAGTGTCTCATAGCTCTGCCATGCAGTTGGCACAATTTGATTTGTTTTGTAGAATTTCACAGCACTATTATTGACACTGGCTGCAACTAACAATTACTTTAATTACTGATTAGTCTGCTGATTATTTTGATAATTAAAAATAGTGCAAAACTCAGTTAAGAAAGTTATTCAATTTATATAGTTTCATAAGACAAAGAAACTCACAACTGAGAATGGGAGTAGGTGTAGTTCAGCATTTGTACGTGAAAAGTGACTGAAACGATTTATCGGTTGTTAAAGCAGCTGCAGAATATTTACTTTCGGTCAGTAAATCGACTCATTGTTTCAACTACAAGAGATGGTTTTATTCCTTAATTGACTGATTGGTACTGTACATACCTTCCTCAGCAGCTCCGCAGTCATACAACAGCCAGCAGAACGAAGCAGCTGGTGGTGAGAGAGCCAGAGCTCTGTATAACTTCACATCAGACTGTGATGAGGAGCTCTCTCTGCAGGTACAGCAATTCATTTTTTTGCGATCACAAATGCAGTTCACTAATTCAGAGATTCACAATTCACACACCACCATCTACGCAGCCCCTGATTCCTTCCTCTTTCACAGATTGGGGATATTATAACCAAGCTGGAGTCCATTGATGAAGAATGGTTCCTGGGTGATTTGAGAGGGAAGCGGGCCTTGGTCCCTAAAAACTATGTTCAAGTACTGGGATAGTGGCAAGTGGCATTCAGCGGGACACTGTGGTAGACCAGAGGAGAAACTACATCTGAGGACAGATGCTTTCAGCAGTGGAAATCTGAAGTGAACTGCCTTTATCTGGAATGCAGTATTTTCATCTCCAAGTAGTGCAACATATTTTATAATCTACAGCATTAACTTCAGAAGTGTTAACTGAATAATTTATCATGTTATGAATAAATATTACATTAAAGCTGGCTGGCAATGTAAATACCCTGGACTTTGATTTTCAATGACTTGTATTCTTCACCATTTGCACCATCTAGTGGTTTGTCTTCTTATTTTACTACCCTCAATTTATTCAGTCAAAATGTGGTTTCTGAGCTCTGTAGTTTTGCATGTCTTCAGTAACATTAGATTACCCACTTCATTTTTGCAGGAAATTACAATTCATCTTGAGACACCAGTTTCACTTGACTAAATATTAATAGGGTGCCAAGCTCTAATGCAAATACAGCCGTTCCATAAACATTACATGTAGATTATGCATCGACTGTGCTCACATGGACTAGTATTGAGTTAATGAACAACTGCATAATGTAATGAAGCACAACTTTGAAAACTACAGCCTCAGATATAACGTGCTCAAACTGACCAAGCCTTTGTTTCTGGGACTACTTGATTGTTTCATTGCTTGTGCAGGTTGTTGTCCAGCCCCTGTACATACAGTACCAGTCAAAAGTTTCAACACTTTCCCATTCAGGTGAAAGTGTGTCCAAACTTCTGACTGGTACTCTATGTTCAAAATGTATTAGTTCGATTACTGTTACGCACAAAAATAGAAAACAGTACAGTCCATTGGTCATTTACATTTTTTATTAAATCTGTCAGGGTGGTTTTTAGACTGTCTCCTGGATGGGGGGCTCGTAGCCGTCAGCCCTCTCCACCTTGGCTCCAGCGTCGTCACCAGATGCCTTTGCAGCACCGCCGGCACCGCCCTCACCATGGAGCTCCATCAGTTTGCCCACTGTAATAGAAGACAAGAAGCTCTTAACTCAGGCTCATAAATAATAGTTCAGAGGTCACTGGCAATTAGGAAGCTAGATGTTTTAAATTAAAATCAGTGATATTTCATCCCTCACACAATTCAACCTCATCAGGTCACTCAAAGTCAAAAGATCACTCAAAGTCAAAAGATCAGTCCCAAACATGTTCTCTCACTAAAACACAGTATTTTGTCATGAAAGGGAACATCAGCTGATCTCAATAGATAGTAATCATGTGATCATATGGGACCGAAACAGTGTCATCATGTGCTCCCACAAGTAGGAAAAAAAAACAAAACAAAAATCACAGGGTACCCTGTGTTAGTGCTGTTCAATCACTTACACTCAAACTTGGGCTTCTTAAGCATCTTGACCTTGCGGACGTAGACGTCGTGTAGGGGGTAGATGGACTGGCAGGCCTTCTCAATGTCCTTACCAACGCTGTCTGGGATCCTGCAACATGACAATACACAACAGAATGACTGAGCTTTTTCAGAGATGACAAGTCTCCATGAACTGGCATTTTTACATCACCATCTCCTGACAGTAAACTTTTTGCACGTCTTTGGATCTTTTGAATTATCAGCAAGATTATCGGCATTTGCCATCTATTTACAACTCAGAATCCAACAGATGTAGCTTTATTGCAATTACATCAACATTGGCAGAGGCTTTTCCTGAACATGCAAAAAAAATCATTTACACTTCATTCAGGAGCAGGATTAACTGTACATGACTTACAGCTTGTTAACAACTTCCTTCAGGTCGTTGGTCTGAACCTCACGGGTCATGATCTCCATCATCTTCTTGCGGATCTGGCGGACCTGCTGGTGCTGGGCATAGGAGGTCTTTCTGATCTGGTTGGTGCGCTTCTTTGTGAAACCCACGCAGAACAGACGCAGAAGGTAGCCGTCGGTGGTCTTCACGTCCACATGGGCTTCAATCATGGTCTGAGAGCAAAGAAAAGATCCATACCAATTAGACTTCAAGTTAAGAAGCCTGCCAGTTAAGAAAGCTCAAAGTGTGTTAAGTTACTAAAGGATGAATAACAGTTTCTGGCCAAAATCACAATGACTATGTAAACTATTCTTCCAGTAATTAAAAGTACATCTGACCTTTTTACCCAAATACCCCAAAAAAATCTTCAAACACCAACCTAACTTTACTGTTCTTCCACATTCATGGAGCCCAATTATAAAATAGCCTGTGTGTCAGGATTATAAAAACATTTCAACCCCAAACTCAAACCAAAACAAGTCTTTTGGCTGCACTGTGTCTATTCAGAAAGCTGTCAGTCAAGACTTTCCATGCAACTTCTGTGTTCTCATCCTACATCACTACTGAACATAGATGCACAATGTGGAGTCTAACTGAAGCCCTGTAACTTTGCTTCTGATGAACTCACATGAATCTTACTGTTCATGTTTCATGAAGATTTCACTTCACTGTCAACTATGCTTAAGGGATAAAGATACACTAGGTCTGGGAATGCAGAGTACATTGCAATCACCTGTTAAACAATGGTCACATGTATTGAGGATTTATTGCCCTTGGTGAACTCAAAGTTATCTCATGATAAAAATCACAGCTCAGTTCCCTTTCAATTCCACACACTAGACAGAAGTAATCAAAACAATGTGGTTTGACCCATTCCCTAAAATTATTGAATTCCATTACACACTACAAATTAATGACCACTCAATGGCACGCAAATGTAGTTTTTAGGCTTTTCTTCCCACAAGCTAAATTAACCATCCATGCTCTTCTCTAGCAATGTCCCATGAGTAACATTCAGAAGCTCTTCGGTATTGGATTTTCACTATTGTGTAGTCTAAGTGTCTAATTGACGCACTTCATGATCACCTTACTTAGACACAGAACTGCAATTCCTATCAGATGTTCCCAGACAATCCAAAAATTCAAACCGCTGACCCATCATAATCCCGCTTGTAGACAAAACACTCCCTAAAAACCCGACTTTTCAATAAAAATGTAATGGTGGAAAATAAATCAAGCTGTAAACAGTATTTGATATCTAAGTTTTGAGAACCAACATTGTCAAATATGTATTAATTAAGCATCGTTGCTGAAACTTAACTTGTTGAACACACTGACCACAGTCAAATGTTCAGTAGGATAACAGTGCTTTTCCCAAAACCATGATCATTACCTGCCACTTCTTGACCATTGAGCACATCTTGTCACGGGTCAGATCCATGCCGTGGAAATTGGTGAGGCAGTTCTTCCCCTGAACGTCTTCAGTGATGAGCTTGAACTTACGGAAGGCAACCTCATCGTTCTGCAGGTCAGCGAGGCTCACCTCGAACACACGTCCCTTCAGACCATCAGAGGCGATTCCTGGATGTTTGGAAAACAAAAGTTAAGCACAAAGACAAGCACTAGAAGGACTGAAAGTAATGACAATCTCTGGAATCAGTGGAAACGTAGAAATGGGAGAATCAGTTGATCTCATAAGTAATCAGCAACCATCATTTGGGACCGAAATACTTTATCATGAATTCTCATCTCATCACCACCAGGTATTCAGACACACAAGCAACTCTAAAAATATTCTTTTGTTATAATGACAGGACAATTTAAAGTCTTGTTAATTTTACTATAAGTAGTCTCATTCATCCTGTCCATCCCATAGAGCTTTTCTGTACTCAATGACAGCCTGATGTACAGAACACAGTAGTATGCAATAACATATGTACCTATATAAAAAAATCTTTCGGACAATGAAGACTTACTGGTTCCCTGAGTCCTGGTGACCAAGGTCTTGCCAAGATTGCGGATGTTGAACATAGCTGGTGCCTTGACATCATACCAGTCCTTCTTGGAGAAAGGGTCCACACTGTACAATATTGAAAAGTAAATTAATTACACAGACATAACTGAACCAACCGGCACAGCATCGTTCATATCATGGATGGGGGTGAACAGGCGGCCTGTGAGCAGGACTAAGGCAGGCAGGCAGAAGTGACATGCTTAACCGGTTTGCTCGCTGCAAAAGAAACTGCTTCGGTTAGCAGAACATGGAAGGTTAGCCTTTATCATTGCCCACACCACCATGTCTAGCGATTTGCTAAATGACTTCACTATACGATCCAGACAATCAGGTTGTTCGTAGTATAATTTATCAATTGGCTAACTGAAGTTGGACTGCCATATTGATGGGTAAGCTTAGCTAAATTCATGCTAACATTTGGTAGCCTTTGGCAAATAACGTTAGTCTCTAACTGTGGGGGACAACTCGCACAACCCTACATACTTTATTTACGCACACCTAGAATCCTCCAGAGGAAATATACAAGTCTGACTAAATCAGCCTAATTATGGCAAAGTGCTTAAACTCAGATTAGAATGGACGAAGCATGGTACGGTTACATCCATCGCCACAGAGGCCGGCGACGAGACTAGCACCGGCCCTGTAACATCTATCTAAAATCGGCTCCATCCTTCACATTTTATATACCAAAGTTACACTGGCGAAAAGCGCAAAGCTTGCTTCGTATAACCATGTGTGAATTTGCTACTTACATCTTCTTTTTGGCACCTTTTTTGCCGCCTTTGGTCAGCCTCTTATTCTTGCCGACTGCCATGTTGGCTACAGGGAGTGAAAGAGGAGGAAATAGGTAATCGCGCGAGAATTAAAGAGAGACCGAGGTCGTGAGATTTGTTTATCTCGCGAGCCCTTGTAGTCTTTCTTTTTTTGGCGCCTCCTACTGGTGAAACTAATACTTGGATAATATCATGTGCCTCAGAAGTAACTGCTTACATGGTAAATAAACTGTCGTGGTGTCTGTGTCTTGTGTGTGCAAGGAGTTTGACTCTGATTCTTGGTGACGTTAAATGACTACTTACACAATATACACAGTAGGCTACTAGTAACAATGTCCAGGAAGCTACACATGGACATACATATACAGAAAGGCTATATATGGCTGCACAGAGATGTTAGTAACAGTAGGTTGATGTATAGGCTACATCTGAGTTTTAGATTAATATATATGTGATTTGTAAAATTCTTTTTAAAATTTGATAAGGGCAATAATTCGTTAATATTTAATAATATTTTCCTAAGCATATAATACCAAAACACAAAAAATCACAATTTGTAAAAATGAATCAGTTGATTACCTAATTAAACATAGATTATAACAGAACACAATGCATTAGCCTAGGGCAGTGAACATGATAATTGGCACAATATACAGCCCTGTGCAAATGTTTTAGGCACATTAGATTAAACACACAATACCATCTGGGGGCACCTGATTGCTTCTAAATTCTTTCTTCAACGTCCCTTATCATACAGCCAGAGTCAAATATTTCTTCAGAGACAGAGAACAACATCATGACCTCAACATCATGGTGTCAGTCAAGTTCTCCATGATATTTGGGACAGCCTTGTTTGCAAGATAACTGACAAACAAAAAATAATCTTGTCAATATGTTTTTAAGTGTTCTTCATGTTAAAGCTTTTTTTCACAAGTGCGTCAAAACTTTTGCACAGTGCTATATAGCTATGATATAATCCAATATAATGTATTGTGTGAGTGGCAAACTGACCGAACATGATGTTACATCCAGAATGATATAATTAATGTTTGCACAAAAAACTACCTAAGAACATATGCAGTTACACAGGTGAATCAGTACAGGACAGCCACTGATTTGTGTTTGGAAATCAATTAATATGAAAAAAATTTAAAAAGCATTTGTCTCTCTCAGTTTCTGCATCTCTAACTGAAAAACAGGTCAGTTTTATATTATTATATATTATGCAGTGGTGATTAAAATGTACAATTACTGTAGATATTCAGTTCCATGTCAAATTCAAACTGTTACAACTTTTATTTGCTTATGTATTATGCACACCAACAATATATGTTGATTCCTACTTTACAACTGGCCTTTTTTAAATCAAAGTAACAGGTAATAATGATTTACTCGAATCAAAAAAGAATATTCATTATCCTGGGCCAACCCATCAGGATGAACCAGTCAGGAGGTATGTTAACACGTCATGCAGGTGTAGCCTATCATCCACCCACACTGTTATTGTAACAAAGGGAAGTATTTGTCTGTTGGTAAAACACACTCAGGTGGCAGTTTAGCAATTACACCTGGCTAAACATAATGCAATAATGCAGTCTAATGCAACAGCTGTGCATTTAATCCTCCTTCATGAAGGTTATAATGTTCAGAGTTTGTTGAAACTGTTGAGAAGAGTTGATTCAACTTTATGATAATTTTGGATAATGTGTATATTGGTGTTGAACTGTCTTGCATTATGCAGAGAGGTGCTTCTGTTATTTAGAGTATCCTCAATGATATAAATGGCGTGAACAAAATAATAGAAACACCTGTCAGTTATGAGACTGTATTAGCTTTAGTTAGGTGTACCTAATAAACAGGCTACTCAGTGTAAAATCAAAGATAAAAAACACACATACTCACATACACACTCACAGTTTTTGTAAGGGGTAGACATGCACTTACTACAGGTGGACAGCTGGGATGTGATGTTTCATGTGCAGTATTATTCCTCAGAATGTTAATTGACTGTTGATTGGATAGTTGTTGATGTAAACACATTCAAATATTTCTACTTAAACAAGTTACAAAAGGCTTAAACACCCAGTGTCTCTATAAACGCAAGAATATTCTGAACATGCAAATTTGAGAGGTGAACACTGTTGCCGCTGAACAGATATAAAGATGCTGCAGCAAAGACAACCTAGTATATATGAGACCTTACAACCAACACAGCATCCAAATGCATAGGGCTACATATAGCATTGCAGCTGTACACTTTTTCAGTGTCTTCTTGTATTCTATGCATTTTTATATTTGCAATTTTTCTTTTTATTTCATCTAAATGTCTGCTGTGTCATTTGCACAAACACAGAGACTAAACTGTTGTCTTTAATGACAGGTTTAATCTTTTTGGAACTTTTTTTTGACACCATTAATTTACTTTTCTCTGCTTTCAATGCCTTTTAAATGAATCTTGCAAGCTTTAGTCAGACACAGTCTGAAAGTAAAGCCTTTTGCAAGTGCTCACTGTTATTTCTGACACAAGTTATTTGCAGAAATCACAATCATCTGCTTAGATAGTTTCAAACAGGATGGCAGGAAGGGAGCAAAAGATGATGCAGTAAAACTTTGATTTGTGACTGAAGTTTCATTATCTCTATAGAGCCCAGTTAGAAAAATAATAAAGTAAGGGTTGTACTCCATTTAAAGGTCAGTAAAAGCTTCCTTTTTCAAAGCCTTATTTAAAGAAGTCTACATTTGGGCTGCAGTGACCAAGTCTGCTGATTTCAGGTCATTACATCAGAGACAAGGCCTGCATCTCATGGGTGGTGCTGCTGGCTTCCATGACGCCTAGGGTCCCTAAGGGCTCAGCTACTGGGAGGTCATTGGTAACAGTGACGTCAGCTGCCTCTGTGGCAACCACACTCATAGCTGCTGAGCCATCCCGCAGAGCATGTATGAAGTCAACAGTTTCAGAGGACAAAGGACAAGAGAAATACTTAAAGATGTGAGCATCATTTAATATGTATAGAGCAGGTATATCACTTTCCAGATTGTATTTGATTCAGTCTTTCCTTCATGCAGTAATAAACATAGATGACACTGGTGCCTCTCATCCATTCAGCTATGTGAACATCTCACGGGTTGTTGGTGGTGATTTGAAAAGGCAAGCAGTGCAAAGCTGTCACTTTGCTTTAATGTTTGGTTTCCATTGCCTCAGCATGCAGACATCTGTCAATGTGCGGGTGTGCTGCAGAGAAACAAAGTTCTACATACATTTCAAACCCCCGCTCTGTGTTTTCTCACAGCATAAAGCTATGTTTGGTCATTGCTCTACATATTACATTACCTTAAGGAAAAGATACAAGGCTCCCTGTGGGGGTTCATGGTAGGATACAATAATGTACTCATTTATCATTTATGGAATTTTTTCATTTGTTATATTCTGAGGTGTGATTTTTAACTACAGTTTAATGATATATATATATTTTTTAAATTTAACAAATATCCTAAAAAAATGATGTTACTATGGTTAAGGGTTCATTGTTCTGCCCTAGAGTCCTGCATCATGGGAAATTTGGTGAACATTTTTGCTGAATTTCTTCAAACAGATAATGTAGTAGTAGATAAAATTACCACCCATATCAGTTTCTTAACCACTGCAATAAGAGCCTAAGTTTCTTATTGCAGGGATTCTACAGGAGATGGCGGCAATATAATAATATAAAACCAGTATAAAAATGTATTCAGTGACATTATCACAATCATAATATAAAAATATTATTTTATATTATATTATAGAAATATTACTTTAGTCTTCGTCAACTATTGTCAAATGCTAAACATTAGGATCAGATTTGCTTTGGGGAAATAATAACAACCAGTTTTTCCATTACAAGATCTTTATCTGCATTTAATTTACAGAAGTTGCAGTAGGTTGTACTATTTATTTTTTATTTGTTTACTTTATTTATGGCTGTAAATTATGACATACAGTAAGTGTATTGCCTAAAAGAGAAGACATTTTTAACTGAAATCTAGTGCTTCCTTTATAGAGCAGTGGAAGAAATATTCATGACTAGAAGTGGTGATACAATATAACAGTGTTCCATTGTAAGTTAAAACTCTACATTCATAACTTTACTAAAATAAAAGCACATAAGTAAATCCGTAGTCAATCCGGCTATGGTCGCAGTAACTGAATACAACTCTACGCGCATGTTTATTTTAACTGAATCCCAGCGTGTCGCGCTAGAAAGCCACCTGAGCGGCACACCTGCCACCGAACTGAATAAACCCAGCACCCCACTGCGCATGCTCCACTCACTCAAGGGCTATACTGTCATGGCGGTGGCGAGCTGAAGCTGCCGGGGTAAATCAGGAAGAGAAAGCAGCGCAGCTGGGTCAACGGTATATTTAACCAAGTCTGTGGAGTTCGCCGGGGAAGACAAAGCGGACCCGCGTCCCTTTCGACTTCTCCTGGAGCTGCTGACGGACTTGCCCCCCTCCAGTTTGTGAGTTATTGCTTCTGCCAAGCGCGTTACCTGTCAAGTGTGTGGACTCAGTGACAATAGCAACTTCCAGTGCTGTGCGGAGATATTAAAGTATCTCTATCCTCGTTTGCCATTTGAGGAGAAAACTGGTTAAGGACGAGTTCTGCTTCACCTGCTTTCCTCCCCGGTACCTGGAGCTCACTTCCATACGGCTTTTAACGGTATTAATCCATCCGTCTGGTATCAAGTTACGGAGCAGGAGAGGAGCAGTTCACTGTGGAGTGAAGCGGTGACATTTCCAGTCTTTCAGCGACTAACAAATTCAATTTTCGCTTTTTTTTGCCCACTTTCGATGTTTATTCGCTGAACTGTTTTGGATGGGGAGGGAAACGTTTTGCTTGTGTGCCTGTAGACTGTCAACAACTCAGCTGAAGGGGACATAAGATTCCTCTTTAACCTCCGACATCGGCTACACTGTCACCATTGGAGGTGAACAGGTGCCTTACCTGTGAACGCCACCTGTCCCGTCCTTGCTTCCGTAGCAATGGCTAGCGAGGAGACAGCGGGCGCTGCGCAGCCAGGTGATGGAAAGGACGGGAGATCAGGCGCCATGGCGCTCAACCCCGGAGTGCCTATCAGGGGGATAAGGATGAAATTCGCCGTGCTGGCTGGCCTGGTGGAAGTTGGGGAAGTTTCCAACCGAGACATTGTGGAGACTGTGTTCAACCTGGTAAGCTGATTAAGAGAGCTCAGAATAGGCCTTAGATAGCACTGTCACGGTGGCGTACTGACAGTGACATGTAAACGTTTGGACAAGTCTGACATCATTCACATTTGCATAAAAAGGCACTGATGGAAAAAAAAAATAGATGAGATACTTTAGCACCAGTTGTATTTTATATTGAGTGAATGGTGAGCGGCCCACATTGGAAACTGCAACGAGTCATAGGGTAAATTACTTCTCTCTGGTTGCCCTTATTATCCTTACACGACACAGTATATTCTTATTTATTGTATACCACATGGCATTGCGCTACAGAGGCTGGGTTCCTCAGCAGACTTTAAGTGCAGAAACTACTCTTTTGCCCTTGTTTAGGCTTAAATAATTAAAATACACATTCTCTCTCATTGGGCTCATTTATTTCCTTTTATCATTGTCTTTTTTGATCTCTACATACTCTATATAACATGTTATTAAAACAAACCTCAGTTTTTAATTGAATCAGACATGATGACTTATGTCAGACTCTTCATGGCATAGAAGCTGTTGCAGCTAATCAGTCAAGTGCTTTTTGTGATATACCGTTTCCAGGTCAATCATAATGTATATGTGTGTGCGTGTGCATGTGTGCGTGCCTTATCTGTCTACTACCTGTTAGCCACCCTAAAACCCTTATCCAGCTTTGTCTGACTGCAGCGCTGATAGTCCTTTGGCTGCTAGAGTTATGAAATGATTTTGCTGCAAGTGAATGAATGAAAGTACACGTAAGAAGGAAGTTTAGAGTGAAGGAGAGAGCATGCTCAGCTAGAGTTTGGCTGGTTAGAGGGAGGAGAGGTGAATGTGAAACCTGTAAAACTGCTTTGTCACAGTGGCAACACAATGGTGTCCTTTTTAGAAATGGAGACTCATCCTCCATGTCAGTAGTCTTGGAGTTAACTCCCAACACCAACCCCCACAGTGCAGGCAAGTGAATTGAAGTAGTAGTAGAGACACTTCTTCTCATGTCATGAAGTAGTAGCACCATTACATACAAAACTATTCCATCACCCACCAGCGTGACAACTACCAGGTTGTCAAAAAAAAGCAAACACAGATCTAGATTTTCACTGCAGCTACTATCTTTTTTTCTGTTCTGAAATGTTAACTCAAATATTTGTTTTTAGTATAGCAGACAACGTTATGTAGGTCTGCAACTAACAGCCCTACATAATCATTTGTTTTATAAAATATTAGAAAATGTTGGGAAAAAAAAGCCTATGACATGTTCCCAGAGCACAAGGTGCCATCACATGACATCACTTCAGATTGTCTGTGTTGTCCAACACTCCAAACGCAAAGATAATTAGTTTATAAGCATACAAGACAAAGAGAAGAAGCAAAGCCTCACAGTAATCAGTATTTTTATTTTGCTTGAAAATTGTCACAATTCTCTAGCAACTAATTGATTAATTGACTAATAATTTCAGCTGTTTCTCAGTGACTTGGTTCCTCAGAAATGTTTATGGCATAGTACTGAACAAGATGATGCTCATTAGTACATAATGCCAGGAATTTCAACTGTAAGGGCAGAGTGTCAACTTTGTGAGTGGCTCATGTTTGTTAAAGGTATATTTTTTGTTTTATAGAAATGTATACTTTTTTTTTTACTGTTTTAATAAGAGGTAAATATTGACTGTAATAGTTTTATCTCTGTTATTATAAATGAGAAACAGAGAAACATGTGACTGCAGCAAACGTGAAAAGAAATATCACAGGGTGGTATTGTTTTCAGATGCAAAATCCATCTAGACAAAGCACAAAGAAAACAAAATAAAACATGTACTTATTGGTATAAGTACATGTTTTATTGTGTTTTCTTTAGTCTGGAAAAAGTAATTACTATTTCACTGAAATGAGCTGGAGAGACAGGGAGGCACATGTTTTGACAGAAATATCAGAGTGCAGCTCTGCATGTGTCCCTGGGACACCCATGTTTAGCGTTGTCAGCGTCATTTTAGGGCTTTGAGCGATGGCACCATGCATTTCATTATGCTTACCACCCTCAACACACATTCTGTCATGCCCTTCACATCCGCTGCTCACCCTCCACTTGGGCGATAATCTGATTTATCATAAAGGCCAGAGTCTATGTCATTTGCAGGCTCACTGCATGAGTCCTACACTGTATTTAGTTAAATGCAACATGTTTTCCTCAAGGGTTTTACCTTTTTTAAAAAAAAAAGAAAAAAGAAAAAAAAAAGAAGAATAATGTGACCTAGAACAGCGGTTGTGATGACTTGTGACAAAGGGGCCGGAGTTATAAACACCAGGATTTACTTGTTTTAAATAAAGCAGCTGATTGTGGTGACTTTGTTTTTGCCTGGAGTCAGGATGTTACTAAAGAGGGAAGAAGAGTGTATCTCATATCTGTAGTCAAAGGATTGGTCCCTTATACTGTACTGTGGGTTTTTTCCTCTCTCTTGGTACGTGTGGTCCACGCTAGCTGGATACAAGGTGCTACGCTGTATCAGATAAAAGTGAAAGTAAAGTTGAGTATGTTCAGAATGTTCAGCAGTTGAAACCATATTACACTTCCTCTTTATAATAACTAACTGCTGTTTTTGATTGAGAAATATTAATATGTCTGTGTAGTATCCAAAACCCACAATCATTCAAAGTGTAGTTAGAAACTTTCTTATATTCTACTGCTGAGAAGTGTTGGTTGTCTTGTCATGGTTTGTGGAGTCTTACCCCTTGGTTGACAAGCTCAATCTGTTTATTATTTAATACATTTTTTCATGCATGGAAACCAAGCATAAGCCCAGTAATATCACACTTTTTTTTGTAGTTTTTCCAGACTGACTCATGTAAACAGCAGGTTTGAATGCAGCCTCCCTCAGTAAGTGTAGCATCTTTGCTGTAGATGATGGTAGATTTCAGGTTTAACCTGGTTATCGCCCCAGACACACCTGAAATAGTCCATCCACACAGGTGATGTCACTCATGTTGCCTAATTAGCCCTTGTCTCAGGCTTGTGGCTGTGTATAAATGACCAAGCATACAGGCTCAATCAACCAGAGTAATTGAAAACACCTGTGTGGGTTTGATCTAAGGTTTTATTGGTCACAGAATTCATCACAGTTATTGTCGGTAAAAACATTTAGTGAAAACAATATTCTTCAAAACAAAGATTTTTGAACGACAATGAGGAATATATTTTACACTGAATTGAAACACTAATAATAATGTGAAAGGACTACGAATTCTGCTGACAGTGAGTGCCCTACTACACAGCTCTGTGCAGCTTTCTATCACTCTCGCTGTTTATTTTGTGGCATGAAAATATACTCCAAAACATACGGGTTCAGATAAAACACTTGGCAGCAGCTTCCAGCCCACAAGATCACACAAACTGATGATAGGGTATGCTTCTTGCATTGCACAAAGGGAATGGTGAACAAATGTAGCAAGCCTCAGAAACCATTGGAGACCTATTTCTGGCTACCTGTCAAATGTGAAGTCCAATGGTCACTGGTGTTTTGGCCCTAGTGAGGTGTGCCAGCTCTTGAGAAAAATATCTGGGTCTTTTGGGCTTGGTAAATGTTTTACTTTCTTCACCAGTCGCTTGTTT
This sequence comes from Seriola dumerili, assembly GCF_002260705.1. Lineage (NCBI taxonomy): Eukaryota > Metazoa > Chordata > Actinopteri > Carangiformes > Carangidae > Seriola > Seriola dumerili. Next base: position 4,582,887 of record NW_019174290.1, read on the forward strand.
ACTTCATCTTTTTAAAGAAGGTAGTACAATCAGTGTGTGTGAGTCCCTGTGCTTTGGTTGCCCACAGTGTTACAGGAAGTAACATTGTTTTGCTTTTCTTGGTCTGGCTAACTAAAACAATATGCTGAAAGCTGCAAGGAGCTGCAACGTGGGGTGTTAATTCTCAGTTGGCTTGTCTGCAGCAAACACTACTGACTCATGTATCCGTATACTCTGATGTCACTCGACTGAGAACAGTTAGCAGACAGACAATATTGAAAGTACATGTTTGTGCAAAGATAATTTGCAGATTTGATGAATAATAACACATAATACTTATATATTTATATAGGATAAATGGATGAGGCAGAAAGAAAGATTTGAACTTTACAAAATTAGTGTAGCCTCTTTGAAGTTTATGATCCTGTTTTAGGACACCTCAGAGGGCAATATCACTGTTAAAACAGGGCTACTTAAAAAAAGAAATAAATGCAAGTGTCCTTATGATGATCCTGTAACTATGAAATGAAAATATGAAAGAATGGATGTCTGCTAAACTTAAAAAGGCCTCTCATGGGACAGTAAAGGTATTCTGAACAGACTCTGCAATATCATTTGCCCATGAGATCTGTTTCTCTGTCAGCTCATGCTATATAGTGTTATAATACAAGGAAGGCTGCTAGCCTGTTCTGGCACTGATGTTTGACAATTTCTGGCCTCTGTTATATAGGCTACATGTTCTAAAATCTGTTATGCACCTAAGTGTCAAGCAGCAATTTCACTTTAACTTGGACTCTTTGGCAGTACAGTGCAACCCTGCTTTCCTCAGAGTGGAGCACAGGGTCTTGTAGGGCTCGGTAAACCATTAACCAATGAAAAGGTCTGTGAGGAAGAGCTGGCCTGAGCCTGGTCACAGTGACACGGGAGATGGGTGTGGTGCGGTGTGGTTGCTAGCTTTGTGGACAGCAGTGGAAACCACGGGTATCTGTGCACATGGTTGTGTTTGTTATTGTTTATTTCTCTTGAAACATTACATTAATGTACTATTGGTTTCCTTGTGATATCTACTGCAAGGAATGTCAAAGACAGAAAGTGTGGGCAAATACTAGTTTAACTCAGCGACATGTGTATTTTGCAAGGATTTATTTCCATTTATCTCCATTTTGAGGACTAAAAATTCATCTGTCCACATCCCAGTGCCTCACAGAACAGTGAAGTGAATCTGTTCTCTCTCAAGACTCTTAGACAAACAAGTCTTATGCTTTTTTGAATGTAAATAATCATGGCTATCCAATTTAATGCCTGAAATCATTGTGTTAGAACAGGCTTCATATTTTATAATGCCTAATTTTGTCTTCTTTCATTTTTGCCACTGAACACATACGTTGTACTTAAATTGCCAACCTAAAGACAATTTATTAAATCTATATTAGCCTCTAGCTATAGATTGAAAGTCCTCTTATGTTTCTGCTCTTTAAATATTTCATATTATGTGCCTGTATTTAGTTTCCTCTGTAAGGGGCAACTACAGAAAAAGTAGACACCTTTCTTCGCTCTAGTTTTTTTTTTTTTTTTTTTTTTTTTACTTTCTTTAGTTCTATTTATGTCAAAGTGAAAATTTGGTTTCATTCTTTTTGTTCAGTATTATTTTAAGGTGTCATTCTTTGTCTTTGTGTGTTGCAACATGCACAGCATCTGTTTGATGGTGTGTTGGTGCCCACTTTATCATCTGTCGTACTGATGTTGACACAGAAGATCCTCCTTTGAGATTGGCTGTCATAAGTGAAATTAATTCTTCTAAGCTGCATCTTTACTGTGTTTTTTATTTATTTATTTTTTTAAATAGTGTACTCAGTATCTTCTTTATTACTCACCGCTGCAGGGAAGAATCATGCAAAGTAGCTCTGGAATTTGTAATGTATCAGGTTTTGATATTGTGAAATTGATATTATCAGATGTAGGCTATTTTTGCCTTTACTAACTAGGAGCTAAGGATGGCCACATTTAGATTGTGAGATAATTTAGAAACCCAGAGTCTAATACAGCTAATCTAGACCTTTGCTATTTTAACGACTTCAAAGATCATATTTTCCCACTAGTTTTTGTGTTTTGGATGAACTGTGCTTTTGATTCTTTATCAATGCTGTTTCCTCCACCCTCCTCCTACATAAAGAAAACAGTAATGAGTATGAGTTTTGAGAGATTTGAATCTAGTACTTTAAAATGTGGCCCATCAAACCAGTAATCACTAACATGACATTAAAATCAGGATCCCGAGGATCAAGATGGCAGCGCCTTGTAATTCCTTGCCCTGCATATGTGCATATGATGTAAACAGGAATGCAGCAAACGCACAAACTCTCCCTTCAGTTGCACACATTCTAACACAAGTGTCAGGGGAGTGAGGGCAATCCTTGTCCTCTCTCCAGGCGTGCTTTGCCCTCTCTGGCAGTAACAAAGAGCCCTCTAATCTGACACATGAATGAAACCCTATCTGCTTCTCTCTGCTATCTGTCGAATCAGCCCAATTCCACGGTCACACCTTTTCCCTCTTTCTCCACTGTAGCTAAAAGCTGTTTGAAACACTTGAGGGCTGTTATCTGAATAAGCATGACCCAACTCTGTTTATAGTCCTGAGTATGATTAGTTTTATTTTCCACATCACCATCAGAGCTTGTGAAGTCCGTAAGTGACCTTCTAATTTCCCTAAACAAGAGAGGGCGTTTTTGTGGCCATTACTCCATTTTGACTGTAACGTCTTGTTGACAGTCATAGCAGTGAAATCAACACAATGAGCGTCTTGAGGCTGAGCACACGTTTGACCATCCAGGATGTTGTTTAGCTGTTACTGGCTTTGAACTGTCAGAACTGGGATGTCTGTTTTTTGTTTACCTACACTGTTTGTCATTATTTAGCCCCTGAGCAGATCAGGTAATGCACCCATCATGCCTCATCACCTGCTGCATGCTGACAAACAGACAGATGGCCTTGGGATTCAAAGATGTTTGAGAGAGATGTGCCATCTAAGAGACTAGGATGTGTTATGTAACACAAATTAAAAAAGATAATTGTATGAGAACTCTTGAGTTACAGTTAGAAAAGTGAAATGTCTCTGGGATGGTATTTTTTCCTAATTCAGCAAAAACTTTGATGTGACTTGTTAGCACTGTTGTGAACAGCCCATATTGCAGAATGTTTATTTTCACGTCTTTCTTTGGACAAAGTGGTTGTGAAAATTTGTTCCATATGGCAATTTAGTGCTTAGCTACTTCCAGGGTTATTTGTCGTTTCCTCCTAATTGTAATAAGACATATGGACAACTGAGTCGATGCAGGGTTAAGGTTATTTTGTGCTGGCTGTCACAGAATTGTGACACTTGGCACAGAAAAATCAATTACAGTCATTGTTTAGACATGTTTCAGCTCAGTGAGCTTGATTCTAATTATAAATTTGCTTTAATTTTAAGGACTTATTGGTAGACTAATTGGGTTTTTGTATACAGTTAGTAAACGTGGCTAGAATAAATTTTCCATCAGACATTATCAAAAGTGTTAGTATAGAGATCACATCTGTTGTTTACTTAAAAAATGGTGTTAAAGCTGTTGGAATATATATTCTCAGGGCACAAACCTTGTGTCATTTAAATAGTTTATTATATCTGTGGCTTTGTATCGGCTTTCATTAGCTTTCAAAGAGTGGTATCCCTCCACCGAGAGCAGGAACCACTCTCCATTCAAGCCACTAAACTTGTAAACCTGGTTTAATAGCTGAGAGTTTAGTGAAAGATTAACCAGTTACAAATTATTTCTCTGCATCTGCGATTGCTGCAGTGCAGTTTCAGGGAACAGGACCATAATGTGGTCTACTTCTTGGCCCACATCTCTCCTCTTATTGTTTTTTCTATAAACAGTGCCAGCTCACAAAGGCATTTTAACAGAATGCTACTGGTTGTGTTGGAGGAAGCTGGGAACAGGAACTGTTGGTGGAGACTCAAAGACCAACAGCCTGATAATTAAACTCTACCCCTGAGTCAGCCACAGGGGCAATGAGAAACTACACTTTCCTGTCTCTTCTGTATCTAGACCAGTGACATGCAGTGAGTTTTAGAGATAGAAAAGCAGAGCCAAGAGCCTCAATATGGTGTCTCAAACCCTAACCCTGGTGTCTCGAACCCTACACCTTGACAGAACAGAAAGGAAAAGCTATTAATATGAAAAACTAATAAGCAAAAAAGAATTAAAAGGCTTGCGTGTTATGTTACACGGTTAACTGTTCTGCAGCAAAAGCTGCTGCACAGTACACCCTAACTCCCTGTTGTCACACGTGTTGACAAAGGTGATTAGTAGGACAACTTGCATCAAGTTATGATAAATCACAGTCTAATTTGCCTGTTTACTTGCTACTGCCACCTCTTAATAAGTTTTTTCTGCTTCAGAGGATAGGTCATTTTCTCATGCACAAGTACAGTTTCCACTCGCATCTGTGTATACTCATGTGAGCAATATCATAACTGATGTCAGAACAGTGGACGCTGAGTCAAGGGCAGCTTGACGAGCACGCATGTATGTAGCTAACTATAGCTAGTCACCCATCAAAGAGTTCAGGTTTATCCACAATGCGCATCTGAAAACTTATCTAAAAAAATATGTTGCTCCCCCCTCTGCTTGACAAGCCCCAGACTGTCAATGGGACACAGCCATGCCCATGAAAATGACATGAAATGATAGATGCAGCAGCTGGCAGTCAACCTAGCTTCCAGAGACAATAGTCTGGTGCGGCCACAAGAGGACAGTAAATAAGATGATCGTCTCCTCTTTGGCATGACTGACTGTCTGTTTTTAGCTTTAACTGGTCAAGCACTGCTTGCCTTGCTTGTCCTGACGGCACACCACTGATGTAGACTAATACTGTACCATTCAGAGAATAGCTACGGTCAGTTCACCTAAATAATATAAACAAAAAACCAAAAACCAATTTCTTTATTTAAGATCTAGGCAAATATGTTGGGACTGATAATCTTGACACCTGGGCAAATAAAACACAAAGCTCAGTTTTAATATTGTCAGAAGTAAAAAAAAAAAAAAAAAAAAAAAAAAAAAAATTGTTTGGGTGCTCAATTTCTTTTATCTTACACGGAATAAAACAGTTTTAATAATAAATGTTTTTAGGGTCTCACAAGGGACATCCTGAGCACAGAATAGGCTTTATGACTGCACTGAGCAGATTTCCATTGTTGGCAACACAAAGACAGTAAGAACTCCACTTCTTGTGCTTGCTGGCTGTCAGTGGAGGGGTGAAGTGATGTAAGCTGTTTTTAGCAACATTTAGAGAGTAAAACTTTTGTCTTTATGGAGTGCTTTTTTGTGGTTGTTAATGGTTTTGCATTTACCTTTTTATACATTTAGATTTTTCACCCGCTGTGTACGGAGAAAATTTCCTGTAAGAATGGAGAAACGTGGAGTTTCAGAGACTGAATGTTCTTCTCTGCAGCAGCATCGTTTGGACTTTTTGTTTTGACATGGCTTTAGCTTTATGTACAGACACACACACACACACACACACACACACACATACACACAAACACATATATATAAATTACACCTCAGTGGGCTTTTACATGATCTATTTGACCTTGGCCATGAAGGTCATTGTTATTGCTGAAGTAAAGGTTATGTGCATTCAGTGGATATAAGATGTGCCTTGGATGATCACGCACACATCATGCAAACACTGTTGACATGTTGGGACACTATAGCAGAGCTTTTGGCTAAAAAGGAAGCGGTATTAACCTCCTGGCCCTCTAGCTTCTCTTCACAGTGGGGGGTGTAATGATATGCTAATACTGCTCGCCTGTTCGCCAAGTTTCACTGTGAGATGCAGAAAAAAGGTGTGAATATTCAAACATAATAAGAGATGCTGCTCCTTTTTGTGAGAGAAATATTATGGTGAAGCCTTGGGCTGTTGCCCCACCTTCATCCCTGTGGTGAAGATTCCTCAAGGGAAAACACAAAGCCTAAATCTCAACACATGTTTTTCCTCTCCTGTGTTTTGTAGCACCATATTCTGCTTCTTTCTTGTCTATAGGCAAATTGATTAAGAGTTTTTATCTGTTTAAGACACATCTGTAAATGTTACATGAAGATGGATCTTAATTGTAGGTGTCTTGTGAGGATGAAATGGCTTTTATAGATTTTTAGTGATACTTTTTGACAGTCTCGCACATAGCATGTCATTTTTGCATTATGCAGTATGGCCCAATTCATTTCAAAGGAAACCACATTATATTGCTGTAATAGCTGTGTTTTTTCAATGAGTGTGCTATACTTTCCTCCTGCTTTAATACCTTCAACTGACTACTCCGCCATTTGCTCATGTAAATCCAATTGTGTTTAACGGCTCTTTACAATATATGCATTTAGCATGATATGTGAGAGTCAGTTGAGTAACATGCCCAAGATCCATTTGCACCCAAGAACACAGCAACGTCATTGTGAGCTCATACAACTGGCTCACATGCGGTCATGAGTATCTTGGCATCTGCCTGCGATCTGGGAAGAAATCTGGGCATTAAGAGGTCTAAGGTGATTCCTGTTTTTGCTAATATTTTGCTATGATTCACTTCTTGGTGCTTTCTTTAGTCCATTATGTGCAATAGGTTTCACAAAGGCACAGAGAAGATGTATTAATGGCCCACTATGCTCTACACACTGTGCCATGATATGATTTCATGGGTACATGGTGGTAGTGGTGGTGATATCCAACTATGTTTCACCGCAAACAAATCAACCTTGTGCAACCGGGCTGTTGCTGAATACTGACACAATGGTGACCATTTAGGAGTTGTTTGTTGTTGCTTGTAAGCAAATGCTCTAGTTGCAGACCAGCCTGTAGCCAATTCCTCTGTAGTAGTCATGGGATAGACTGCATGATTCTGCTCTCCTGAAGGCATCATCTGCTTTCCTCCAGCCTCAATTATGTGGTAATATAGTTTGTCAAACTTTAGCTGTGCACATTACTCAGCTATGTTTGTGTGATAGAACTAACATGACGAAATTGGGTTCTGTTCAGGTGAAACTGCGCCCTTTTGATTGCATGCATTTATGCAGGCTTTAACCTGTGGTGTGAAAGTGTCTGCACAACCTGCAATTTTAGAAGTGTGACTGTGCAAGCCTGTAGGAGTCTGAACGGCAAAGACAAAACTGAGCGTATTGAATGATGGCTTGGATTAGGTGTTGACAGATAGATGGCCATGGACCAGATCTGGCCTTCAAACTAAAGTGTTTGGCCCACATGTAATCTGAAATTTTGCTTAGCGTGCTACGTCAAAGCTTGTGGGCATGTTTCAGAAATGTCATGAAAGTATAACAGTGTAAATATAAAGCTAGCAAACTGTCACAGTGCCATACTGTGTATTGTCTGAGGCTGTTTAATAGGCCACACTATGAACGGTGCATGGTGCTGAACTGAGGTCTAATGATCTACCAGATAGATATCAAAATGAAAAATAAAATCACCTTATTTTGATTTGACCTGATGTCTTTTATTAGGAGTTGATTTGCTGGCTTTAACAGTAGCTCAGTGAAACTGACGACCCAATTAATTGATCTGAACCCTGTCACTCCTGTGTCTGTATGACAGGGCCATACTGTTGGTCTAACGTGAGCTGCTCCACAGACCAGTAGTTGCACTGAAACCATGGCAAGAAGGATTAAAACATTAATCAAACAATCAAACACCTTTTTGAAATTAATTAACAAACAAATGAAAATTACTCAGACAGATGAACATGGAGGCCTGTGACGTAATTGCACTTCTAAATCTGTGCTGGCCCTCCAGTGAGCAGAGCTGAGAGAGCTGGCCCTTGGCCGAACCCGACTGTCGACCCCGAGATGGTTTGTCTACCCTTGACCTGCTTTCACACTCTCTTCATCAGCAACTCATCTGTTGCCAAGGTCTGGCACACATCCTGTAGGGAATACAAGCTACACATAAGAGATGCAGCCCATAAATAACAACTGCAAAATCAATTGTAACACAGTTATTACAGCTGAAGAATTTCAGGGTTCTGTTGTGGCAGCTTGGACAGGATTTTGGACCCAATATGTTTCTTTTGACACATCAACCGGATTTTTGTAGACTTGATATGATATCTTTCCTCTCAAACTATCGCAGCCGTGGTCATCACTGCCTCTCCAAACTGTTCTTTATCTTACGTTATTACAGACTGTAATATTTTTTTAATTTCTTCCCTTTTTTCCCACTAGTAAAACTTTCTTATCAATCTTAGCCTCGCACCAAAACCACTATCTGCTCTACTGCAATGTCTCAGTGGCTCACAAACCACAGCAGGAAACTTACCACTTCTTTAGTGCCATGAAATTGCTGTTATATCAGCCACTTAAACAGTAATTGATTCCAAAGTTACTCAGTAGTGTCCTTTTATTTCTTCTTCTACTGCCACAGCTGTTTAACAGCCTTGATGTAATGCATTAACTGGCTAGGTCAAATAAAGTAAACTTGCACAGTGAAGCCAAGTCAAATTACTCTAATACAGCCTTCACACAACGTCTTCTTTAAGCTTATTTTATGCACAAATAGAAGTAAGTTTGACTTCCTTTGAAAAAATGGTTCAACTGCATTTTCTTGAAGTACCAGGCTGTACTTCATGAGGAGGAGGAGGAGGTGGTTTCGAAGCATAAATTAATGAACTTGTCAAGTATAAGAGTGAGTTTAAGGCAACGCAATCCACACCCAGATCATCCTTTTTCCTTGAAAAGCAGGAGATCACTTTCCTTCCTCTTCATAAGTGGAAGAAAAGCAAATTTTTCCCTATATCAAAATATGTATTTTTCAAATGCGTGATGAAGTGACTGTTGTCACTTATGATCTAGAGTTAATAACCGCTTTTGTTGAAGTGATTCATTCATCATTGTTGTATCAGGTTCTGGTAGTTCAAGGAATCTGAGTTACAGCCAGTAAATTACACAGCTGAAGATAATGAGCTTCCTTCAGATCTCTGGACCGTTACCTGTGATTTACTCTATTGTGTCCATGAGGGAACTTTTTCCACGATTCTTTGTCTAACAGATTTCAGGTTGCTGAAGGTGTTCTTGTGGAAGAGAGGGGAATGGCTAAAGGCGGGGAAATGATCTTATATGTTTGTGTGCTGTGTGTTCCAGCTTTCTCATACTGTTAAATTGATATTGAGGTCAACATGAAATTGTTAGCTTAGCACTTAGCAGTGGGGCAGATTATGTTAAAGCTTTTTGTAAAGTGTATGGCTCTTGTGATATTTCTCTTTGAGTAATTTAGTAACCGCTCCTCACATCGTAGGTAACAGAGAGAGATTCATCTTGTCTGCAGTGTGATGATCTGTGAGTAACCTTTAGAGAAGGGAACAGCTGTTTGTCGAGGTTAACTGATTAAAACCACAAACTGTCAAACCACAAACTTAACTCTGTGTTTTAATCACATCCAGCCATCAATGTCAGAGACTCTGACACATTTTGGATGAAGAGCAACCACATATCAAGATGTTTGATCTGACAGTATTTTAATATGACAAATATTCTCTGAGCAGACATAAAATCAAAGAATGTTAAAATAAGAGAATTCCTGATCTAATCTGTCACTAAAAATAAATGATCAGTGTGGGGATGCAGCAGTTGTTTTCTTTACTGAGTTGCTTCCAATTATTGATCCAACATTTAATTGATAAAATGCTAAAAAAAACAACAACAAATGTCCATGTCAAGTTATTAGAGCTGAAAGTGATTGGATTGTATTGTCCATTTTGTCAGACCAATGGTTAAAAAGTTATTCAATTTTATATTAATCTCCTCTCATTTGAGAGACTGGGACCAGCCTATATTTTGGGGGGGGGGGTAATTAATTATTTGCCATTAATTATGTTACTATTGATGCAACTACACACTATATGAAAGAACCAACTTTGCATCCTAATACACAGGATGTGATGTTACTTTTTCTGTCATGATCTATGTCAAACATACATCCAGGAGTCCTTTTGAGATGTCAAAAGAATGATGCAGTAACCCATAAACAGTGACTGTCAAGACATCAGGCCACGCCATCAAACATCTACAGGACCATCGGACAGGCAGAACCTGGTCACAAACCACTGAAAGTAAATGTTAAAAGGTCATGTGTGTTCATGCTGGTACATCACTGGGGTTATCAATTTGGCATCTTACATCACGGATGTTTCATTGAATTAAGCCCAAGTCATCAAGGTTCAACAGTTAGTTTTGACGTCCCAGAGGCAACTGTCTCCATATCTATAACATCCAGCAACATGGCCATGGCTTTGTGTCTTGCTTCTTTTTGAAATACCAGGCTGGAGTCTTTGCATGTTTAGTAGTATCACTCAGTATATACTTTAATGGTGCTCACTCATTTCACACAAAATCACACTTGTGTGCTCAAAATGATTCACTGGGAGGAAGTATACTGGCATCTGCACTCAGTGCTGTGTTCAATGGCAGTCAAGAATTTTAAGATGGACAGAGGAAGCTGTAGTGACACAGCAAACCACAGGAAGCAGGTTAGAGTGGAACTACTGTGTTGGGATATGCTGCAGACAGATTCCAGATTCTCCATTCAGAGTTTCCTCCAGGAAATTGTTTAGCTGAGCTAAACAGATCCTGAAAATCGTTTGTCCCATGATCAGTTTATTCAGTAGATAAGTTTAGATATGTAACATTTGCTGTGTGAAATGGTTACATTTTCCCAGAAGGTTTATTTTTTTAATGATGTTAGTGGAGGTGGTTCGGGCTAAGTGGCCCACCTCTGTGATAAAACACTGAGAAATTCTGTCATTTCTTTTAAACCAGATCAGATTGGGTATTTTGAACTCATGACTAATATTGCATGACTTTATGAATATATTACTTTAGTAAAAGATTAAAAACAAAACAATGTTTAATGATATCAATACATTTCATAGTTTATATTGATGTAATCATCTTGAAAATGAGATGGTGTTTGTCAAGAGGTTTATCCTGAAGCATCATAAATTTGAACAATAGGTAAAAACAGGAGTTCATAAAACTTAAATAGCTGTCCTTCCTTATGACTGATATTTTCATATGTATTATTTTTCCATTTAAGTCATATACTGTATATGAATTGTATAATAATATGTCTCACAGCTCATGCTTTGCGTTAGGTTTGAAGCTACATATGAACATCTTTCATGTCCTGAGCCTTCACTACCCATGACCTCTTGCTGTCATAATAAGTAGTAATAATAAGAGTACAGATTTCTTAGATCAGCGGGTCATTGGTATCACATTAAGGATCTTATACTGTTGACTGTTACCTTGACCTTTTGAGTCAATGCAAGAAATGGTTATGATTGTGCACTTTACTGTAAAAATCTGAGAGATTGACTTATCTGGAGCCTAACTAAAGATACACTGACCAAATGTGAAGCAGTAGAGCAATGCTTTAGTGAGCTGGTGTTCTACTAGCACAAGGATGCACATTCATATGGTGAATTGATACATGGTTTTTTGTCAGCTGCAGAGGAGGGTAATGCCTGCAACACAGAACAAAAAAGTTACATATTTCATTAGGCAGGAATTGCACTTAACATGTTTTTAAAACTACATATCATGAATTCTGTTACAAATTCTTGAATGTGAACAAAACCGTTTGTTTATACTGAAAGCTTCACAGGCTACCTATAGGTATAAGTGGCTAATCGAGGGTGGGTCCTTTTTAAGTGCAAAATTCTCATTTCACTCCCCCATGCATCTGGGAAGGCTGGAATTCCTCACTAATGTTTATCTCCTTCCTTCTTCACCTCCCTGATCCAGCTGCTATTTTTAACATGTTGCGCCGGAGCCAACCTTCCTATTTACTGCTACTATGCAAACTAAAATCATAAGCAATGCTGTATCCAACAATGAAATTCTTTGTTTACCTCATGATCACATCGCCCTGTCTGCTGTCTGGCAGGCACCTCGCAGTAACAGAGAACACATATTCTTCAGCATGAATTTTGTTAATGGTGAATAACCAATTCCAGACAGAGACCACGTAAAGATTTTTTCAAGCAGAAAGCCATGCTGTCAATAGATCATATTTAAGCATTGTGTTAATTTTGAACAGCTCATTCCAGAAGCGGACGACTTCAGTCGGTCAAAGTGTTACTGGAAAGTTAAAAGAATGCCCTAAAGACTGGACTCTGATGTCTAATGAGGACCATTTCCTGACAAGCCTTTTCCTTCTGTTGACAATAGCAGCCACCCTGCAGATTGCCAGATAGACAGTGCTAGTGTTAAAGAGGTCTGTTATACACCTCCATATGTATTGGCTTTGCTACGACTTACTGGCTCAAGGTTAAAAAAGGTCAAAAGCAACCTCTCACTATGGTTCTAAGTGTCGTCCAAGTGCATGTACTAATGTTTATGTGTCTGCTGAACTACAGATGATCCATGTATGATAACTAACATGTCAAAGTGTTGCTATAGAAAACATTCCTCCTCACCCTCCCTGGGCTAGTTCCTGCTCCTGGTCAGGATAGTGCATTTACAGTTTATAAGAAATTAAAAAGTTCAACTTTTTTCAGAGGATGGAGGGAGCTTATACAGGAATGCTGACACACTTGTAATTTCATCACATCTCACGCTGTCAGCAAGTGAAATAGCAGGATGGAACAGCATGGCTATGGAAGGATGGATAGTATCATAATCTTTGATGTAATCTAAATCCTCTCTCTTCCACTTGGATGGAAATGTACTGTCGGTCCTAATTATGCTGTTGCTTTCCCATTTCTTGTTATGGGTCTTTGATTCTCCCATCACAATAATACAGGATAAATGATATTGCAATTGCATGACAGAATTCAATTTAATGTAATCCAAAACAGCATAGACTTGCCAATTATATCCACATGTGCACTTTTCTGCATCTTATACCAAACCAATGTTCTTAAGCCAATGAATGGAACAACAAAGGAAGTTATATGTTGATCAGACTGCTGCCTAAGCATTATCACGTTTTAATGTAGTATAAAAATGACTGCCAGCCAATGTTAAAACAAAAGCTTGGCAGGTTATCCTTCTGAAGTTATTCTTGGAATTACAGCTATTTAAATCTCTCTCTCTCTCCACCTACTGTACCTCTCTGTCATTGTTTGTCTCATATTGTAAGCGACGCAGCATTGTGGCACTGATGAGAGAAAATGTACTCAACAGTGTCGGATGATTAATCTTCTAATTTAAAATTAATTAATTTAACAATAATGAGTAAAAACCCAAGAATAATTTAGAAATCAGAGCTGAATAATCACCAGTTCATTAATCTGAATGTTACGGTGCTATCAAACACAAAAAGAGTATATGGTGGCACCATGAAATATTCATAGTGGATTTGCAATAACAACTCATTATATATGAAGCGAGTGAGTGAGTTAAAAAGGTTCTAGTGAGCTGTGATCATTGAACCAGTGTTTTCCATGGTCACTGCATGCATAATTGTCACCACTTTACCTTCTACTCCCACTTTAATAAATGTAGAGTGGCAGGCTCATCCACCAGGCAGGATGTAGGTAGGTTGCTCTGTGAATATTTTCAACAAAATAAGCCATAGTAACACAAGCCATATTACATTAAAACTACTCTTGAGTAGTTTGGTTGTGTATAAGAGGTTGTATCCAGGGACTCTGGTTGCAATGGAAGAATGGTTGAAAATGTAATCATGATAAAAACTTTCATGATATTATGGATATTAAACAATAAATAGGTCCACATTTCTCTTTTTGATAGCACACTGTTGTTTTCAGTTTTTAGAAGAAAAAAAGGAAACGATTATTTTCGGCATTTGTTAGAAATATCCTCTGATCTCATCAGGTGTAAATCATAAATTTTAATATTTCCAAATCACTGAAGTGCACCAACATTTAGTCAACAATAAGGTGAATTTTCACTTTCACGGTTTTTATTTGTTTATACTGACAGAGGCCTATATTTCCCACTGACACCGACACATTGGGTGGTGGAAGGAGACTCATTTTATTTCTTGGCTCTTCTCTGTATTCTTGAACTTATTATGATGTAATTCAAAAAAATGTAATTCATGTTTCATTGCAGAGAGCATTTTCCATTTTTTTCTATCTTTTGTCTTAGTAATCACCTGATCATTTCACAGTACAGAATCATATGAACTAACTGAGATAAATGATCTTACCTTTGACAGAGTTAAAAATAGACGTCCTGTTGTGAAAATGCCTTTTAACTGATGTGTGCTTTGTAATTAATTTGTCTGAAATTAGTTGTGCAATAGGTCCTTTAAATAGCAGACATTCTGTCATAGTAGGAAAAACATAGCTGTTTCTAATAACAATAACAATGACTCTGTTCAACTCAAGCGTCCCAGTAACAGCGAGCCAGCATGCACGATACCAGGACTCTGAAACTGAAGCAGTTGGAATCCAGCCATCCTTGATTTTATTATTTACACCTGAGCTTTTCTTCTATCAAGTGTCAAAGTGCCTTCAGTGGAGATGGCCTAAAGCAGGCAGCAGAAATGTTGACAGGAAGGGGTTTGATAAAGTTAATACTAAACACTGCCATTAGATTTAGAAGGATTCCCGACATGTACCACTTCACCTGATGTCTTACTTATTTTATGAATGTATTATAATCAGGGCTTGATATAATTTTGTAAAATGCATACATTTTTTACTTTGCTAAACATCTTTTTAGAAGTCACTAAAGGCCTCGCCTCACTATTTCCCCTCATCTTCTCCATCAGAAGCTCATTCCACCATATCGCTGCTAGCACTGGAGGGATTTGAGTGGGACAGATTATTTGGTTGACCGCCCTATCTGCTGGAGCCATTTCAGCATCTCACATCAGCATGTTGGAAATGTGAGTGTTCATCAGCAGTGAAGAGCGCAGGATTATAAGATGTTGTCATATCACGAATCATGTTTTTGGGCCACAGTGATGGATGTTTCGGTTTGGGTGTTGTGAAGGGTGGGCTCTTATGGAAGAATAAGCTAAACTGCTTTGGTTTAACAAGATAGCTTGTTAAAAGAGATCCAGTTGAGAGAGCTGTTGAAAAAGTAGGCCAGTGGTGTGTGGTGAAAGCACGGTTACTCTGATAGCCTGTTTGTGGAGTATTTTGCTGCCTTGATTTATATTGAAATGGATTGAAAAGCCTAGTCAAGCTGGGTTGTTATTTCACACAAACTGGTATTTAAAGTCCTCTTGTAGAGGGAAAATTTAACAAGGCCTTACAAATGACATTTACATATTTTTTTTTTCAACCCTGAGGTATAAACACACATGTTGTAGAGAAATACTTGTTTCTTACTGTACAATGGGATCAACCAGACATTACACAATACAGCTCTTCCCTTAGACTTATCCCGTGTCTTATACATCTAAAGTGACACATGATATCAAGTGATACATGTCATGTGTTCTAATTGTTGAGAGTAATTCAAAACCCGATAAAAGCCATCTGACAAACTAGAGACGTGCTAGACATGAGCACAGATTTGTTACGGGCATTCTTCTATTGTCTGTTTCTGCTCATGTCTCATTCAGGCAAATGACTTTACATTCAAATCATTTCATCCATAGACTTAATTGCAGTTTCATTAGGGAGAGAACTGAAAGATGAACATCAACATGGATACACATACACAATGGACAGACAGGCTCATCACCCTGTAGCCATGGCTTGACAGCATCAGTGTTTCTGCCTATTAATTTTAGCAGAGTAATTTCCTCCCCTTTTGTACAAAATGGCTGTAATTTGTTGTTTTCTCTCTCATCTTCAGCATCGCATGACTGGCTGTAATGCTTTATAAGTCAGCTTGCTCAGACCTCAAATAGCTCTGCTCTTTTGGTAAATCTTCCCCTGCTCTATTCTCAGTCTCACTTCCTTGTTCACTGCCAGAATGTGTAATCTCTGTGGTTTGTAAATAGAGAAGAGAATAATTTACACTATAGTCAGACATCACCAAAGTTCTTAGAAAAATCCATACCACAGTTGTCAAGACATTTCATTCAAAACCACAAATGCCAACTTGCTCAAGGCGCTACTTGAAAAGTCAAGAGTTCCCCAAAGTCAGAGGGCTTTATCCTCCACGGACCGTGGATGTGTGTAGAACATTTTACAGCAATCCATCCAATAGTTATTGAGAGAAAAAACAGTTCTGCTCTGGCTTTACTGCATTTTATCTTTTTCAGTATTTGACATCAGCCAAGCATAAAAACATTTTTGTATATTTTGTCTTATAAACTTGCATTTCCACTGTTTTTTAAGTGCCATTTCCACGTGTGCATTAAACAGGTGGATGGAAATGGATGGTATTACTTGTGACAACGGTTTTATTTCAAAGCTCCATTATGCAGCCCATGCATACATTTGACACTTTGCTCTCTTATCAGGGATGATGTGGTAGAAATATTAACCTCATGTCAGACATTGTCATTGTTGACATTGGATTTCAAATTGCAGCTTTCTAGGAATCTATCATGTAAGCTGAAATGGAAGGTTAGCTCAGGCAATAGATATGAATACTGGTTCCGGCGTACCATTTAGCCCTGCCATCCTCCTATGTTGCTCTCCATGGAGACCATAGAAGCCTGTTTGGGCTTTGTGTTACGGCCCAGTGGCTGCTTGGCTGCTCAGCCATGATTAATTCAGGCAGGCCTCAGGGGAGAACAGCCAGGCTGGGTTACCCAGCCAGGGATCTGGTGTCTAGCTGCCATAAAGACCCTTTGCTGTAGCTGAGGCTGGAGCTGGCAGCCTTCCACACCTGTTCCTAAAATAGAGCAATGTGAATGATTTGAATTGAACTATTTAACAAATTGAAATATTGTAAACATCTTTGCCATGCACCAATAGACACATTTAATGTTCTCACACAGCTATAGAAAATGGTTACTTAAAATTATATTTTTAATTTTACATTTAGGCTCCAAGTATGTCAGTTGATTAGTGGCTGCGTAATTCATTCAATCTGTTTATGATATAAAGGCTACTGATCATGTATTACTATATGTTGTACCCAGCCCCAACATAGAGTTAACCAGCTGATGCGCAGTTTATACCAGCTGTAGCACTGCACTTAGATTCTGTTGGCATGGCTGGTCTCTTGGCTCTCTGGTTTCTACCTTTTTAGATATACCTGTCAGGTAAAACATTCACCTCTTTGCATGACAACGATAAAAACTGAGAAAAAAAATCCTTATCAGCATCTCCAGACAGACTCTTTAGATGCAGAGTTATTAGAATAATCTTGTTGTGAATTACAGACTGTAATATTTTTCACACAGACATTTACAGCCTAACTGATGTTGAGAGCCAACACATTCTGTAACAACAGACTTCACAGGTCTATATTTGTCATGTAGTCGACAAAACATCAAAGAACAAGAGAAAATGCCCATCACCATTTCCTTCAGGCTAAAGTCAGTCTGACCAACAGTGCACAACTCAAAGATTATCAGCAAAGAAGGTGGAACCATCAAATGTTTGCCATTTGTGCTTGGAAAAAAAAAAAGCAAATTCCTGATTAATTAAATTTCTCTCCATCAACTAATCAATAAGCCTAATTATTGCAGCCTTATTAAACACATAATGTCAAAGTTATATACAACTTTTGTTTTTTTTTAATCATTAATGCTAAAACTAATAATCAGTTTCTTTATAAAACTGTCAGTTATTGATTTTCTATTTTGATCAGTGCCCATCACAAGTTCCAATTTCCAGGAGCCCAGTGGAATTTGAGAATATGTACAAATATATATATGAACAAACTTTTGGTATATTTAAATTTATTTTAAAAAATACTGTCACTGTTGTTGTTTGTCTATCAACAGAATTTAATCATTGTGGCCTAAATTAAAACAAGGATAAGTAGACGGAGGCTGGTCAAAATTGACTCTCTGCAAACAGTACCACATACAATGAGACAATCTGCCAAGGTAATTGTGCAGTGTGTCTTAAACCTTGAAGGGAGGAACAAATCAGGTCCAACGTCAGCCCTATTATCCTCGTTTGTGTGCCAGACGGCCAGGTGTGTTTCACTGTAGTGCGGCACTCTGTCTCCATCCTCATATTTGTTCTCGGTCCCTTTGGTCAACTGACTGATGGATGGATGGTTCGTGTACGGTGTCAGGCTCATAAATCAACTGTTACTGTGGCAAAGTGGCACCCAGCATCCATTAATGGCGGACCTGGCTGCAGTCCACTCTGAAGTTAGTACACTTCACTCCGTAGACAGCTGTGTGATTTATCAAGAAAGCGAAGGAGCCAGGTTACCAGTGGGGCATTAACAACATGCATGTGTTGTTATAAATATTTTACTTGAACACTGGCTCGCTGCCCTAACAAGTGGTCACTGGATATTTTAGGCGAAATGATTTCCTTCACTGGAAACCTTTGCATTTGTTTGACCTTTTATTTACTCTATTTACATGTATTTACTAAATTGACTTTATCAAACAGTCAAGTCACTCAAATTACCAAAAAAAGTGCATTTTTTCACATACTTCTACTGGGTTGTTTTAATTTGTCAATGTTTGAGATATCTGCGTCTCAGATTTCTGTCCCCTCTCCCCCTAAACAACTGATGTGCTGTTTGTGCTATTCATAGCGTTGAAAACTAAAGCGGCAAAAGCTTTCATTGGAACTACTTTCTACTAAATAAATCCGTTGTGTGGATTATCCAGAGTAGCCGGGACATTGTTTTTTTGGAAACAAATTGCTGTTGAATTTCTTTTTAAATTCTGTGTGCACCACAGCTCTGCATTTAGAAATTCCACTCAACTCCATTGTTGAGGGTTGGCAGCAGCAGCCTCAGTTATGGATGTCTAAAAACCTGTTTATGTAAAAGCAAAACTCTGGACATGGCTAGACACGAGTGGGGTGAGAGAGAAAAGACGTATTTTGGTAATTTGGTTGAAACAACCCCCTTGAATTCATTTCAAATCAAAGTAAAGATAAGCTTTTTTATGCTGACTAAAACTTGAATGATTTGATTAACCATTTCAGTACTGACTACAGTTTGTGAGTAAAAATGACCAACAGACATTCCCTGATCACAGTATTTCCTGCTTTTAAATCTACAGCATATCGAGACATAGATATCTAGATTTCCTTGTTAAAAAATGTCTTTTGTGCTCTTGACTATTGGGCTGTCATGAAATGAAGTTTGGCTCTGGGGACTTCAGGGTTAGGGTTGATGGGCATTTTCTAGAATATTTGTGACGTTTATAGACTTAACAGTGGATAAATTAATTGAAATAGTAACAGACTAATCAATAATGTTTCTTCTTGAATACAGAACTGAACAGTGTTGTTGTCACAGGAACAATGGCTGAATATGACCGTTTAATACATGTGGCACTTTACTATGACAATAGTATAATTATGCTTAACATATTTTTATGTTCTATCTTAAAATAAAGACTACAAAGGCGAGAGATAAAGGAAATGGGACTTGTGTGTTCTGTGATTTTGGGCAGAGGTGATGGATAACATCATTACTCTAATGTTGATACTTGACATGAAAGAATAAATACATATCCGTGAGATGAGGTTAAAGGGACAATAGGTGAGGTGTGTGTCAGTGTTATCACTTTATCCCCTGTCTTTAAAGATGTTGCGGCAGCAGCGTTACCCCAGCGTCCCCCTCCTTTCCTATCTTGTACCCAGCACTCGCACATGGAGTTAATCCCACCTCACTCATTTTAATGGGACAGTTTCCATTCCCTGGACCAAATCACATTGTTTTCACAGGCAGCGTGTCTACCGGCCGAGTACGGCTATCACACTTGTATTTTTTTCTCCGGTCACACCTCCTTGATTCTAAACATGACAGTCTTACTCACAATATTAATTTGACATCAGCATTGTTATTTTCCTTATCTTTTTCTATTAGGCAGGGTTCAATAATAAAAATGTCATCACAACTATTAAGAATTGACAAATTATGACATTTATGGCTCATACAATTTATTTCCACACACAAAGAACATTCGTCCTCGCCGCCCCCTGAACAAGCCTAAGCTGGAGATCACTGCTAAGGCTGACTTACATGGTGGGATGCATTTATTTGAATAGAATTTTGTGTTTTTGATTCAAAATACAGGCTTGTGTTGGTGGCTGTAAAAGAAAATGTGTTTCTTTTCCCACAGTACACAGTGAAACACACTCATGAGTATAAAACATGCAAATAAAATGAAAAACGGTGCTTTGATTTAAAACACTTGCAGCCACTGTTGATCAATATAGATGTTGGGTTGAGTCATCACTCTCACTGTGTGTATGCTCTTTAATATTGTAAGTGAAAATTAATTTCAACCCATGTCTGTGTCTGCCAGGCTGTGTCAGATGCTGTTAGTATTCCAGGGTGTCCTACAGGAACAAAAGACCTCTAAATACACTTCTCACTGTTCTTGTCTGTCTGGATGTCTAGCTTAGTTTCACTGACATGGCTACTTGTTTGATATTTTCTGCTCTGAGTTTATAAACGTGTCTTCAGGCTAGCTGTAAAAAGCACAGTGCACTGACAGACAGAGATGCAGATAGACTGACAGGGACCCGTGTTTCTCCCCTGACCTTTAATCCACTTGGCGAGCGGCAGCTCTGATGCATGATTAATCATCTGTTTAGGAGTGTGCACACACATAATAATGCAGTGCACATATGTATGCCCTTTTGAAGCTCTCGGTTATGTTTTTCTGGTGATAAAAGAGGAATTCATTGTTCTTTTGAGTTTTTTTTTTTTTGAGTTGTGTATTGCTCACTTCTATTTACATGATGACTAACTGACGCTGAACATCCTCCATCCCCCGTCTCCCCCTCCCCCCTCCCTTACCTCTCTTTGTATCTGTCCTCCAGCTGGTCGGTGGACAGTTTGACCTGGAGATGAACTTCATCATCCAGGAGCCGGAGAGCATCATGTGCATGGTTGAGCTGTTGGACAAGTGTGAGCCCACCTGTCAGGCCGAGGTCTGGAGCATCTTCACCGCCATCCTCAAGAAGAGTGTCCGCAACCTGCAGGCGTGCACTGACGTGGAGCTCATCCAGCTGGTGCTGCAGCGTATATCCACCACTGACAGTATGATCGCAGGTACTGACAAGCATACCTTGCGGAAAAAGTCTTCTCTTGATTTACTTTGCATTGGAGGCATAGGACACAGTGTTTTCTGTTGTGTTACCAAACCAATCCCCCATGACAGCAAGCTTTGCTGAGTTGTGCTTGACCAAGACAAATCACTGAGTCCCCATCACCTTTTGACCACTGTGTGGAGAGGGAGCAAGCAAACGCATGAATTCCAACTTCACGAATCAGTGATCAGAATCACAAATAAAATAACTAACTCTACAGTTTTCCTATCCAGTCTTCTTTTAATTACAATACCCTCATGGTTTCATCCTCCAGTGTTGCATACACTGATGTATTACACTGAGCGAGGACACAATCATCCTGTACAATCTCCCCTGAGTCTCAGTCTAGTCTGTTGCCCATCTGCAAATTACTACAAATTAATCCTACAGTGTTCGGCTCAGTGAACTTTTGCCAGCCAGAACAGCGCTGGCCTAGAGGGTTTGTGCAGTCAAGCAAGGGTGATATAGCCCAGCAGTAACTAGGCGGCTGAAGGGAATGGTTATAGTAATGTTCACCACACTACAAATCATAGTCTATTAACTCGTTAATAAAGTCTTTCAGAAGCATATAACATTTTTTATTGATTGATATTTACACATTAAAATTCTTCTTAGATTAATCTTTTTTTTTTTTTTTTTTTTTTTTTTTTTTTTTTTTTTTTATGTTTAAGCTCAACAACTTCCTGTTTGTTGCAGATTTTTACATGTCTCTTCCTCTGTTCATATAATTTGTCTGAAACACTGATTGTGAAGTGCAGAGCCAAACAGCAGAGTTTTCATGCTGATGTGGAAAAAGACCAGCCAGATAATACTCATCTTTATATTTGGAGGGTTAAATCAAGGCTAGTGCATGCACACTCTAGTCATAGATCTGTCAGTCTATGCCTCATCATTAGTCAGTAATAACTAATGAAAGAGGCTGCACAGTAGCTGGGACTCCCAGAGTGTCCTCTCTATTTTAAGTCTCCTGTTTTTTTAACTTGGGTCCTGCTCACCCTACTTTTCTTTTAAATACGTTCTGGTGGCTGTGGCTTCACCTCAATATTTAGTTTAGAAAACCGCTACTTAAAATTGTAATAATTCTGAGGGTGGATGATACTATCCACAAAGTTTTCTTGGAGCGTCCTTTCACTTTTAGAGTAAATTATCGTATCGTATCAGCCTGTTTAACCCAGCATGTTTCTGTGTTTAATCCCTGCCCTCTGCTATGTGTCTGTCTTGCAGACCTACTTGTGGACATGCTGGGTGTGCTTGCCAGCTACAGCATCACAGTGAAAGAGCTGAAGCTTTTCTTCAGCAAACTACAAGGGGAGGAAGGCCAGTGGGTGAGTCAGAGTCATGCCACGCCGATCCGTCTTTGTCGTCTGGGACCTGCATGAGGAATGTGCTAGCAACACTTCAACTGCTGCCGTCCCGCAGGCCAATGCCCTCATCATAGACAAGATAAATCATTTGAAACCAGGCTTCTACTCCATAGTGTTCCTGCATCCAGAGCAGCACTACATTATTGATATTAGGGGGTCCATGAGATTATGCATGAGTTCTAAATTTACGTTACTGTTTTCACTCTATATTTACTATAACATTAAAACAATATGAGCCAAAAGACGTAGCATTTGCACAGTTGTGGAACATGAGAAATAGACTGCCTGAGCTGAATGCGGCTATAAGAGAGAAGTCGCTGTGAACTTAAGATGTATGATACCTTAACAGAAGATAAGTTACTACATCCAGACAGAACCAGTGGCTCAGAGGGAGAGGCAGATGAAGCGAGAAAGAAAAGGAGAGTAACCCATTGATCACTGACACTAATCAAGTTGTCAAGGAAATAGGGCAAGTTGATTTTATGCTTCTAAATTTCACCTCACCCTCCCACTTTCAAGCAGCTCTTACCACTGCTCTGCATTTTGTTTTTGTGAAATATCCGGGGAGACAGGGTGGATGGGAGGAGTGCAGAACTTCAACTATGAAGTGCCACAGTACTGAATGCAATAAACTACAACCGTGTTGAAAAATGTAAAAAAAGAAAATCTGTTTTAACTCATATTGATCTGACTCCAAGTATTAAAATTCTGTGTGTTAGAGCAACATATTTTAAATGGGTGTACTTTGCAGTACAAAGTGCTTGTATAATGTGATCATTGAGACTATGAGTAAAGTCTTCTGCTCAGTAAATCTCTTTGGATGTCAAAGTCTAATGAGTCTGAGGGGTAAATTTAGAACAAGCAAAAACAAAGTTTCACCTGCTTTTAATAATTTGTGGCTGCATGCAGGAACTTTTGTGTGTGTGTGCCTGTTTGGACATTAATACCACATTATCAGTTGCCTAAAATGATCCCTGTGCATTTGTGTTTTTTCCTCAGCCTCGTCATGCAGTGAAGCTTTTGTCAGTGCTGAAGTACATGGCTCACAGAAACGGTCCTGACTCCTTCTTCAGCTTTCCAGGGAAAAATGCAGCTGTGAGTACAGTGCCACTGCACTACTAACTAAAACAACACACCCATCCCCTCCCTAACTGTGTTTATACAAAGATGATGAGCTAACAAGAGTTGAGAGTAAAGAATTGACTGCATAGTGTTTTCAGTGTTTCACTATATGGACAGAAAAATCTATTTGGCTTCAGCTTATAAAGAATATTTCATAAAAAAATACTAATGAGAGGGAGAAAGACAGGACTTCAGATACTGCATGGTGATCTGTCCTGAATCCCTTTCATAATACGTACTTTCTGAGCTGCTTTCCACTGAGCCAGCCATTCACTGACCCATATAATTTTGCCTCATTGATAAGCTTTACACATTCTCTTAGTTATTTTCTAGTCTGCCATTACGACTCAGACCCTCCTCACGCCTCAAAGACTTCTGCACTCTTTCTGAAATGTTGTGAAGAATGTAGAAATGGAGCTGTGTCTAACAGCATGCTTTCTGATGAAACAGTATGTGTGTTTGCATGTGCTCTTTAAGTCTGCATAGTTAATGTGTGTCTGACTAAATTACTCATGTTGGGGCAGTTCAGCTTTGGACTATTCAAATCGTGCTTTGAGGACTTTGGTTTTACCTTGCCTGCTCATTATTTCATTCAAAACTTCTCCTTGTTCCTTGTCATTAGTATCAGGCAAAATTCGGCTGCAACCTTGTCTCCTTTCCTGTCTTCTTATAGATGCGCAATGTGTTAATTTAGACAAACTTTCGATGAGGTTTTGGTTAAGAGTAGTAAGTATGATACAGACACATTACAGGATAAGAGCTTATTTAGCGCATTTTTGACTATCAGAAACAATTTACAGTTTCAGCTCTTTTTAAGTGTATTGCCCTCTCCCGTTTTAGTGTTCGTTGCACTGAAACTTTACAAAAGCATTGTTTTGCTCATGCATGATTTACCACATTCATTGAGAGGTGCGCTTGTTTTTCCTCTTCCTGCCGCAGAGCATGTTGTAGCCTGCCAGTATGTTCATTTCAGGAGGATTTTTGCATACCTTAATACATCACAATGACCCTTCGATCAGTCATTAGTTGTAAACAACTGAGTCACTAAGTCTTTGGACTAATGTCTTTAGGATTTATCTGTTTGTAGGAACAAAGGACAAATGAACAGTTGTAACATGAAGATTAATTAACTTTTCATTACATCAAGTGCCCATCTTACAGGACGTTTTTCCTCCCTCTGTGTAAAAACTTTCCCAATTTAATGTTCCAGTAGTTTATGCAAGGCCCTTTACATTTTGTGTGTGTGTGTGTGTGTGTGTGTGTGTGTGTGTGTGTGTGTGTGTGTGTTTGTGTGTGTGTGTGTGTGTGTGTGTGTGTGTGTGTGTGTGTGTGTGGTTGCCAGCTTCTGTATGTAACCTTCCTTTGCTGTGGTGATGGTGTTTTTATGAGAACAGAAGTCTGCCTTGTGGGTTTGGGTCTGATTTGGTTCATCTGAACTCTGTTAGCACTCCTCTGTGTCTGACAGCATAGTGTTTGAAAAGTGCACATGCACCTTCCTCTTCCTGTGTTGCCCTGCTAATGAGAGAGGAAGGCCTGGGAGCACATTATGCGTACACACACACACACACACAAATGCACACAAAGATTATATTATTATAATAGTTTTCTAACTTTTCCTTAGAGGCCATGATTACTTCATATTTGTTTGCTTAAACCTTTTTTGTGGGCTATTGACATGACTGACCTACTATACTAGTTAATTAGGTGCTGTTCATTTTAAAAGGCTCACTGCATCCAGTCAATACAAAGGTAGCCAGAATCTACATCTGTGACTTCCTGTTTTCTTCTGTCATTTCTTTCCTAACAGGCGATAGCTCTGCCTCCCATAGCGAAATGGCCATACCAGAATGGGTTTACATTCCACACGTGGCTCCGCATGGATCCTCTCAACAACATCAATGTAGACAAAGACAAGCCTTACCTGTACTGGTAGGTAACATAGGAACGATATACCTCTGTTATTTGACCAGTGAACCTAAACCTTTGCCCTTTTTTTTGGCATTTAAATGTTACATTTTGTTTGAACATGCTATATATGTAAGAAAATGCTCAAGGAAGTAGTGCACATTGTAGTGTAATGAAAGATGAAAGGTGGTGTTGCACAGCTGGATAAGATTGAAGTTATGTTTTTAAGTGTTAACATCTCCACTGAAATGTGTTTGAAGCCCAAAGCTGTCCTGCAAATGTATCCAGCCTCACAGATGAAAAAACGGTTTTGCCCCCCCCCCCCCAAATCTTTCCTGTCTCCTCATTCTTTGCTTCCTCTCTGAGGAGCAAGTAAATCAAGCCTCCTGCTCATCTTATTTTCAACCAAAAATTTATTTCTGTCAGAAATCTAATTTATACAGCAGGGATCTGTTTGGGCTTCTGTGAAAGTGATAACCAAGCCGGGCAGCCAACGAGCTGCTTGAGAGAATCTGTAATAAAAGCTCCTCTGCCCTTTTTAAAAAGAGATTAATTCACTAAATCACATGCAGGGGCCCCATCTCGCCGGGACGCAGAGAATGATGGGAATAGTCTGTGAAGTTGAGAAATTATTGTTTGCTATCTTTATCCTTTTGAGACCCTTTTAAAGTGTTTACATGATAAATTAAACACTATAACCCATGTTGCCCTTGAATGTAGTCTGCATGAAAGTGAGCAGCCTCGAGCAGAAACTAAAGCTGTGTGTTTTGTGCTCTCCCTTCATTTCCTTCTTTTCAGTTTCCGCACCAGCAAAGGCCTAGGTTACTCTGCGCACTTTGTGGGCGGCTGTTTGATAGTGACCTCATTAAAATCCAAGGGAAAAGGATTCCAGCACTGTGTAAAGTACGACTTCAAACCACAGAAGGTACAAAAGGAAGACAACACAAAGCAGAATACAAGCTCTGGTTTGGTAACCCGGGCAGACCAAATATTCATGGTCATAAGAAGACAAATCCTAGAAATTTCTCTGTAAATAGATCACTGAAATCATATGTCAGCACACACATAATCAGTCTCACACACACACACACACACACACACACACACACACACACACACACACACACACACACACACACACAATAAATCTAGACCTTGCTCTATGAAAAAAAAAACTGTCACATCTCACTTTACTCTGGGGAAAAGCAAAACTAGAAGAAGCAGGAATGAGGGCGCTGGGAGAGAGGGATTATCCGGTACTCTCAGTCCCTCCCAGGCGCAGTACACAGTGAAGACCATTACAGTCAGAGAGAGCCTTTGCCTGTGGACAATTTGAAACTTCCTCCTTCCCCTGGGCATGAAGGCATCACCTTACCTCAACAAGCCTCATGAGGACTCAGAGGACTCATTTTAGTTGATTTTTTTCACTCTATTTTTAATGCATGTTCCTCCATGTCCGGAGGTAACCATAATAACCTATTTCACTGTGGTAACAGTAGTCTGAGGCTGAGGAGAAAACTAGAAACCGAAGTAGGTGGGATTGTAGCTTGAGGGGACTGAGTCCTGAAATGTGATGGAATGAGGCTAATTAAACAGCTTATACCCGAATGCTGACTTATTGACATCTAGTTGTGTGTGTGATTGATACTCCATATGTACTGTTGCAGTTTCCAGTGTGAGAGCATGCTTCTTGTTGTTGCAGTGGTACATGGTGACTCTTGTTCACATCTACAACCGATGGAAGAACAGTGAAATTAGCTGCTATGTGAACGGGGAACTGGCTTCCTTTGGAGACATCGCCTGGTTTGTCAACACCAGTGACGTGAGTAGCAACAATTTGAACACGTTCTGACACCACAACTACCTGTAATATTTCATTGTTAAACAAAATCTAATTGAAAAATGGTTATGGGGTAGAAGGTGTGTGTTCACATATGGGTTGGAACAGGTTTTCTGTCGAATATCAATTTCAAAACCACATATTGCTGCAGGAGTGTGTACCAGAACCGAAAAGCAAAGCCTCCGTTTCATGCCCTCTTCACTCACAGATATATCTAATCTCAGTCTTTGCTGTCAGAGGGCTCGGGGGTGAAACCATTCTCTCCATCTTTTAGCATGGATAGCACAGTGGAAAATGACTACGTACACAGCCTGCACCTCTCTCACATCACCATATGAACTCTCTCACAGTCCCCAGGATTGCTTTCTGTCATGCTGAGATATGAGGTTTCTTAAATCAAATTTTGTTCAGGACTGAAAATGCCTCCACAGTGTGCTATAATCCTCTAGATGTGTCAGTATGTCAGAAAGCAAATTAGCTTCTTGATTGAGACGTGGCCTCATCATTTTCAACACTTCTGCTTATGCCTCACTGACCATGACACGAGGAAGATGGGACGTTATCATGTTAGCCACAGTATGCTCATAGTTTGAGGCTGTTGCCATTTATAGCAAGTGTTGACACGAATGTGCCTTTTCCCTCTGTTCTTTCTTGTTATTTTTGGTCTTGTTTATCCTTCCTTCTTATTTTACTTCCTTATTTCCTTCCTTCCTTCTGCCTTCCCTCCTTTCTTTCTTTTCATTTATATCTGTGTTGTTGCCCCCCCCCCCCACCACCCTGCCCCCCCCCCCCAACTACTACAGACATTTGACAAGTGTTTCCTGGGATCGTCAGAGACGGCAGATGCCAACCGTGTGTTCTGTGGACAGATGGGGGCAGTTTACCTGTTTGGAGAGGCTCTCAGTGCTGCTCAGATCCTGGCCATCTATCAGCTGGGTCCAGGTTACCAGGTCAGAAAGAACACAGCATGAGGCATCTGTGCAATAGTACCATTTAACAGAGACGTATAACAGTTTACACGAGCAGATTAAGTATGCTGAAAATCAACTGAAATTCATAATAATTTTCAATTTGGGTTTTCCATGTATTATTTTAATATCTTGGAGCATTGTAAAATACAGACATTGACACATTTTCTGTAGTGGCTGATGAGAAGTATTATTCAACTTGTATGCTGTCTTCCACTACCTCTTTCTCTCTCCTCTTCGACGTCTTCCTACCCAGGGCACATTCAAGTACAAGGCTGAGAGTGACCTGCTGTTTGCGGAGCATCATAAAACGCTACTGTATGATGGCAAGCTGTCCTCCAGTATCGCCTTCACGTACAACCCTCGCGCCACAGATGCTCAGCTCTGCCTCGAGTCCTCCCCCAAGGACAACGCCTCCATTTTCGTCCATTCACCCCATGCGCTCATGCTGCAGGTAAGATGCCTTTGATGTAACATTGTGCTTGTAATAGCAAGTGATAGCCCTTCCCATTGGAGTTGATATTGCTGGAATTGCCATTACTAAACTTTAAGCTGAAGCCACAACGCTGCACCAACTTTAAAGCAATGTCGGTGCAGATTCATTCACCACCTGCATACTTGCTCCTTCCCTCCCACTGTGCCGTACGTACCACTCTTTACTCTTCCTTTCTTCCTGCGCAATAATGAAAGTGGCCCAGTTGGCATCTTTTCATTTTAATAGCCTCATGAGGGCAGAGGTGCAAATGTGTTGAGCAAGCCAGACTGCTGCAGCTGCTGAAAAATGCCATCCTGGTGCTCTAATTGTGGAATTGGCTTTCTATGGGACTGAGATTTAGTTTGGAACTATATACATGTAATGGTGCATTTATCCTGTGAAAAGTAGGAGGTGAACTTTGTGGAGGTTTTCCATACGCTGCTTAGAAATACATACACCCACACTACACAATACTGTTCCTTCACTCACTTTGAGTTGTCTTTTCTGAAACACTAATTGAGTTTTCTCTCATGCCCTCTCATCAAAGACAATGCTTTGTTTCCTTTGTGAGGGAGGCTTTACTGCCACACAAACATATGCTCCCTCCACCACACAAACATGCACATGCAATGTGAAATATGAATGACTATGTGACCTATATTTTCAGCTTTGCTATGCCATGCTCAAAAATTCCAATCCTATAGAGAGGGAAAACTTTTGCCAAGCCACCGTTGGTGTCGCAACAGACAACACTGACACCAGTTTGGGCACCACATTACCAGACATTAAAAGACAATATTTTCCTCATTGTCAGTATTTTTCAATTTTTTTTTAAATCATTAGTGAACAAAAAAAACAAAAACTCTAAGGCTTCACACTTTTGAGATCCTGAGTTGTGTTCACCCTCTCAAGTATTTTGCCAAGGAAAAAACTATGGTGTAAGTTTACACTACATGGGAACAGGGACAACTACAGGTTGTAGCTGATAAAAGCATACTGTAAGGTCTTGTCGTTTTGTTTGCTTCTGACTTATGTAACTATGCAGCTATTTTCAAATTCTGTCAGCACACAGTTCTAACTTTGTGCTCATCACTGTGGTTGTCAGAGCAAATATCTGTGTGACCCACATACAAATGCTGACCATGTATATGTGAAATGTGGCCATGTGTGTTTGTTTCTGTAGGACGTGAAGGCTGTGGTGACTCACTCAGTCCAGAGTGGAATACACTCTATTGGAGGCGTGCAGGTCCTCTTCCCTCTGTTTGCACAGCTGGATTATTGCCAGCCTTCCAGCCATGAGCTGGACACCTCTGTCTGGTAAACACACACACACACACACACACACACACACACACACACACACTGAACAATCTTTAGTTCTGGATTTTGTTCGGTATCATTGAGCCATTGTGATGCTATATAACATACAGACTGTAAATAATAAGGCTGCTAGTTTAATGGCTATAAAGCGGGACAATAGGCCAGTTATGCTGCATAACCATTAACATTTAACTAATCTTATTATCATAAGATTATTGTTTCTTATGCAGTTAATTGAATTAGTTATATATTGCAAGCCACTTCAGAAATTAAATACTGAAAATGAGACAATTTGAAGGATATTATTTACTTTATTTTTAAAATGACACTGGACCAAGCATCACTGTATCCTCAGGTAAACGATAAGTTTGATCTTAATGGTGAACTGAAATTTTACTGATCTAAAGTAAGTTCTATTATGTTAAGCTAACATGAAGGTTCATGATATCAGTACTCAAACAACCCACACGGCTTGTCGTTTAAGATTTTTAAGATTTTTCCCAGGTTTTGAGTCCAGTACCACGGGCTTTACAGACTTTCTGATGCTGAGCATGAAAGCTGTGAGGCCATCTTACTTGTATACTGCAGTGTTGTTGTATTTGCTCCCCTCAAGGTGATGCTAGCTAGAATCTGTTCTCCCAGCACAATAGAGACACGACACCCTCATTCAATCACATTTCATGTAGGATATGCCCTTCACAGTCAGGGCCTTGTCAGCAGCTTACATAGATTATTGTCACTGTCTAACTCACTGTCTCATGCTCTCTTTGTCTCTGTCTGTCTGTCTGTGTCTCTGTTGGTCTGTCTCTGTCTCATCTGTCTGTCTTGTCTCTCAGCTGCACTTTGCTGTCCTTTGTGATGGAGCTCTTGAAGAACTCAGTGGCTATGCAAGAGCAGGTCCTGGCCTGCAAAGGCTTTCTCGTCATTGGCTACACTTTGGAGAAGGTGAGACAAACACAAATTGGTTCAGCTAACAAAGAAATACACAAGAGAGCCATCCTCCTGTACCAGTAGCTGCACTCATAATGAACCCAGCACAAATAATAAGGCTGATCTTGACTCCCTCAACGCCACAAACACACTAACACAGGCACACACCAACACTTAATATGAGACAGACTGTTTTCCCTCAGCTGTATTTAGAGGTCACAGCTGGCTTGTGTGCTTGTTAGGCAGGAGGGGAGCGCCTACACATCTTTCTGTGCACATGTCCTCTCCCTCCCCTCTCGGTGTTATACCTCATTCACCACTTGCTTTTTTTCCCTGACTCCTTTCACTGACACATTATGTTCCCCTTTTCTCACCTCATATTGTGACTCTTTGTGCCTCACTGTCTCCCTGTCTGTGCTGCAGTCTTCCAAGGTGCATGTGACGCGGCCCGTCCTGGAGATTGTGCTGGCCTTTTCGAGATACCTTAGCAACCTGCAGAATGGCATCTTGCTGCTCAAGCAGCTGTGTGACCACATTCTGTTCAACCCTGCCATCTGGATCCATGCCCCTGCCAAGGTAACAGGAATACACACTTACACAGAAGCACATTATTCTACCTTTAGTTCCATTTTTAAAAAATGGAGATAAGCAGCGTGTGTGTTCTATGTAGATAGAACACACACAGACCTGCACAGTCATAATTACCTTCTCCTGTCCTGTATGTTTCTGCCCTACTTTTTCTTTTCCAGTGTTTCAGAGTTCAGCTCACAGTTCAAGGTTATCCCTTCATCTTTGACTCAGTGACTATTTAAATGAGAGTGGCTTGCCTACAACCCTAATGGGCTTAGAAGCCTCCACTTTCCTCTCCAAGGAGCAAAAAGCTAGGACACACTAAAACTGGATTATTCCACTCAAACTATCAAGTGTGCATGTGTAATGTGCATTTTCCTGTGTGCTCTGTCTTTTGCAGGTGCAACTGACACTATACACTTACCTGGCGACAGAGTTCATCAGCACCGTGACCATCTACAACGCCATTCGCAGGGTGGGCACTGTGCTCCAGGTCATGCATACACTGAAATTCTACTACTGGGTTGTCAACCCACAGGACCGCAGTGGGGTCATCCCCAAAGGCCTTGGTGAGAGTGCACACATAATGCAAATATTTTCTATATACTATACTACATACTTTGTATATATACTGCATACTTCCCATTCTGAGACCACTTTCCCATTCAATTTATTGGGAGCGTGGTCTCAGACTTTTGGACCTCACTGAAGATGTATATAATGTTCTCTAATGCAGTAATGGCACTTTACTGTCGTATGGTGTCACTACTCCTCATCTTGCATTGTATCTGCATGTAAAGGCAGATTTCACATCCACACACGCCTGTACACAAAAACATGGAATCACATATAGAAACACAGACTACACTAATATTCACAACTTCTCACTGCAAGTTCTTCAAATCATCTACACATTTAAAAAAAAAAAAAGAATGAAATTTTTTTTTATATAAATTTGGCTCCTGCTCCGCTGCTCATTCATTAGGTATTATCAACATCATCAGCCATTGTTTGTTTATTTGGTTTTTCAGATGGTCCGAGGCCAAACCAGAAGGAGATCCTGTCTCTGCGAGCCTTTCTGTTGTTGTTTGTCAAACAGCTCATAATGAAAGTAAGTTCAGGTCCCAGAAACCCCCCCCCCCCACACACTCCTAATTAAAAAAAAGTCTTGATTCAGTGGCACATTTGGATGCCAAAGTTATGTGCACTAGTGGTTCCGTTAGCGATATGTGTAAAATATGTGTTGTTGCTGGTGCTTTCTGATTGCAGTTGGATTGTTGACATACATAATGCACTATGCTTGAGAGCATGCAGTTAACACTGTGCTGTTAATAATGTATATGTGGAGACTGTGGATATTTTTTTCTTAATCAAAAGGTTATTCAATCTAGCAAGTGTGAAAAATATTTATAATCAGGGAAGACCAGATTGAATTTTTTTTAAATTTTTTTAACACTTTTAACAATCTGATAATTTCTTGCTTTAACAATGGTTTTCTCTATAGAGAGCAACATATTGACTGGATATTAATGAGATTTTTATGCTTTGATGTGATTTTTGGTTGTACCACTACTTGTGTATTGCTTGATGTTGTCATGCCTCATTTCTTCAGGTTAGAGGGAAATGAATGATGAATGTGCTTCTCTGTTTGCTCATCATATTCGCATTAGTTGGGATTGTTTTTATTTTTTTTTCTTGTGTTTAAAATAACTTTCCAAAGCATTGAATCTACCATATTTTAAAAAGTCGCCATTAGTTTAATTTACTTTGTCACCTTCACTCCCAAAGCAAGTGTAATAGCTTCACACAGATGTGATTAGCCTTCATGTACTATCTGGAGGTAGTGGTATGTAGAGAGTAAAACATGGTGATCCTTGTGAAACAACTGTGAATTAATCTGTCATTATATTCCAGGATCATGGAGTCAAAGAGGACGAGCTACAGAGCATCCTCAACTACCTCCTTACCATGCATGAGGTAGGCATGCGCGCCGTTATTCATGCAGCAGATACTTCGCCACCAGATGGCGACATGACACCACAGTACTGCACTCTGTCCTCCCACCATCTGATGTGCAGAGCAAGAGCAAACAGTTCCTGTTGCTAAAGGCAGCATTTCTGTTCCTCGTTATTTTTCCACGTCTGCCAGTTAGATGTCCTGACAGAGGTGGTTTTGTTTACAGTGGAGTGACGCATAACAAATGAATCAGTCAGATCAGTCAGTAACACAGTGAACCTTGTAAGAATAAAGGGTGATTACAGCACTGCCTGGAAAAGCCAGCCACATGTAGAAACCCTTCATTTTATAGAGCACATACTGTAATTCAGATGCTTGTGATGGACTCCAGTATTTCTACTGGATTTTTACTACCTTCTCTCATTACTGCTGCTACTGCCACTAATATACAAAGCAGGAATATAAATACCAATGAGTAACTGCGTATATACTTTCCTTTTATCTTTTATTGACATATTCAGCTGACTGCAAGTTCCTCATAATTTAAGATATGCTCTCGAAATCTGGTTCACTTCAGCTTCAGTAGATGCAATAATTGTGCTGTTGCTCTCTGTCCCACAGGATGACAATCTCATGGATGTGCTGCAGTTGTTAGTGGCTCTGATGTCTGAACATCCTGGGTCGATGGTCCAGGCCTTTGACCAGCGCAATGGGATTCGGTAACGATCACAGTTTGTATTATCTGCAAATGTGCTTGTAGTTATATTAGTATGTTTTTGCTCAAATTAAAAAATGAGTCACAGTTGGAGCTGATTATTTTAATTGTCATATTTTTCGTCTTGTGTCACACATTAGATTGTGGATGCAAAATGGGCTCATTGTTCTTTGTTTCATTTAAAACACATCAAATTCTGTTTCTAACAAAAGAAATATGTTTGGCAAGAAAATGGTGCACTCAATACTACTATCTCTAAATAGATACTACAAGTGTGTCAGATGTTAATTGTAAACTTCTAATGTCACTTTAAAAAAAAAAAAAAAAAAAAAAATTTGTAAATGCATTTAATTGATTGTGATTTTGCTTTTTCACAGTGTGATTTACAAACTCTTGGCCTCTAAAAGTGAAGGAATAAGAGTGCAGGCGCTCAAAGTGATGGGCTACTTTCTGAAACATTTGTCACCAAAGTAAGTAAAATATCAAAGTTGAAATATTATCACTATTTCCCAAACTATACACGTTATAGTTTATAGTGTTTTCTGTATTTCAGTGTGTGTTAGAAATGTAACAGAGCATACGTTCATGAGTAAAATGAAGAAATAAGTGATATTACATTATATCACATTACATCCAATTACATTATACATTTTGATAAATTTTACCGTTGATTCCATAATTTTCATTTTTCAAATTTCTTTTGTGGTTTCTGTGGCTACGTATTTCAGTTTTACGGTCAGTTTCCTAATGATAATGATGTATTATTGTATTGTAGGAATCTAATTATACAGCAAAATTTCAAAATGGGTCATGTTAATATTGATACTCTATTTAGCTGCAGGCGTCACTGTCAAAATAAACTAAAAAAAACTGAATCACCAGTTCAGCAAACCACCTTTATTTTCATTTTGAGTATTCTTTTCATACGGTTGTGTCTCTTTTGATCTATTTTGGGTGGAAATGCTTGATGAAATTCAGGTCATATTGCAAATTTAATCGTTAATTGTTCATTATTACTTCTGACCAACCATTACGGTGTAGTGTGTGCAGCCTCTGCTTAAATAGGAGCACCAGAAGCAACTCTTGTCCTGTCTCAGTAACAGCTTTTAAGCCTCGTGATCCTAAAGCTATCTGCAAACCGTCCACAGTTTGCTGAGTTACCATGCTAAAATTGGAAGTGATGCATGATGAGAGATGAAAGTGACAAAGACTTTTCAGTGAAGCACTCCTCTTACTTAGTCAGCAAGGATTCACTTTTTCATTTCCTCCATGTCAAATGTGAGCTGGAGCTACAGATTTCAGCTGCTGTAATTATTTGACTCATCAGAACCTCCAGATTTCTCCCCTTGCTGCTTCTCAACATGTGTGATTTTTCAAGGACATTTTCAATATGATTTTAAAATTACTTTGGAAATAAATTTCATTGATGTCAAGCCAGTTTTGTACAGTGCAGCATGTTCCAGTTTAGAAGAGGTGCTGCATTATTTTCTCAACAGTGGAATTTGCAAATGCTGATGTTTACTTACTGACCTTTGACCTCCTAATGTCCTGATCAGGAGGAAGTCTGAGGTCATGCTGAGTCACGGCCTCTTCTCTCTGCTCACTGAACGCCTGATGCTCCACTCCAGCCAGTTCACCATGACAACCTACAACGTGCTCTTCGAGGTCAGAGCTCTGCCAACATTCACTCTCCCCGGCCTGAACATACTAGAGAACAATGAACTACAATACTAAGCTCTGTGTTAAACTATTTGCCAGTATTTATTTTTTATATGCATTTTGTGTGTATGATTCACTATACTGCCGAGTTTGTGCCTTGCACGCTAACGTTTGTCAAATTTTCCAACTTAATATGAAATTTTAATGAAATACATGAAACAATAAATCCCACAGTTGATCACCTGTAATTATTCCCCAATATACTGCATGATGGTGAAACATATACATAGCTATGTGTATCCATAGTGGGGTTTGTTTCTCTGTTACTGTTAGGACCGATGTAGATATTTATGACTTGAAACCCCTCTCTGTCCCGTGGTAGATCCTTACAGAGCAGATCTGCACTCAAGTGATCCATAAACAGCATCCGGACCCCGACTCCACTGTGAAGATTCTCAACCCACGTAAGTGCCTCCTCTGCGCCACTGTACTCTCCTAAATCATCCCCTGCAGCGTACCCTCTACATACCTATTGCTCTATACTGCACTGTAAGGATATTCCCCACGGAACTGTGCGATCTCTATATACAGTCAAACAAATGAAGGACATAAATTTAGCAGCCGGAGGGTGTTTTCATACCAAGTGAGCCTAGCATGAGGATGGAACAAATGCTTTGTGTGACAAATACACACATCTGCTAGTTTTATTGTCAGGATTAATTTACATATAAAAGAAATGATAAATGAAATGAAATTATAACGGGACTTCATTCAGTGTGTAAGAAATGTTATATTGGTTTATGCATTTAATGAATTCAGTCAATTATATAATTGCATTTAAGTGAGTTTAGAGTTTAATTGTTCAGCATTTGCTTAACTCATATGTATAATATTGATACAGTATTTGTATGTACATTGTGGAGTAAATATTTAATGTTGCAATATTTTGTAATTATCTTTTTTTGTATTTTACCATCAAACTTAGTGTTAATGTTAATGTTAATCATGTTAATGTTTTATATTTTATATTAAAATAAAATTTAAATTACAATTAAAATTTCATAATTAAAAATATGATTTAATCGCTTGTATTGATCATAACATAATTAAACAGAGATTTGAATAAAATTATGGCTTAATGTAAAAGAGTATATTTAAAAACCCCTTTTTCATTTACTTTTTCTACCAGTGCATCATTACAAAACAATCTGAGCTGGCTGAAACTCCTGGCTTAGATCAATGTTCCCATCCTATATTTTCAGGCCGTTACTCACCTCCGGTTTCATGTCGGCTCACAAAATGTTTTTATATAGTGAACTCTTGAGTATTCATTTCAGCTAAGAAAAGAAAACATCCCTCTGTCTTTTATACCGGTGCTTCCACACATACCACTGCACCTCTGTGCACACACTTGCAAAACAGCTTTAATCAGTTTGAAATCCAAGCACTTGGTGTAATCACAACCAAGGTTTACTTCCAACCAGCCTTAATCTGACAAGGTCCTGCTGCAGTCACACATTGATTATCTTAAGCCTTTATTGTGTTAAAAACTCTCCTACCCAACCGTCCTAGACAGGCGATATATATCATAGGAACCTTGTATGGGTTTGTACATGTGAGCACATTCTATGGAACATAGAGCGGTGGTCTGTTTCTCCTTTGCCGTGCATTCTCTTGATTTAATCTGCGACAAACTCCCAAAATGGCCCCCTGATTGCAGTCTTTAGTAACGTCAGAGCCAATCAAACAAACCGAGGAAGTACCGTTTCCCTCAAATTAACTCAAGGGAAAGGAACCAAAAGCAAATGGAAAAAAGAAGGGAATACGCCATCCCTCCATCCTCATTCCCGGTACATGCTGGGGTAATTTTCTGGCGGTAAAGGTTCAGCGACTCATAATTTGAGTGACTAAGGCGTAGAAACAACACAACCGTCTGCTGGGGCAAAGGGGGCAGAGGTTAGTGCCAAGGTCTGAAGAGACAAGTGAAATCTAAGCCCTGCCGTCTCTCTACTCAAAGCAAATGGACACTGACATTGTCTAGATAATTCATCTAAACAGTCAGTCTCTTCGGTTTAACCGAAGCCAAGCCTTCCAGAAGGGCCTGTGACTCGGGCTCTGTTTGAAACGATACCAAAACCATTACAGTATAATAAAGATCAATGGCCCAGACTTTTTTATACTCCTCTGTTCTGTTTTTCTTACCAAAGGCGCAGATTTTTAGGTGTGTACATCTGGGAGTTCAGATAGTTTGTGACACAATGA
Source organism: Seriola dumerili (assembly GCF_002260705.1). Taxonomy (NCBI): domain Eukaryota; kingdom Metazoa; phylum Chordata; class Actinopteri; order Carangiformes; family Carangidae; genus Seriola; species Seriola dumerili. The sequence continues at coordinate 4,621,115 of NW_019174290.1, forward strand.
TTTGCACATGTTGAGACCAATGTATGATTTCGTTGTTGATTTGTGCAGTTTCCCCATCGGCATCCAAAAAGCAAGTGAATGTTGGATGTTTCCAAATCCAAACTTTTTTATTATAATCCTTGAAAATACAACTTCCTGAAATGTATTATATTACAAAATGGACAACACAGACATGCATTATAACAGATCAAGTATCAGTATATTTTCAGGCCGTGTTATGTTCATTTCTGCGGCTCCCTGAACATTTTTCATTTCAGTCCTTGAACAAAACGGCTTTGCTTCTGTTAATATTTCTAGAGATTCTGAAGGTAATAGCTGCTCTGCTGAAGAACTCTCCCCCATCCCCTGAGAGCATGGAGGTGCGCCGGGTCTTTCTGTCAGACATGATCAAACTGTTCAATAACAGTCGAGAGAACCGCAGGTAAGAATTCAGCCACTTCACAGGATAGAGAATCACATCACACACACACACACACACACACACACACACTACTCCACGCAGTGTTTACGTGTCAGTGGGATTCACATTCAGCACTACACCAACCTTCTCATCGCCGTGTACTTTTTGTTTCAGGAGCCTGCTGCAGTGCTCGGTGTGGCAGGAGTGGATGCTCTCTCTGTGCTTCATCAACCCGCGAAACAGCGAGGAGCAGAAAATCACGGAGATGGTGTACGCCATCTTCCGCATCCTGCTCTACCACGCCATCAAATATGAGTGGGGTGGCTGGCGCGTCTGGGTGGACACCCTGTCCATCACCCACTCCAAGGTCAGAGCGCTCATTAAATCCATGCATGCCTCACACTCACACACGCGCACACACACGCGCACACACACACTCATGCACAGGTTAGACGCAGCTTTGTTTATCTTTTTCTGTGAATCTTCGTCTTTCTCCCCATCTGTTTCATTTTGACATTTTTTTTTTTTTACATTTTTTTATTCTGTTTCTGTTTCTTTTCATTTTAAATCACACACTCTTTATCTCTCTGTAGTAAACACATGAACATAGACACACACTTTCAAATCTTGCTGCATTATGGTCAGCCTAAACACCCCCCCCCCCCCCTGTGACTGTAACTGTAGCCCTGCTCCCTCAGCTTGGTTCCATCCAAACAGACAGCAGTATTCAGTCAAAGCCATCAGCTCTGTCACCCATATGTTTAGCTTGAACCTGACATAATGCAATTCATCAAGTAAGAAATTAGAGAGCATTATCGTCTCGCAGTGTAGGCTAGCGTAGTAATTGAACCTTGCCTCTCAGTGCCCATCAGATTAAGCTTATGGAAGCTATACAGTGATTATAATTTAAAAGCTAGTTACAGTATAAACCAGTGGGAATGAATCCACCAGCCCCTCCACTCTTTATTTATGTATAGAGTCTCTTTCTTTCACATTGCACAGATAAAAATAAACTTCTGGCACTTCTTATTTCCAAAAGCTGAATTCAAAATACTGCTTTAGAAATTCAGTGTTGATATCGTATTACGCTACTCTGTTCCAAAGCAGTGAAGTAATTGAGGTTGGTGTCAGATTGTGGTCTGGGGGGTTTTTAAGCCTGGCAGATTGAAGGTTGAGTTAAAGAAGTGCTCGTGATATGAGACGCTTCACTGTGCTGTGGGATGCTGTGAGTGCTGGCGACCAGTAGGGGGCACAGACAGACTGCATGGGAGAGGATCAGTGTGAGGGCAGCAGTTAGCTCGGTGGTGTGTGTTGTATGCTAGATGCCCTAAACTCCCAACATGTCCCCTCTCCTGTGAACACTGTAGAAACTAGCTTCCAGTGGAAGGGAAAATAAAATGTGTATACATTAAGTTGTAAGGAAATTTTCTGCCCTGCCGGTCAAGGGCAGCATTTGGTGTGAGGTGGTTGCAAGAACTATTTGCTCAATACAGTGATAGTGAAACTGAAACTGTAAAAGCAGATGTCTGCGTGCTTTACTGTGTTGTACTATCATTCCATCACTGTTATATTTATAAACCATTATTGCCATTATTACTCCCCAGTTGAAAAAGCATTTGATCAAAAATAGAATTGTGATATTTCTGTTGGGCAGTGATTTTAAAAAAACACTGGTGCAAATATAATTAATAATATTAATCTGAGATTTTAGATGTTCATGAATGACATGTAATCAATAGGAATTAGTTTTACCTTTTTAAAGTTTTGTTCTGGTTTCACCTGTTCATAAAGCTGCAGTGTGTTGGGGTCTCATTTTAAAACACAGCAATGTGGTGTCGTGCAGAAAGTGTTTGTTCTTCTCTGCACACGACAGCCTGTAATTGCCTCTTTTCCCATAATTGCACAAGATTAATGCTTTTTCTTCTTGGCTCTAGTAACAATACCCAGCACTCACCTAGGAGCAGAATTTCACACATACGCTGTGTGTGAATAAACCCATGCACTTGTAAGATGTGAGATACACACACACGCACGCACACAGTGCCTGTGAATCAGATTGTTGCATTGGGGGCTAGCCACCAAGATACATGCATCTGCTATAAAAAAGCTAAAGAAACTCAATTGCAATTTTATTGTCCTGTTTGATAGATTTCCTGCCACCTTTGTAGCACCAAAGCTGTTTGTCACTGTTGCTCTCTCCTCCCACTGCTGCAGGGCTGTGTATGTGCGTGTGATTGCGCGCGCGCGCGTGTGTGTGTGTGTGTGTGTGCGCGCATTTGTGTCTGCGTTTGTGTGAATGTGAGTTACCAGGCACATTTTCTCTTTGCCCTCCCTCTCTCTTGGGCCCTAGTAAGCCTTTCTCTCCGATCCCATTGAATATTCATCGGAACCATGCAAGAACAATCAGAGAAACAAGGCCTCATAAATACAACCAGCCCACTGGGAGCCTCCTTGATAAGTGCATATATGCATTCACAAATACATATATACACGCTTCATCTTTACATGGACTACATGGCTTAGTTTGCTTTGTGTCAACCATGCTAAAATTGTCAGTTTGGCATGTACACAGATAATATGTTTAATGCTGAATGCAACGTTTTCAATGCAACATTCTTTGTGAGTCAAGAAGAAAAAATTGTCCCTTCTAGCAATCTTCACAATCTCAGCTTTTTCCTTTTAATATATTATTCCTTTTTGTATCTTGTACCTTTTTGTTTTTGTTTTCCTGCATTTTGTCTGTTTTGGCTCCATAAAAATCCTTATTGGCTGACACCTGCCAGAAGCTCATGGTAGAGCAGGATGAGCAACTGTGCTTGTCAGTTTTTACTTATTTTTCTTGTATTTTGTAGCCCATCAGCAAACAGAAGTATATGGGCCATATTTCATATCTTTTTAGTTTTTCATCCCATTCTGTAAGTGTAAGAAGTTTAATTTAGTTTAGTTATGCTGGGAGCTGTAGATTGAGATTGTTTACTGATCACCCCAGGTTTTTTTTATTTTCATTTGTTTTATTTTATTTTGTTGGCTCCTGGCAAAGCATAGACCAGCTTGTTGAGAAGTTGAAATTAGAAAAAGATCTGTGTATTTGTTTGTGTGTGTGTTTAGTAAGTATGCTCGTGTGTTTGTATGCGTGCAGTATATCCTTTTATGTCAGTCATCAGCAAGTAAATGTATCTGCATATGCATCGCTCTGAACAGACAGATGTTCCTGCAGGTGGGCATGCTGACACAACAGCCCTCCCACTTTCAACCCACACACCCACCCAAGGTGCCCCTCGTCCATCTCTGCACACAAATCAGTTTGAGAATAAGGAGATCTCCAAAAGAGAGAGATTGGGGCGTGAAGGTCCCGCTGTCCTTCAGACTCCCACTGTCAGCTAACTTCATTACTCCTGTCAGACATTTTAGCACAAAGATAAATATGAGTCGAAATGAGCCGACAGATCTTTGACAAAATATAATATACACTGAGGTATTTTAAAAATCTACTAATTTTACAGCTACATTTTGGAAGCATGGTGTTTACGTTTATCAGTTCGGCCTTTGTCAGTTCATGATGGAATGCCAAATATTGGAGTTAAATAGTTTTGCCATACAGTCTTTACCTCCTGGATTCATTGAGACATTAACACAGGAGACTCGAGCTGTTGTTCTTGGCAAAGAGTTTCAGGTAGATGCATTGACAAGTAGACAAAGAAAGGAGAAAGCGAATACACTGAAAAGCCAATGCTAGATAAAAGCCATGCATCAAGTGTTGTCTATGTTCTCTCGTAGCAAGCCAGTTGCAAGTGCTAGTGTTTTATGTATTTGATCTTTCATCTTATAATTTGAAAATAAATATTAAAATGTCAAAGTGCAATATATTATAATCAAATGATGGATTTCCTGTGAATTTGCTTGTTTGGCTAAAAGCTATTTTAGCGCACATAATCTTTGCGCGAGCCTGTCCTCCTATAGCGAAGATAGAAATGACAGATACAGTAAATACTAGAGGCATATCACTGGATCGGGTCAGCAGGAGAAAACTAAGAAGAAAAATGTTTGAACAAGGAGTGAGAAAGGAAGATATTGTGAACAAGAGCAAAACCGCATGGCCAGCACAGCAGTTACAGATGACATTGATTTTGGAGGAGGAATTGCATTTAGCTAATCGGATTAGAGACACGCTGCCCTCCCCATTTCCCCTTTGTTTTGTGGTTGCTTGCTATCTATTGATCTAAATGCGGACTCCCATGCTCCTACTGTGGGGTCCCCCAAGATCACCGCTTTGCCACCCTGACCCTCACCTAACAGGTTGTGGTGTTGGCCCTTTGCTTAGTCTGGATCAGTTGTACAGTTCAGACACGGGGACAATGGAAGTTCTACTGAAGTTTCTGAAAAGATTTGTCTTGTTTTGAAAATGTGATCGCAGCCGTTGTTTGACTGCAGGGAAGTTTTTGTGATATATTTATGTTGTTGGAAAAATATTGTGGGCCACGAACCAACAGAGACTTGCCCTGTTGAAGTACTGCAGTGTCCTTTTTGTTTACGGTAGTGTGTCCTATTTCCAAAGTGTTTCAAATCTTCAGTATGATCTGGCTCTGCTGTGCCCAGTTAATACCATGTTACCTGTCACATTAGAAAAGCCCACCATGTTTTTGTACATTACCATAACATTTTTCCATACCCCACTGAGGCCAGGCCGAGTCATGGAGTAGAATGAAATTAGATTAGATCAGCGCTGATGTCTTAGCCACCCAGGGCAGTTTTCTATATATTGTAGCAAGGCTAAACGCTATTTTAAAAACCACAGAGACATATTCTACCTCCGTCTAATGGTAACTGGATCTGTTGCAGAGCCGCATTTAAGGCCAACATACATCATCTTAATGTACAGACTGCATCCTGAATCCATGACGTTATACGCTGCACTGCTCTCTCGCATAATTTCCATAGCAGTGCACTCTGAATGCAGCCTTTTAATTGCTAAAAATGCTAAATGTCAAATTAAGCTCAAACTAATGGGGTAGAAGGTCTTGCTGTGTGATCAGTGGGAAAGAGGGAGGAAGAGAGAAGGAGACGGACTACTGGTGCATTTAGAACAGGCTGTGCACTCAGAAAACAGCTATGGATTACCAATCACTGCTCCCCACTACAGAAGATTAATGAGCACCCGTGTAGCAGGCTAATTTAGAACAATAACGCCTAATTAATTACAAATAATCAGCTTCTTTCTCTCTCTTTCCTTTCTTGCACTCTCAATGACTCACTTTCTTCCTCTTCCTCCTCTGCAATTTCTTATTTTTTTTTCTCTCCTTTTGATCTCTGGCTTTCTCATTTTCTTTGTTTCTCTCTCTCCTTATGTCCAAATAGCCTCAGGTGAAAAAGCAGTAAAGTGGGTCTAGTCCCCCCTCAACCCCCCCTCCAACCACCAACCCATCTTTGACTTTCTGTCCTCCAAGCTCAGTGATTAATGTAGGGTCTTAAATTAGGCGTGGGAGGATTTGCCGATGCTGGACACGCACTCAGAACAGCTTGCAGACACACACTAATAGTATCTACTGCTAATCTATGACTGCTTACATGGATGGGCTCTTCCTCAAATGCCACTGCAGACCATTGTCGTTATAGACTAGCAGTCTAGTCTACCCATATCAGATGGTAAGAAGACTGAAAGGGGTTAATAGGCCGTGGGCAGCTGCATGTAAGAGAGAGGGAAAAGTTTTAAATGTGGCACAGTTTGGTTCGGTGTGGTAACAAGCTTATAACAGCAACTTTTATTTACAGGGTGAAAGTGTGAAGCAGTGGATATCAGTTAGAGAGCAGGAGACAGGTTTATATGAAAATGTGTCATGGAATTAGTTGTAATTTTCTTTGGAATTGTTGGTGGCACATCATGAAGTAGCCCCTAAAAGCGAATTGTTTACTAGGTTTATGAAATGTATCATTAACTAGCAAGGTCGTGTTCAAATGTCCTATTGGTACAACATTTAATAATATCTTTAAAAAAAAAAAAACATGGTCAGGGTCTTTAGACATATTTTTCCAACAGACTTGCAGAAAATTCACCTAAAGGATATTTCTTGTCTGTTAAAATTTGTGTATTTATTTTTGTAGTTTTAGCTGTTTGATTGTGTGACTGTGTGATTGTGTGTTTGTTTCTTGGCACATCAGACTTTACTGTAGCGACGACACTGTGTTCTTAAATCTTAGCAATTATTTTGGTAAGTAAAAAGTTATCATAACCAGTTGAAATGATGGCCAAAACTGTAACAGTAATACCTAAATTAGCATCTATTGTTTGATTTAAAGACATACATTTGAACATATAATCTTTTGTGTTTGCAGGTAACCTTTGAGCAGCACAAGGAGAATCTGTCCCGCATGTTCCGTCAGTACCAGCGACAGGAGTCTGGAGCCTCTCTCAGCACAATCCGAACCGTCTCTGGTGTCAGCCAAAGCTCTGAGACCACGGAGTGCGTTAATGGGCCACCTGCAGAGGAGGCGGCCCCTTCCACTGTCATTGAGCTTACAGTGGACGAGTTGTCCCAGAAGTCCCCTGACTCAGCATCTAGTTCCACCATCCCCTCCAGCCCGCTGGAGAGTGCTGATGAAAGGGGACACGCATCCATCACTGTGTCCAACATCCTGGCAAGGCCCGAGGAAGAAGAGCAGAGGTTGGCTCAGGGTTCTTCCAAAGATGGCTCAGGTGATGGAAAAGAGACTGAAGCTACTGTGACACAAAAAACTGACACAGAGGAACTGAGTGAAGAGAACAATAAGCAGGAAGCAGTGACTGAGTCTTCCACTGATAAGGACAATGATAATCTACAAAGGAACACTAGCAACACGCCTGAAGCAGCTGACACAAAAGCAGTAGAAGTGGTTGGTGACTCTACTACAACACCAACAGATGGTGAAAAATGTGAGAGTGAACACAACAAAGATAAATCATCAACCTCCATGACAGAAGACTCTTTAAATGAAGCAGACACAGAAGTGCCAGTGGTTTCAGAACATGAAGGTAGGACTGACCAAGCCTCCCCTGAGACTGCAGCCTGTCTGGAGAACAGTGTGCTGGGTGGAGCGTCTGTTTTCAATGAGGACCTGGTTGACGTGTCGTCTGTTAGCGACCAGATCCATCCTAGTGATGCTGATGATAGCCAAGAGGAGTCCTCTTACGCTTCTGCTGCTGCCGGAGAGGAGGCGGAAGTATTAAAAAAGGAGGAAGGTAAACATGAAGATGATGAAGGCAATAAAAATGATCAGGAAGGACAGGAGTTGAAAACGGAAGAAGAAAAAGATGAGAAACAGGAGGTTAGCATGCATGAAAAAACTGGAGAGAGTCAAGCTGAGGAGAAACAGGTGTCTAATTTAGAGGGTCAGACTCCTCCAACGGAAACACCTGAACAAATTGTGACAGAAGCACCCAAAGAAAAAGTTAAAGATGAACAGTCTTCCCCGACGGCTGAGACCTCCACTTCAGAGCAGCAGCCCTCAGACAGCACACTACCCTCTACAGCCCAGGAGGTTGCAGCAGCATCGGCCTCAACTTCTTTCAGCCAGCCCTCCGAGACCAGCGGCACCGCTGGAGAGGAAACCTCGTCCAGTGCCCCACACAGCAGCACCACCGCCTCGACCTCTGACACGCAAAAGAGTGCCGACTCTGTCAGCAAGACCAAAGAGATTAAAATTGCCAGACTGGATGTGTCCAATGTGGCCTTAGACACAGAGAGACTTGAACTGAAGGAGACCTCTACAACAGTATGCATCTGTTTTTTTGTTTTTTTTTTCTTCTTCCTAGTCCCTCCTCTTTTAGATCTTTAGAATTCACTACAATGTGTTATGGGTTATAGGTTTGAAATGTTTATTTTTTGCTGCAAATTAAATAGAAACGTTTCTCACAGGCCTACGTCATGTTATGGCTCATTGTGTACTGCACATGCCTCTCTGTAGGAGACAAGCCAAGGCCAGCCGGCAGCAGCAGCAGCAGCAGCGGGAGGGGGAAGTTCGTCGGGTCAGCCGAGAGAGAGCGGCACCTCGGCTCCTCGCTCCACCATGTTTCGCATCCCAGAGTTCCGCTGGTCCCACATGCATCAACGCCTCCTCACTGACCTGCTCTTCTCCATTGAGACAGATGTCCAGATGTGGAGGAGGTAGGGTAGCACCGATTTGCTGACTCTGACTTCGCTGATGCTTAAGCTAACAATTATTTTGTCAATTGATTAATGGAATAAAGATTTATTGAGCTTTCATGTCTCTGAGGACTAAAGCAGAACTTCAGATTACATTTAACCAAAAATCAAGTATCTGTTGATGCTGTGGAATTCATTGTTTATTAAACGCACTTGTCGAGGTCGACCAATAGACATTACATTCTCTAGACATGTAAACTGTGGGACATTTTCATCCCTAAGGTTAGCAGTTATCTATGTGTAATCAAACCAGGAAGAACTATGAACACAGTTTATCTGTACGGTAGCTACTGTGTTGTTACTCACCAAAAACATGCTCTCGTTTTAAGCTTGTTGTGTAACATCTTTCCTATTCTCCCGTCTCTCAGTCATTCCACAAAGACAATTCTGGACTTTGTGAACAGCAGTGAGAACGTGGTGTTTGTCCACAACAGTATACACCTCATCTCCCAGGTGGTGGACAACCTCATCATGGCTTGTGGAGGCATTTTACCTCTGCTCTCTGCTGCCACCTCGTCTTCTGTGAGTCTCCTTAAGTGTGTGTGTGTGTGTGTGTGTGTGTGTGTGTGCGCGCGCGCGCGTGTGTGTGTGTGTCTACTTTTGTCTGTGGCTCTATATGTAGCTGATGGCTCCAATCACAGGAAGTTATCCATCCACATTGACCTTTCTCTATTGCATTAGACTACAGTTAGCTGCTTTCTAACATTGTTAGTTTGTTGTTTTTGTTGTCTGACCTCAGTGACTGTGGCTCTCTTACATGAGTCTTTGCCTCTGCCAATGACCTGACCAGCCTGTCAACCGATCGGGTTGATGTTCAATTCCATTATAATTCAGTTACATTCAGTTTAGTGTGGTCTGTAACTAAATTTAAAGTTAATGTGAAAAATTACAACTATACAATATAATGTGTTTTCAGTTGCATATATTGAATATGTTCATTATGTTTTTAGGTATATTTTCTGTATCACAGCTGTGATTAATCATTGGCCATTTTACATAAGTTTGGAAAAAATATGCTCAGGCCTAGAACCAGCATAAAAATTAACTGTAATGTTATTGTTACTAAAGAATGGACTTTCACAATCAATGTTTCTATTGTTAGTTTTAAACCAAAAGCAAAAATGTAATGCTACTTATTTACCATTGCATTAAAATAACATACCATTAAAATAAAGTTAGTTTTTTGTTTTTTTAAAAATGTATTTTCATTTATATAAGATAAAAATAAAATAAATTAAATAAAATCTTACATGGAGTTCCCAGTCACGTACCCCTTAACTTATGTACTTTTATGATTACTTATCCATCAATTAAATTTAATTAAACTTCTGTGTAATTTTTCCTCTCTCTACTACCAGCATGAACTGGAGAACATTGAGCCATCCCAAGGCCTGGCAGTGGAGGCTTCAGTCACCTTCTTACAGCGCCTCGTCAACCTCGTGGATGTTCTCATCTTTGCCAGCTCCCTCAACTTCACAGAGATAGAAGCAGAGAAGAACATGTCGTCAGGAGGCATCCTCCGACAGTGCCTTCGCCTTGGTATCTCATCCATTCTTTCCCTTGTTTGTCCCTTCTCCCTTTTTTTTTTTCCCTCCAACCTTGCAGAGTTTCCAGATGTTTAGCTGTCTTTCTCCTCATCTGTGTCCACTCACTGAACTTCCTTCTTTTATCGCCTCCTTTTACTAAGCCCTCTGTCCTCCCCTGTTCATCGATCCACCTCATATCAGCCGGCAGTAGCCTCTGGTATAAGCCCCAGTCATGGCTCCCTGCAGCCTTTTTGACCTTCCCTTCGGTATTCTCTCTTTCCTCTCTGCCTTCCTCCTCTTCATCTCCCTCTGCTGTTCTCATCCCCTCGCCTCTTTCACTCTGCTCGTATCAGCACTCTCTTATCTTGTTATTATAACCCCTCTGCATGGCAACACTCTAAAATGGCTGCTATCATGATGTAGTGAGTTCTCCATAATGGCCTTGGCTGCACTGTACTGCAGCGTAGCCCGAGGCCTTTCTCTGGCTCCTGTTCCAGGCTATTAAAGTTTCCTCTGACAGCATCAGAAGCAGAGCCTCGGTCTAGCTGAATAAAAGATATTGAAATTCTTACATTATTAATTTTCTATGGTGAACCTTTTCAGCAAACACAGATCAACACAGTATACACACACGCTTGCTTGAAAGAGGTGCAATACGTTCTGCACCGATTTAAATAATTTCTTCATGCTTTGTTCTATATATGTAATGGTGCATATGCAGGTATCTGCTTTTGCTTTTAGATACTCATTACAGTGAAGGTTTCATACAAAAAGGCTGTCAAAATAAAAACATGTTGTACGAAGAGCACTTCTTCTCTCAGGTATTATCCAACTACCGTTGCTGCGGTTGGGTTTTTGCAGGAAGGCGATGCCACCATACCACAGGTCCAGTTTTAGAAAGCAGCCGTTATGAAATGAATATTTGATGAGGTATGCGCTCCCCATTGCTGGCACCTAATCTGATTTTGGAAGACTATAACAAGGTTTTAGCGTCTCCACCCCTCCCTCCCCCCTCTTTTTATAAATGGTCGTATGAAAGAGTAGTCCTAATGGAAAAAGCGAGCCCATTTCCAGACGGAATAATTCCCTCCTTCGTAATCTAAATGGCTCAGAGTTAACATTTGTCAGTTGTCAAGTATGGAGCAGCAGGGGGTTGGGAGGGGCTCAGACAGGAGAGCAGTACATTAGATTACAAATGGTAAGTGTGCCAGTTCTGAACCCACGTAAACTTGTCGGACCACAAGATTTTTTTTCTGGCGAAGGACGTGTCTTGCTGCCTACTCAGCATGTGCACACCCCAGCAGTGTCATTTGTTATGGGAGCTGTGCAGTGGATGTGATTCAGGAGCACACCCTTGCACTATGACCTTGGGAGGAGAGGTGGAGCAGGGAAGAGTGAATGATGCTGCCAGAGTTGGCCAGAGCACTGACCTTGTTGTGGCCCCACTTTTTCTCCTTTGTTTTTGTCTCTCTCAGCTGCTCCTCCTGTGGTTTTCTTAGTTTACGAGCTGGATATTCACATTCTCATTTCTCTTTATGCATTTGCTTTGGGTGTCATCTCTTCAGAAGCATTTGTCAGCATAATTCTCCTACATATTTCTCTGAAAGTGACTTTATTTACATGTTGTCACATAATATCTGTTCCCCTGTCCCTCCCCAGTGTGTGCAATGGCAGTGAGAAACTGTCTGGAGTGTCAGCAAGCCCAGTTTAATCATGGCACAGAAGGCTCGGCCTCCAACTACACAGCCATGCCCAGCACTGTGCTCGGAACAGCCAAGTCTGCCTCTGCACAGGCAAGTAATCCAGATCGTATCGTCACTTCATTGTCCTATAAATTTCTCACACTTCCCTCAAAATGCAAAATAACACTGTAAATCTCAGTAATTTGCTCTCACTCTTGTACTGGCCATCCTTATTGTTTTGCCTTTTTTGTTTTTTTACACTTGAAAACAGTGACAATCCTCCCTTGTCCTTTTCCCGTACTCACGAGTAAACCAAAGCAGCTTTGTCCTTTGTCCTGCTCACCAACAACAACCAAGTGTTATTGCATTAGCTCATGTCTTATTATATTACCACACTGGTTGCTATTTGTTACACTAGACTAGGTTTTTGTCATTGCCCCTTTGATTTGATACAGTGACTTCCAGTAAAGTCATGTTGTTCTTCCCTGAACCGGGTGTTAAAGCTCATTTATAATGCAGTGGCTCTATAGAAAAGCCATTATGTTAAGGACATGATCCCAGGAGGAATAGCTTCCCTAAGCTGTGAAACCTTAACCTACCCCATGAAGTGCACATGAATTACTAAACAACCAGCTTGGTATAGAAGTGCATGTGCTTTTTGGACTTCACTTGTAGACAATAACATGTGGTAATGGTTTGATTTTCATGCACGTGCGCAGAGTCCTGTTGATGCAGTGACAGGTGGAATGTCTCCAGTCAGAGACCTGGACCGGCTGCTTCAGGACATGGACATTAACCGCCTCAGGGCCGTCGTCTTCAGAGATATTGTGAGATGCCCATCTACCACATTCACATGTTGTATACACATAACGCAACCTGCATAGCACCAATGAAATTACTCAGCTGTCACTGCTTTCTGAAGAAGACGCACATATAAACACACACACACACACACACACACACACACACACACACACACACACACAGACACACAGGTTGTTTAGTGTATGTTGTTTGTTCCAGGAGGACAGTAAGCAGGCTCAGTTTCTGGCTCTTGCTGTGGTGTACTTCATCTCAGTCCTCATGGTGTCCAAGTACCGTGACATCCTGGAGCCCCACAATGACAAGAAACACCCTCAGCGATCCCAGTCTGCCAGGAGCACAGGTATACAATAGCTCCAAGGAAAAAAATTTCATCTGAAATATTTACTGTGTGCTGTGCTGCAGTGGTTTCCAGCAGTACAAATGCAAACTAACTCTTTCAGGTTGCACGTCAGTCAAGTCAGTAATTTCCCCTCTTTATGTGTAGCTTTTATGTTAATAATTTTTATAGTATGATAAAACTATATAGCATTTAGTTATACAAATTCTTGAGTCTAAAAAATGATTCCGCAAACATAATTTTGTGTTGCAGTGTTTAGTTTTTTCGTCTTTTCCTAGTCTGTGAATCACCTTGCAGCCCTTTGTGTCCCAGTTCCAAGGTTGGGAACCACTGCTGTTATTAATCTCTCATGACGCGGCTTTATAGCTCACACGTCTTCATTATTATTTGTGTCTTCTTAGATAGCGGTGCCATTTCTGGTGGATTGGAAGTAGAGAACGGCGTCTCTCTCCGGCGGTACGACTCTGGCATCGGTGATGACCACACCTCAGCCGCTGCGAGCGAGGCAGACCTGTCATCCTCTGTCGTGACTCACGGTCCAGACGCCATCTCAGAGGCCTTGTCCACGCTGTCGTCTGAGGTCAGACCTGCTCAGCCCGCTGATTCAAAGGGCAAGAATGTGAAGGACATTCTGCGCAGCCTCGTGAGCGCTCCAACTGATGATATCATGGTGGACCCAAGCCTGCTGCCACCAGCGTTTCTAGGAAGTGTGGGCGATGCGGCTAGAGAATCGTCGCAGTTCTTATTTGATAGGTGAGCCCTCAGGTTCAGACATAGATTGACATACACACATACTGCCACGGTATTTCAAGGAAATCCTATATTTCTGCTGCGCATATTGGTGATGGTGGGAAAAAATCTGGACGGAAATTCCCCTGTTGTTGACATGGGTGTAGTCCTGACAGCTTCATCAGTTTCTCAAGAGCCCATATGGTGAATACTCTAGTGACTCTCAAGCTTCACAGTTGACAGTTTCATGCCATTTATCCCAACATAACTGCAGGGTACCTTTGAAAGTCAGACCTTGAAGACATCTCAGCTTGGTATCCTCCTAGGAGGCTTTGTTGGATCTTGAAAAACATTCTGTAACAAAAACCGTTTTGAACCAGGGAATCTAAGTCTCCGACTCTTTCCCTCTTACTCCCATTGTTCTTTCTTTAAGCTGTCGATGCGAGTCCTCATCCCGAGTAAACGGCCTTGCAAAGAACCTGTCTTAAGGAAAACAGGAGTCATGTCTGGGATGGAGAGACGAAGCTGGCAGGAAGCTGTTTCTTTTCACCGTGTCACTGATATTTAACGACTTTCTTTTTCATCTCTCCTACTGCTCCTCTCTCCCTGTCTAACATTCAAAAGGGTTTCCCCCTTTCTCTGGCATAAAGGCTGTATAATTTGCATTACCCCTGGAGGTGCGGGGGGGAACAGTCAGGAGTAAGGCTTCAAAAGCTGAGCGGGGTACTGAAGCCACAGACGGACCCAGGTGAGAGAGGATGGTCACCGGTCTGGTTTGAATTTGGAGCGTTGATTCTGAGACAAACGGCAGAGGGAGGGGGAGGGTGGTAAAGAGTGGGAGGGAGAGAGATGGGAGAAAGAAGTCTCCATGGGGGTGATGTCAAGTCAAGGTTCTCATGTATTGAAGAAAACATTTCTCCGTTTCTCTCTTTTTGCGCTCACTTACAAATACGCACACACACACACACACACACACACACACACACACACACACACACACACAGATACACACACACACTCAGACGCAGTGAGTCTGCCTACCCCCAACTGTGGGAATTCCACGGCATCTCTGTGATCGCGTGTCTTTATCTGAGGAATGCTTTGTCAGGTCTCAGGGCGCTCCTCATATCAGGGGGATTAGACTGGCTCCTGTCCGCTGAGCACACTCAGTAGGAAGAGAGGACGTCAGGAGAGCTGGAGAACATAGACTAACAGCTTGCTCGCTGCCTATGGGAGCCTTTTCATGAAAGGTATATAGCCCAGGCACAGACGGCAAACTTCACCCAGGTCCCTTTTTAAAGGAGACGACATCTACTCTCTGGGTGCTCACACATGAACATCTTGTAGGGTGGCAAATCATGATGATTTTTCGATATCAATTAAAGAATTAGGCTGTCAATATTTTATATTTTTGTTATTAACACATCCCTTGAAAAACACCAAAACCCGGCAGCGTTTTTATTAGTTTTTGTTCAACAATGGGGGTGGAACAAACAGTACTAACAGGTTTTGGCTGCAGAGACAATTCTTTGTTAATTGTGGTCTTTTCATGAGATTTGTTGACGATATATGAAAATATAGATCATCACTGGCCTTATCTTTTAATCCAGCCTTTTTTTTCAGTTAATCCTTGAGTCTGTAAAATGTCCAAACATAGTGAAAAATGATGGTCTCAATTTCCCAGAGTCCACGGCGACATCTCCAACAGTCAGAAACACCCAAATTATTTTGATGTGTCTTGTTCAAAATTACCCAACTATCCATATCATTCGTTGGCTTTAACCCTATATTTATTTTCTAATCTCCTCCCTTTACAATTCTTTATCAGCCTGCAGTCACTAGTCCTTACTATTACAAATTCTACCAACCACATGTATAGCTACGGTGTTTATTATCTTGTTGTAATGACTATCACTGCGCAGCATCTCCCACTAACCAGTAAGTCTCCCAGTGATACCAGTGCAAGTCGGAGCTGACATTCTAGACTGACATCTCCTGCCAAAACATGGCAACTTTCTGCTTGCCCTGAGGACTGGATTTATGAGTCCAATGCATGTAAAAAGCAGGGATCTCCCAGATAAAAACTGGGGGTGGGTCACAAGGTGAAGTATCCCTCCTGATTTATTTACTAGTGGAGACCTGCTGGATTTCTCCCATCCATTTCTCAGCCATGCCCCTGTTATGACAGCCAGTCTGCAAATATTTGCTGACACTAACCAGAACTAAACAGTGTCATTGTACAAGGCGATGATTTAGACTGCATGGTTCAGCAGAATATGTGAGTGTTAGACACTGGGATATACATGGTGTAGTTGTTTGCATTCCTGGCAGCAGACTCTGTATGTATGTGATAGTTGATGTACAGATGAGTTGTGTTGATGGTGAAGTGTTGTTAATGTACCGCTTAGGAAGAAGGTAAGAATGTCGGACACAAACGGAACTTAAAACAGTGAAAAACTCCCTTTTAATATTTTAATCAACAATTTGCAAAAGTGAGCCTGTGTCAAATTCAGCCCTGTGGATTCAAACAGATTCACACAAGTTCACCTGCTGTGATTTACTGAGAGCACACTCAGTGGTGGTCCTACATCTAACTGCAGCTCTTGTGTAACTATATCATTGGCTGTGAGAATCGGGCATTTAGATTAATCTTACAAGTAGACAACAGACCTGGTGGTAATTTGAAAGTAAGGCTGGATTGGAAATTAAATCATTATTAAAGAATTAAACCACAAATAAACTACAGCTAAAATATTTAAAACTTCCCATAAGAAAGCCAGTAGAGGCTGTACAGACATGCCAGTTGGGGTCTATTTTACATGTATAGTATTATTTTTAATATATATATATATATATAAAAGTTAAATGATTAAAAAAAATAAAACTTACCACTCCAGACAAAATGTCAACATTCTTTACCCCTGCTCCGAGGTCTGCTATTCTTTGGTTGCCTCTTGTCCTTAATAAATGACATACAGCCAATTTGTTTCCGACACACATACAGTATACACCTTGCATGTTTTACCACATACTGTGGAATATCCCTGTGGGTACAAACACACTCGTAAAAAATATTGAGATTGTGCTTTTCTCATACTTTGTGGGCCCTCAGGTCGCAGTTGCTCCACTCATAAATCACTGATGTCATCCAGGTAATGCCCCTCCCACACCAGCCGCCATCATCATCCAATCACAGCTCGACATTGTGGACTTTATTAGAGTTGATTTGAAAGTCGAGGGTATGTGCAAATGTGTTTGTGTGTATGGTCAGTGAATAACATTATGAACATTTCCATGCACAGGGCTGTTTGAAATGAAGGGGAAAGAGATCAAAGCTCTGTGGGGGTGTACACTCCCCTCCCTCACATGAGCTGTCTCTGAGGGTAATACTCTAGAGAATGGTATTTTTACACACAGACACACCACTGACACTTCCTTACTCATTCTTGCAGTTTTAAAAAAAAAAAAAAAAAAAAAAAAACCTGAAATAGTGGAGATTACAGGAATCACAGTGCTTACTGCACTTAACCATTGTAGGTTAAAGCCTTTAAATAATTTAGCCTCAGCCCAGCGAACACACACGCAAACACATCCACTGCCCTGGCTCCTGTTTGTGGGTTGAGTGGGGCCGCTGACGGCTGATTAATCGACTGGGGCGGCCCACTCATGATAAGTGTGGCTAATGACCTGCTGAATAATTCACTGGGCCTTTGCTGGGGAACAGATGGAAGGCAAAACATATACACGTACATGTTCACTGGCAGACTCATACACACTTGTGCACTCATGCATTTATTTGTACACTCATATGCATATATTCAAATATTTGTTGGGAGACACACACACACACACACACACACACACACACACACACACACGCGCGCACACGCGCACACTCTCCCAGCCTGCACACACCAGGGGTCCTCTGTGTGTCTCCTGCTGTTGACACCTGGGGTGCTTCATGTCTTCACCGCCCTGGTTCCCTGATACCACCATCCAGCCCACTCACTATCTAAACAGAAGAAAAGTTCCCAGATGATTTTATTTCCAACCCTCCTGGCTATCAAAACAGATTTCATTCGCTTCTATCACTACTTCAGTTTTTATGCATCACTCTGGACCTTCTCAGTATGTGTTTGTATTTTAAACACAACTGTCAGGCCACTGGGATCCGTATGCAGCTCTGTTATTCTCAAATCATACATCACTTGAAGCAAAGGTCAACTGTCAGGGTTTAACATTCACAGTAACTTTAATAGATCTGATCAGCTGCCTTAAATCAACCTAGAACAGCCTTTGATACTGCAGCCAGTTACCTGTCTGCACCACAGGGAGCCAGATTCAACTATCCCCTCGTGTGTGCATAAAAGCATGCACACACACTCACTCTGGGAACGTGCAGGTATGCATGCTAGTCCTGTTGTCTATATGCTCCCAGTATTTTCTTTCCATATTTAAATTTTGTTCATTTGATGCACGCTTGCATATCTTGGTAAGCCTGGATTGGTTTGTGTTTCTGAGAGGGAGCAGTAGCCAGTGATTAGACCCTGCTTCCCCTATGTCAGCACTGATAAGCAGGTCCAGGCTCTCTTTGATATGGCCAGTGGTCTGTCAGAGCCCTGGTTTAAACTGACAGCTTATCTGCATGCTGCTCTCCTCCCATCTGCTGTTCTCCGGATGCGACTTGAACTCCGCTCAGTTGTACCACATCACTCCGAGAAACACTTCCTGTTACTTTACACGAGCGACAACTAAAGAAGTGCCATTACATTACCCAGATAACTGTGTAAAAATGTAAAGTAGCTGTCAGTGATTTTAATTTTTGTGTTTTTAATAAGCTTTGTTTAGTATAGATTATCATTATACACGTTATTTGAAATGCTTTTAGGGTTTTTCAGGATTATTGGCTCAGAATACTTTCACATTTTTTTTTAAATTTGGACTAATTAGTTTGATCAGAGAATTGTATTAATGAATGAAAAGGATTTTTTTTTCATAATTATGAAAATGGTGTGTATATATATTAAACCTTATACCTTTAAGTTACTTTAAGCTTAAAAAGTAATGTATTTTTCAAGATCTTGTACAACTGCTTACAGTATGTTAATATTCATCAAAGAGAGTATTCAAAGAACTATTATTTCTGGTGTTCATACCAAAACGGGTATCTCATTGGCACAGGTATCAAAAAGTTACGTGTACCAGCCCTATTTCAAAGGATAGCGTTCAGTTGCAAGAAATACCAGTTTGGCAAGTGCAGCTGTACAATATGCACCAAAAGCTGGCTTCATCTGTCTTTTGTATCAAACTACACCTAGTCTATACAGCAGATGCTGTAATGCTCTTATTTTAATGAAAGATCTGTGTATGACAGGTAACTATAACTACTGATATAGTTTCACTGCATGTAAAATCAATTTTTGATTCCTGCCACATGAAATATTTCCCAGAAAGCCTGAGATACCTGGAGAGACAGACTTTTTTTTAGTAAAGAGTTTTCTCTGCTCTAAGAGTAGTCCAGATGAAAGACTTCTGACTCAAAATATTTTAAAATGTCACATTCATCTTGCCACAAACCAATGGAACACCTGCAGAAAAGTTGCTCTGTGGTTACCCCTCCAGTCTAACAGGATGATGATAGAGTTGGTGTTCTTTCAGCCAAAATGTGTACCTGAAAGTCTTGTGAAGGTTGCTGTGAACCAGCACCATCAGCATTTTCTTACAAAAGTTCTGTCACGGTTACAGTTGAATTAATAATTTCTCTCTACAGAAGTGTCGTCGTTGCACCCAAGAAAGCCGGCCTGATGACATCTTCAGGCACTTCCACTCCTGTCCCAGCAGCCACTGCTGCCTCTGTGTCCGCTGGGACACCTATCGACAGCGTCGCCTTAGTATCTTCTGGCGACGCCTCCCAGAGCACCCCTGCGGACTCTGCAGCTAGTGAGTTTATACACACACACACACACACACACACACACACACCAAGTGGAAGAGCCAGTGTTACTGTGAGGGGAAGCTAAGTAGTAGCCTGGATGAGTCTGCTATGAAAAAGTCAATATTTATTTAGAGATTGTGCTTCTTTGTGCGTCTGGCAGAAGAATGTTGCTGTGTTTGCACAATGTAATCCAGTTACCAAAGTCTACAGAGAACAACAGGAAACATTACAATTACACTCAGTCAGCTAATTACTTTAAAATCTATAATTATATAACATTATATATAAACAATATATTATAAAATAAAATGCAAATATTTAAAATATCTAAAAAGAAAAGTAAAATAAATATTACTGGTGTAAATACCAAAATTTTAAATAAAAATAACGGTGATCTCTGATAAAAGGATGAATTTAGTTGAATGAATAAAATAATTAAAGGCATTCACATTAATTCTTTTATATTTACTTAGTTAGCAGTGACAATAAATAATGTTGAGCGTTTTTTGACGCCTTTCTGCATGTTTGACTGTATAAATGTGTAACGTTTTTTCGCTGAGGAGTCTGTGTGTGTTTAAGAAAGGAGGGAGTGACATGAAAAAGGGGTGTGTGGGTTTTATGAGATATTGCATTTACTTGGATGAAGAGTGTGTGTGTTGCGTGTGCATGTGAATAATAACTGTTGAAGCTGTATGCATCAGTTTCTTGGTGTCACTGAGCAGTGTTGAGTAAATATGCTTTGTGAGTGTGTGTGTGTGTGTGTGTGTGTGTTTTAGTGGAGCAGTGGGAGGACTAATGGAGACGTTCATTCACTCTTTTTTTTTTTTTTTTTGGTTTGAAGGAGCTATTTCAGCTTGAGAGGGACACTCTCACCAGGCCCACATGGCGCTGCTTAACACCTTACACACACACACAAATGCACACGCACACACACACACACATGCACATTCCAGCCCACAGTGCACTGTCTGTCATTCCTTAAGAGTTATCCCTGCTTGGAGACTGTCCTGGCTGGAAAAACAAGCCCGCTGAAACACCAGAGGAATCCCCCTCCTCCATATTCAGCTGGGCATTAGCTTATTTATGAGCCATAGGGAAGCAAATTTACTGCCAGATCAATCAAACATGGACTTTGTACCTTGTGCGCCTCTGTCTCCAGAATGAAGTCGTAAAGCACCTTTTAGTTGTGTAATGAAACAGTCACAAAAACAGTCCAGAGGGGTAAATTGGTATGTAATGACTTTATGAGGAAAAACAATTAAAAAAGAAAAGAAAAAAGAAACAGCCATTTTTTATCATCTCACATTCCAACACAGGTGTAACACTTCAAATATTACATGCACATTTTTTTAGAACAAATACTTTTATATACATATTGCACATGTGTTTTATATATGGCTGATATCTTTACAAAAAAACCCAGATACCCTCCCAGATATGATCACACTGTTTAAAGTATGACTACAGCGGACAGTGAAACCTTATCAGCCTTTCAGTGCACAGCTTAAAGGTTTCCATCATGAAAACCTCATGATAGACATATTGTGCTTGGAGTACATCATCCACTATCTAACCATAAAATTATACTTGTACCCCCACTGTCCCTATTTGACCATAAATCCCCCTTTTTCTATACATTTGAATGGAGACCATTGTATTATTTCATAAGAGGCATGTTTCCTTACAGGTTTATGTGCTACCCTGGCCGTATAACGAATTGCTGTATGTATGTGTGAGTTTGTGTGTGTGTGTGTGTGTGTGTGTGTGTGTGTGTGTGTGCGTGTGTGCGTGTGTGTGTGCAGCGTCCTATTCTTGTCCAACATCCAGACTAATAACAGAGTTCTTTGGTTTCTCCCTGTAGCAGGCGGCCAGGTTCCAGCCAGCGCTAGCCTGCCATCTGTCCCCCCACTCTCCCCTGTGACCCAGAACACAGCCCCCAATATGAGGTGATTCATCTTCTTTTCTCTCTCTCTCTCTCTCTC
The DNA here is from genome assembly GCF_002260705.1 of Seriola dumerili. NCBI lineage: Eukaryota > Metazoa > Chordata > Actinopteri > Carangiformes > Carangidae > Seriola > Seriola dumerili. The sequence continues at coordinate 4,642,708 of NW_019174290.1, forward strand.
TCTCTCTCTCTCTCTCTCTCTCTCTCACACTCTCACACAGACACTATCACCTATTTATGCACATAAGCGTTCACAATCAGTTATTTATGCATATTCGCTGATTGTCGCTTTGTGCTAATTCCAATTTTTCCCCCTCACATGAAAAACAGGGTTTAATGATGTTATTTTTTACATTTGGCAATTTCTTGAATTTATTTAGACTTGTGTGCCAATTTTTGTTTTACTCTTCTTGTACTGTTTGTGTGTTCACATGCTGTTTGGCTTACATTCCCACATTATTAGTATCTCAGAACGTCTGGAGCACGCTCTGGAGAAGGCGGCTCCTCTGCTGAGAGAGATCTTTGTGGACTTTGCCCCCTTTCTCTCTCGGACCCTGCTGGGCAGCCACGGACAAGAGCTCCTCATTGAGGGCACCAGTAAGTTCAACATCATGGAGACACAATTTGGACACACATAGACTGGCAGCACTTGTCCCCACTGCTGGTTTACTGTGTGTTTTTTGAAGATGTCATGATATTGTTACGACTGTTCTTGCAAACCTTCAGGATGATGTGTCTTATAAATGCTGTCCTCATTTAAATGTAATAACTAATCTCCAGGCTGTTGTTAATCCAGTACTATGATGAGTGTGTGCTGAGCAAAGAGCTGGTAGTTGTGCTGAAGGTTTCCAGGGGGCCAGGTCAGAGGCCAGGCCACTAATAGCAGTGTTTGGGATGTCTGCTGCCACCAAACAAAATGGAAAGTTGATTGATAGCTGCAGGGGGGCCTGAAGAGTAAGCGGGGGGAGGTGTGTGTGTGTGTGTGTGTGTGTGTGTGTGTGTGTGTGTGCTTGTGCATGCATTTGTGTTTGTCTGCATGTGTGATGGTGCATGTGTGTCCATGTCATATGAAGAGCAACTGAAAGACCAAAGGCTACTCTGCCTTCTTGCCGTCTGTGCCTCTACAGCAGACTTTGGACACTCTAGTGGCCCCCTGCCCTCTAAAAGCCTTGGGATCGCCATTAGGGATCAATGGGACATATGCTGGCCGAGTCGGGCCTGTAATACAAGGCCCAAATATGTATTAGTTTACAGTAACATCATGTCAGCTCATTAGGCCCATCAATACTATCTGCTCTCTTGCAGATGGCACAATGTTAGTTAATCCCAGTTCGTTTGCACGTCTGTATCTGTACATTTATGTTTTACCAATCATCCAAGAAGCTTTATGAAATTAAAAAAACACAAAAAAATGATTGCTTATTCTGACTCCCTTTGTTTCGTATTTCTCTAGGCCTGGTGTGCATGAAGTCCAGCAGCTCAGTAGTGGAACTCGTCATGCTGCTGTGTTCACAGGCAAGTCTGGCATCTTTATCTTCTCTTATCCTCGTCTTCCACTTTCCCCCCAGATCAGACTCACCTTGGGTGCAGTAAATCTACAGGCCACAGTGGACAGTGAGCCATCCAGAGTCTTATCTTTCCTCCACACTACCTTGTCTACCTTTCCACATTCACCCCATCCCTGAGTGAGGGCAGAGAAACCGGAGAGAAGGCATCTTTGGCCGCAAATATTGGTTTGAGGGTCAAGGGTGGCCGACCTGTCCGCGCCACCTTTGACCCGAGCGCTGGCCCTCGTGTCCTCGGCCAAACTGATGAGGAGGGATAATGTAGATTTGATGGTGCTTTGCATTGATTATCTTTCTCCTCTCTGTTGTCTTGTGGGTGTTTTGTTGCCAAGTTTATTTAGCTGCTGCTGGATTCATGAATACTAATTTAGGGATCATAGGCAGGCGTGGGCAGATCAATGATCAGAGATGTCGATACATCACTCCAGGATGGCTGTTTAGCATTAAGAGACGTAAGGCTACTGATGGCTTTTTAGTTACTGCGTGTGGACCTAAATACAGTACTTCATATTTACTTGTAAATGCACTTCATACAAAAAATGTATTATTCAGTATAGAAGCACTTATTTTCATATTGTAACACACACAAACCGTTGCCCTCATATACACACAGTGACAAGGACAACAGATAATAACTCCCCTCTGGCCCTGTTTGTTTTTGTCTTTATTATTTAAAGCACCTCATGAAAAATCAAAGATCTCCAATAAAACAAAAACACATCTGATTAATGACACACCTCTCACCACTGCGCTCAGCTTTTTTATCAGCTTTATTTTCGAAAGAAATAGTGCCTGTCATCTGGTGTTTTTTCCTCCACCTTCTCCACCTTCTCCCCCTTTTAACCCCTTTGCCCTGTTTGGTTCCCATTATTCACTTGGTTTCTTCTCTCAAAAGGTAATACAGTCAGATTACACATCTGCGCAGTTGTCAGTGGCCGCGCATGGATTTGGGATAGTGGGACACACGGAGGGAATATGAGCCCCATAATGTCCAGAGACGAAGGAATAGCAGGAGTGAGAGCTAGATAGAAAACCAAAGAGAAGAATGACAGGCTCTAATGCACCTATTTGTCATATCTGTCAGGGTGTTGTTTAATGCTAATCTAATCAAAGGCAGAATCTTGGTGATTGCTCCGCTGCACAGCTCATGCCTCGCTTCCCCCTTTGGTCCCCAGCCCAAGCTATTTCTTCCTTTCTCTAAGCTCCAAGCTACCCCACCCAATCACTACAGCACACACACACACACACACACACACACACACACACACACACACACACACACACACACACACACACACACACACACACACACTGTCTCTCTCTCTCACTCTCTCTCTCTCTCTCTCTCTCTCTCTCTCTCTCTCTCTCTCTGTGAGAGGACCGGGGATTGGCCAGTGTAGTGTTGATTGCTTCAATAAATCATCCAACCAAATTCTCTCACAGCTAATGCAAATGTAATTTTATTGTTGTGTAAAGGGGGAATGGGGTGGGGGGTGGGGGGGGTTGGAAGGTAGGGGTGATATGCTGCTTCTCACTGGGGAAAAGAGGAAAACAGGGACAGACTTTCCTCTGGGCTAAATTACAATGTATAATTATTTGTGTGTTGGTTCTCCTTGTGGGGCAGTGAGAGTGAGCCAGTGCCATGATTGATGACATTATTTAGTAAAGTTTGTTGGGCCCTCTGGCACAGGAAGCACTCAATTCTCTCACAGGAAGTGCCTCTGTAGCCATCTTGTGAGTCCTTCCTGCCTTCAAGACAAACAGTGGAAGGAGTAGATGGAGATGATTTTGATTGATTTTTTTTTCTCACCCCCACCACCCCCACACCTTCATCGGAGATGCGATGCGATACCATCTCTGTGAAATTTTAATTAATTTCCCGAGCTTTGAGATGGAGTGGAGCCAGGGTGAAGGGTCAGGAGGCAAGGGACTGCAGAGCAGTTTTTAATCAGGGATCCTATGAAAGTTGCATTGGCGGCCACATCAGTTTGGCATTGAGGAGGGGATTGTAAACCGCTGTTTGATAGTGCTCCAGTTCTAAACAACTACAACAGTGCTCCCAATTAAAGGACCATTTTGATCAGACATTAACTGTTGGGGTGGCATGCTGCCTTGTTCTCCGCTGTAATATTGATCCTGAATATACAAAGTGAGTATTAATGATCATAAACTGTAGTTGTAACAGAATCCTGCTTAAAAAAAATTGAAAAAAAGATCTTAATGTATCTGCAGTCAGCATTGTTGTTTATTCAAAAGGCACTTTATTAGGATTAGTATCAGGATTAGCAGATTACTTACATGATTAATTGTTAGAAAATAGTGAAAGATGCCCATTACAACCCAAACCACAAGACCATCAAAAACCATTTTGGCATTTTTGCTTTTTAAAAAAACAAAAAAATACAAATTACAAATGATGAATCCAATATCAAACATAGTTGCAGATTAATTTTATGCTAAACTACTAACTGTTTCAGGTCTACTCAGAATATAAATAGGAATAGCCATTTTACCAATCAGAATTATGTTATTTTGATGCATACGCATGCATGCATAAGGTATTTTAGCAATAATTAGACATAAAATTACTCAAAATACACACTTTAAGTCAACATTGGTCTACTTCTTCCATTCTTAGACCAACTCAAATCGGTATACAAAGCTTAGGTGTTAATTAGATGATTTCAAGTAAATGGTGAAAACAGATTTTTATAACATGAGCATCAAGACTTTGTAATCCTTCTAGGTTATTGAATGTGATGCCTTCCTCAAAGGTCTTGCATATTACATGAGTATCATAAGAGTTCTCTAGTGAACCACGTCTGCTGATGGTCTTGACTCATGGATGTAAAGAGCCACTCTTCCCTCTCTTCCCATGCCCCTGATTCACTTTGACAGTTTCACTCTCCCTCTCACACTTGTTTTCTCCCGTCTTTGTCATTTTTACGGCCAGCCTGTCGTTTCCTGGGTGCACTTCTTGAAGTGGCTTCTACCCAAAACATCTGATTAATAAATAATGTGCTGGGACTAGAGAAAGAGCTTTCCCTTGCGCTCGCTGCCGTCTGTCCAGAGCTTTGAGAAATCATCTCATCGGATACTGGACAGTCTACGATGAGCAGAGGCCCATAAATCTCTTCAGTAGCTGCATTTGTGTCCTGTAGATCAGCCATTATTGTCCGGCCCCTCTGTCAGCCCATCCATCCTTCTGCCATTTATCAGAGATGCATCCTGTACATGGAGTGGAAGGAAGGTAGAGAGTGAGAATTGTAGGGTCGAGGGGCGCTGGTTTCGTGATGGTCAACGCCAGATAGGAAAGACTGCTCCTCCTAACAAGTCAGGAAATACACAAAACATAATACTGAGCATGTTTTTGGACTGTTTTGACATTCACTGTAGAGTTATTACAAAGTAATGCTCCTTGATATCCATACTGCTTCTGTTGTTTACCTGTGAAAGGATCGGTTCAGTAAAACAAAACACAAGAAACTATTTTTTTCCCCCCTTTTTTTCCTTTCACTAAAATATTTCCCTTCAAAAATTTAAGTGAAAAAGTTTCTTTTCAAAAAATTCTGTCATCTTACAATGGCTAATTCAAAGCCCGTTTTTTTATCAACAGAAACTCTCATTAAAATTGAACAATGATTAAAAGTTATGCTGCTGTTGAATTTTTAGCCATGATAGCATGGAAATGCCGGTCCGTCAGTAAGTCCGCCGCTTTGGTCCATACTAAATATCTCAACAGCTACTGGATGGATTGCCATGAAGTTTTGTGCAGCCATTCATGGTTCCTGGAGGATGAATCTGTCTCGTGAAGTCATCCGACTTTTCCTCTTTCCTACTAGCAGGTCAATTTTTTCCAGTTTACAATGTGAATTTGTACAAAACTAGGTACAAACATTCATACCCCCTCAGTATACTTCCTGAAGTGGTTTCATTAAGCACCACCAGAAGGTCATCATTCTAATTTGTCCAATACTTTTGTTTATGACCAAATACCTGCAAAAATGACAACATTCCCATCAGCTTCAGCTATACAGTGTGCTAATTATAAAATGTTAGCATGCTAACACGATAAACTAACATGGTTAAGATGCATGTAAACATTGTCATTGTGGGTGTATTAGCATTAAGCTGAAAACACTGCTGTGCCTCATCAAGATACTAGCATGGCTGTAGAGTCCTAGTCTTTTTTTAACCTGATTCACCTCAGTTTTATTGGAGTGGCAGCAGGAAACTCAGAGATGAATGTCTCAAAACCTTGGAAATAAAAATATAGAACTGGGGTAAGTTAGGTTCTTTTTTGGTAATTTTGGTGATCCAATCCTTTAATATACGTGGTCAGGAATGACAGGTTTACTGTTAAATGGTTGCGTGTGAAGTTATTATTTTGGACTATGTAGTGTATTGAACTTCTGTGGTTGACTCATACACAGTATGTGATCTAAGCAAATAGCAGTTTGTGGTGCCCGCTGATGCAGATAATCCTTTAATAGTAATTCAATAACATCAATGTTAATTTGCTAATCCAACGACTCCACATCATCATCTGTTCCCACCCAGTCTCACCAAAGCTAACCTGTTTAACAGATGGGCACCTCTCTCTCAGTCAGCAGGGACAGAGGCATTGACCTCTCCAAACACTTGGCTCCTCCTGACCCTTCACCCTCTGACCTCCAGGTTAGAAGTAGAGAGTGGCGGAGGCATAGAAGTTTCGACCCCTGCAGTCAGGGAACAGGATGGGAGTAGCACGGTCATCATACGCCACACAGTTCGTAGTATAAGCTGAGAAATGAGGGAACCAGTTGCTAGCTTAGTGAGCCCTTAAAAAAAAAAAAAAAAAAACATCCAGCAAATTGAAGCATAGGCACAGTCACTTTTGTATGTTTTATTAAGTATTCACACGTTGCTTTCTTAGTGGCTAATTTTGAATGTTATGTTGGTGAAAGTGGAGTCTGATGTTTGAATTGCTAAATAGTAATTTATATCTGTCAGTGGACATATTTCTTCTTCTCCCCAGTAAGTGAGGCTTTGATGGATCAAGAGCAGACCATGTTGTATGAACCACTTGGGGAGCTGAGAGAGGTGAGAGAAGTGGCGAGGAATGTGATGAAGCCAAGGGACAAAAATACTTTCCCCATCATTTTCCTCACAGTCGGACCCACACCCTACTGTGCAGTTAAAGAAGCACACAAGGTTCAAGAGCAGTGCAAATCAAAGTGTTATTTTTCGATCCCTCCTTGCTCGCCCTCACCCTGTGATCTGCTCCAGTGCTTCTTTACAGGCGTGCCACGCGGCTCAGGGTCCCTGCCATCACTCTCCAGTTCACAGGATAATATCATGCTGTATATTCTTTGAAAAGGTGCTCTCCTGTGAGATGTAGAGAAAACACGGTAACACCAACTGGCACTTAATTCTGCAGGCTCCCTATCGTTGCCAACTATGCAGGCAGAGCGGGGGTGGTGGGGTATGTTGTGTTGGAGGAGCTGGGGGTCAAGGGGGGCTTCCTGACAGGAAGTGAAGTCTAGCTGAGAGGGGAGAATCAGACGAGAGACTCCTAAAAAATTGAGTGGCTTTTAATTTGGCTCCCAGCCGGTTTTACTGTGAGCTGGCTTCGAGTGGCTCGGGACAGGAGGGCCTCAAGTGGCATGAATGGTTGGTTATTTATACACAACATATAATCGTGTTTCAAATAAATGAATTTCCCTGACAGAGCCCTCTCCTGCTGACAGGCACTGTTAATGTAATGTTTTGGTACGTGACAGGTCCCAAGTTATAAGACCTTGGAATGTATTCTTATGTTTCTCCCTCTGCTATCCTCTCTCAGCTATCCTGCTGATAAAATCATATCCTGCCTTCTCCGCTCAGATCTGCACTTTTGGTCTAGTCAAAGAAATATTTAAATCTTGGACATGATTTACTTTTAAAATAGGAAATTTCAGTCTTGTTACACCCAATCACGCTTCAGAGGCCAAATCCAGAATTTTTGAGTTGCACAAAGTCTTTTTGACAACCATCGTACAGTTTTTCTGATATGTTGATTGGGCTGTCGATGACGATCAGTTGTTGGCAGGCAGGTTCATACAGGTTCTTATTCAGTGCCCTGCATATAGACATCTGTGAGCTAGGTTTAAAACAGCTGGTATTAAAAGGCTCGTTGACCTAAATGACAGACGCCTTGTTTTTGTAAATATAATGATACACTGACCAGTCCTGTTAGATGAGTCCTGGTTCCAGCTGTATCTATGTCTTCTGTAATATGTTTCTGAGCAATCAACAGCTTTTTGAATATTTTTATCTTTGGGGAATATGCAAACGGTGCAAGTAGAACAATGTTGGAATGTTGGCATTGTTGTTTAAACAATTAGTCAGACGTGGGAAAAGTTTAGGCTTTTAGAGATTAAAAAAACCTTCAGGCCCCTTCCGCAATGGACTGCTACAGGCATACAGAACATTTGCTACCAGGCTGCTATGAAACTATATGATTTGGCAAAAAAGCTGGATAAAAATTATATAATTATCCTGAAGATGGAACATTCCTTTTTGTTTTTTTTTTTGTTTTCTTTTTTCACATCTTTGTGGCACACCCACAATAAAAGGATGCAGGTTTTGAATAATTTGTCATCCACTAAGCTTCTTGATCTTCCTGTGCTGTGTTCCTACTGCCAATGCAGTAAGCAAGCTAACATGACCATAAAGAAGTGTAATGTAGCGTGAGAGTTTCCTACCGTACAGTATGTGCTATAATATCCAAACTTTGAACCTACAAGTGTTTTGATGCCATTGACTTAAAAGCCTGAACTATATTACAGTCAAAATAAATGTGATTCCAAAATGTTTTAATCACTACACATTAAAGTATAAATTCAGAAAGATTACTAATTATTACGTGTCTTCATAGGAGATGGCTGGAAATTTATCCTGATGTCAACCAAGAGCTAAGTTGAGAAGACACAGACATTAAGACTCAGTATTGTTAGAAACCAGTGTGAAAGTTGTTCGTTGTGGTGCAAACTTATGCAAAATACTATAGTTAACATCTATGTCGTTATCTGTAGTTATTCGTATGTTGTAAAATAAATAAAGGTAAAACAAACACAACAAAACACAGCCAAGAAAAAAACATGTTGTTGGATGAGGTGTTGGCTTCATTTCTCGTTTAGATCTGACCATCTGGTCCTGTTGGAGCTGAAGCAGCTGCACAGTGTTTAAGTATTGTTGTTCCTACATGATTAAAATCTACTGACATTGAACTGAATCAACCAAATACCAGATTGCAAAATAAGTTAGAAATTTTTTTTCTTACAAAATGAGTCCTTTTTTTTTTTTATTATATAGTGCTGGCTTGTTAAATTTACTGTATACATTTAGGTGTTCCACTTAAACATATTTTTCATTCACAGCCCAAGTGCTCAAACGTGTCTTTGGTTTGTCTGTTTGAAGTGTGCAGAGGTTCACTTCCTGTTTTCTTACTCTTTGTGTTAGTGTAGCCTTGAAAGTGTGAGTCCATGAAGCTCATGGAGACCCTGCAACATAAATATTTGCTGCAGAATAAATATTTGGACATAAGTAAATATTCTCTCAGTTGTGAATTTGATCACGCAAACACCAATATGAGTGTCTGCAGATACCACACGGACACGCACATGTGGACTGTTGAGACCTAGAGTAGACACACCGGCGTTAAGTTATTCATACACACACAAGTGTTTCAGACTCAGCATGAATAAGCAACAATCTACTCAACTTCCACATGAATCAGTCAGAGGAGCGATGATGAATAACATATTTGATAGTTTATGCTAACAGTAATTTTATGTTTTGTCTCTGTGTTTTGGTCATTGTTGATATCAGATCGCTGGTCATAAACATTTGGGTCACACAGCTACAATAAACTTTTTCCATGTCTGTTCTTTTTTTTTTGTGGTCATCGATGAAAAAAGATTTAATTCAAAATGTCAAGATTTGCCACCTACCTTACTTTGCAGGGTTTGCACTCACTGATGCATGTATTTGAATTAATTGTAGCATGTTGAAGATGTGCATTTAGTTTCTATTTGCTAGGTGTACCCTAACATGTAACTCTTGTACATTTTCTGGATTTGGAAAAGAAAAAAATCAGTAGCTCTCGGCCTCTTTCATTTTGCTTCTGCTGCACTGCCACATTTGACACGAGGATTTATGCTTTTGTCGTCTCATCTGAAGTTCTATTCCCATAGCCTTTCAAACCAACAAATACTTGTGATTATGAGTGATGCCACTGAAAAGCGCAACTGACTTATTTGTTTTTTTGGGAGAGCTGAGACGTTTCTTTCTTCGGTGTTGGAAAATGTTTTCCTTGTGTTGTGGCAAGCCTGATGTTTGAAAGGCGATTTTGCTCGGGAGGTCTGTGTTTTCTCACTAGTGGTAGTGGTATATTTAGATGTTGATTATGGATAATCAGCTGTAATGACGGAAGTGCATGGCATGTGTGTTTAGACTCAATGCCATCATCATGGAACACAGACCAAACAGAGCTGTCTTATTGACTTCAGATTGAGACAGGCATTCCCATGGATAGATTCAAACTTTCATTCATACACACCCTCGCACGCAAAAAATAAAATAAAGCAACAATAGGTAGTCCCTACTAGCGATATTTAATATTGGCAAAATGTCTGTCCGATGACTAGTTGGCGATCAACGGACGGCCCCTCTTTCTCGTCCTATCATCTGTTAGGAGGTCAGGTTAAAGGTGAGAGGTCACAAATGGCTGCTTGTATCCTCTCATCAGGAGCGCTGTGGTCATGGCCCCTATCGCGGCCATAAAAGCTGTGACACTGCTGACCAGGGCAGCCAAAATCCAATATTCTATCACTGACCTGTCCCTGTTTCCTTTTTGTCACCGGGAGATGTCCCTCAGATCAGGGTCATTGCTTTTTTTAATTCAACTAGAAGAGCCATTTCTTAGCCCATAATGACACCATTAGTCTTGCTATCACCTTTGCCCGTGTCCACGAAATGCCAATGGCCTCCACACCGTTCATCTTACCTAATTTGGAATTGTGATCTTTTTATTTCTGCTGAAGAAGCATTTAGTTTTATATTTTAAGACTCCTGCATCAAATTCCCAAGGATTTTAAAGAAATCTCACGAAGGAAATTTAATGTTACTGTTTTTCTGTTTCCCCCGGAGAGTACGACTCTATTTACGGCGGCACTTCCTGTGGTGTTTATTTGAAATCCGGCTAACGCAGTCTGTCCTAGTCTGGACTATCCCCACAGCCACAGGCTAACACTCATGGTTAATGTCCTTCAACTGCAGTCTATGCTTCAACTAGAAGGCCCCAAGGCTACTCTTACACACTTCCTCCAAAAGCAAGCCCCAGCCACAAAATCCTCTGCCAGTGCTCAACTCCAAAACACTGTTTCCACTCCCAAGCCCAGACTTTTATTCCCTCTGTGCCCTCTTTATTTTGAATGTATTGTAAACACGGTCAATGCCAATATGGTCCTTGAGGACAAAAAGCAGTTTTGAATTGAGGTTAAGTGTTAGATTGTTGTCTGTATGACATGCAGTTGGTTACAGAGCGACGGCACGCAGGCGTTTCAGAAGAATGGTTTCTCTTGCCTTGGCGTGTGATTGGTTGTGATGGTTTTACATTTGTTGTGCTGAAAGGGCAAAACTGTATGGCTTTAAAATCATCACATATGTACAAATGTGTTTGGATGTGCATTAGAAATTCTTGTAAATTGATCTTTCCTTCCTCCTTGTAGCTCTGATATCCTCGTCCCTGTGGGCTCTCTAGGTTTACTGAAAGGCCAGTCTCTACATAAACACATAGTTTCCTCTATCAGGCCAAGAGATGATGACAGCAGAGTTTAAAAAAAGTTTATGCTTAGATACACATTGCGTGTCTTTCACTTCGTAGTTGTTTCACGACTCATTTGAATTGTTAACTTGATTATTATTATTCTTTTTTTTTTTTTTTTTTACATGAGAATTTTTATAAGTTTGAGTAGAATGTGTGTCATGATTTTTTTTTCTACCTCTACTGAAATTACCGTTACTCATATATCAATAAATGACATATTTTAATATGTTTAAGTATAATGTGAAACATACAGTGAGTTCAAGTGGTGATGAATGATTTTTTATTTATTTATTTATTTATTGAAATAGCAGTTTTGTAGTTTCGGTCTCTAACCTGAGGTTTTTTTGTGCATATTTCTTCGTCTCCCCAGAGAGGAAGAAGGGGAAAAAGCGCTGTGAGGTTCAGACAGGCCCCATGACCTTGTTGCTTTATTATTCTTTTGACGGTTGTGTTGAAGGTGTTGAAATATTGAACAGAACATGAGAGACGATGACCGCTGAGTTTCCCTTCTCTCGTTGTCCCTTCCACATTGAGGATTTAAAGTCGCACACGGCTGTGGTTGGATTGTTTAGACTGACACCTCGAACCATAACGTTAGTCAAAGAGTGGAGGAAATTTGTGTATTCGCTTGTGATAAATGCACTCTCAACACAGCTCTTTCAGCTCTTGTTTGTCAGCTGATTATGTCGCCTGTTCTGACCAAAGCAGTCGCTTTACCTTTTTTAGTTAGTTAGTTTTATTTGACATTATGGGTTTAAGCTTTCCTGCCACTACAGAAACCACTAAGTCACCAGGATGTACAAGAGAAAAGCTTCCTACAGGGTCTATTTATAAATGGTTTAGAATTCAAAAAGGATTATATAAGAGCTGAAAAAGTCGATTTATTGAATTAATTAAAGATCGAGTTGTCATTTAAATAGTCATTCATCCAATAATGTCAAACTTTCCCTAAAAATTCCTAGTTACGTTTCTCAAATGTGAGAATTTCCTCCTTTTCTCTGTTTTATTTAACTGTAAACAGCATGTGGCACAACACAAAGATGCCACCTTGGGGTTTTGGACATTGTGATGGATGTTTGTGTGGTTGAGTCTGTTTTGTGACCAAATGATTGATTGATTATTTAAAAAAAAAAAAAAAAAAAAAAAAACTGGGAAAAGTATTGAACTCCTGCATCATTAAACCTGGGTTATTTTTTAGTAGCTTTTATACCAGGTCACCATCACCCAGAAAGTGCCATCACATTTGCTCCAGTTGTTTTCCTCAGGATATTTATCTTTTTAAAGCTGGTGAGGAATGTATTTATAAATAAGGTTATTGTTATTGTCTGCATCCAAATGTAGCAGCTTTATTTCCCAACTTATATTTTGATGTGGTAAGAGACTGAGTTGGACCATGTGTGAAATGTATTTTCTGTGACTTGGAAACATTATTTCAGTTGCTGTCGTTGATATCGTGTGTTTTCTTGCAGGAATGGCAGAACTCCATCCAGAAGAATGCAGGTCTTGCCTTTATCGAACTGGTCAATGAGGGAAGGTAGGTTACTCTGACCTGCTAAGTGCTATTCCTCTCTCCCTGCAGCAGCACTCCTTCATTTTCTTTCCAACCTCACCCCATCGGCCACTTTCCTATTTCCCCATCCCCGGATCACATCACAGCCCTTCAGGCCCTCAAGGTCCCTGAGGCCCCTCTGATGGGGTGGCTATTCAAGATTCTGGACAACAATCAATGACTGGCGGTGTAGAGGGGCTTGGGAGTGCGAGGATGGAGGACCCTCGAGTTCAAAGCTCCATTCAATACCTGCTCATCCCAGAGGGATTTGGGAAAAGGAGAGGGGATAGGTAGAAGGTGACAGGGGCTCTGATCGCTGGTCTCTCAGTGACACTTGGGAAATGGTTCTTGATTTCCCACTGACTCTCTGTCAGTTCATGTCTTTCTGGTTGAGCCTTTATCTGCCTGTAATCATCTCTTCTGTCTGCAATTTGTCTTTTTTTTTTTTTTTTTTAATAGTTTTTCAGTTACGCAGACACGAGCCTTCCCATCTTTTCCTAATAAGACTCTCTCATTCCCACATCAGCTCCTCGTAGTCTTAGATCTCTCATCAGTTTCAGATTTAGAGTGCCACCCTTTCCATTATTGATCCTCAGCTTTTAGAGTTGGCAGAGGCTAATCCACAATAATGCTAATGAGACGAGCAATATAGTCCTCTGACTTCTTTGTGGAGGATAGGATTTGTAGTTCACATTAATAAGGTGGCTGTTATGTAACCATTACTGAAAGTCTGGTGATTGATACCTGTATACATACAAGACAGATGCATGTCTGCTGGGAATCAAACCGTCCATGAAAACAGAAAATGATCACTTCCAACAGTTGAAATCTAAAATTGTAAAATAGCATTAATAATTATCAAAAATTTCTTACGTACTCGCCAGCCATCATTTTTATTTATTAATTCCATTGATTCACTAATTAGTTAATTGACAGAGGTTTAATCAACTGGAACTATTTTGATATTCAATCAGTTTTTGTTACAGTAATTTTGTATGCATTAACTATATATTCCCTACTTCCAGGAATGCTTTTATTTGTGAAAATAAACCTAAAAACATTTGTCATTTGAGAGAAAAGGCAATTTCAAGAAATCAATTTGGGATTAATGACATTGTGATGGGCTTTTTTCACTCTTTTATAGACCAAGCGATTAATCAATAATGAAATTAATTGTAAATTGCAACCCTACTAGATATTATAGTACGCTCAATCTGTCCATCCTAAGTAGGTTTTGAAATGACTGTCATTATTTTCCTTTTTATTTCTGACAGTTCATGGAGGGTGAGTCTAAAGTGACATGAGCTTCATATAGTAGCATTTTACAGCTGCGTTTTCACATTCTGGTACAGGACTTGAGTTCATGTGCAAGAAAATATGCACTATTAAAAAATACAATAAGTCTGTTTTGTCCATATGTACAGTTTGAGTACAGAGCACCATAAAGAAGGGCAGTGGTTGGGTTATTGATAGCCTGGCCTGGACAGGGCCATAGAGGCTGCAGAGGCCCCAGCACCTCCGCTCCCCTGCTACCCTGCGCTGAAACAGAAGGTTTAGGTTACAGTCATCCCCTGACCCCTACCACCCCTCAATCAGTCCCAACCTGGGCCCCCCCCCATCCCTCCTCTCTGGCCCCTGGTCTGTTATTGTTCCACTTTGCACAGTTCTGACCTTTAGGGGTGTAGAGAGGTTTCTTAGACCTGTACACACACACACACACACACACACTTACACACATTACATGCATGTTTCATCAACACTGATAAGAGGAGGGAGCGAGGTAGACTACACATGTAGCAACATGAGCACAGATCCTCCCTCCTGTCAGATGCATATCATTAACAAATCAATTAGCACCTGCACCCCAGTTAAAAGATAGATCTGGTTTGGTTTCCTTTCTGAATTAGATTTTCTGCTGATTTTTCACGGTTCTTTTTTTTTTTTTTTTTTTACCATTTTATGGCTGTTACATGGCTGTTGTTTCTCTAGGTCATCACAGTGTTAAACAGATGTTTTAAATACTCTGAAACTCAAGATTTTATGATATTTTTAAGCATCTATCTTGCAATGTTTTTCTTTTACTGAATGAAGTACTTTATCATCAATGTACCATGCTTAAAAATGTAAGCAGTACATGCTATTAAGTGTTATCAAAACTCCAGTTGGCTGATGTCCGTCTCCCTTCTCCCCAGACTGCTGAGTCACACCATGAAGGACCACCTGGTTCGTGTGGCTAATGAAGCCGAATTCATCCTCAGCCGACAGAGGGCTGAAGACATCCATAAACACGCAGAGTTTGAGGTAAGAAGCTGCACAGCTCTGGCAACCCATGCACAGTCGCACAAGCATGAGAACAAAATGACCACTGACATGATTTCTTGCTATGTACGCAAACTAAAGGTTTGGGAAAATATTCAAATCAATCCAAAAATACACTGATTTTACAGGTGTGAGATTACAGTCTGCTGTGGCAAGATTTGCATGACAATACTCATGTAACTTGTAACTGTAACTTTCCAAACCGTTAAGTGTTGGTGTCTCGCTATATCTCATTGTTGGTGAAAGTGTGATCTGCTGACCAGGTAATGAGACTGCATAAAAACTTTATTTGACAGACAGACAGAGATGTGTGTCTTGAAAAGGATCAGCATTTCTCAGTAGAGGAGTGTCTCTGATGTGTTTTAACCGCACTCTACCATACAGATGGATATAAAGGTATATTAATAAAGAAATGTGACATATTTCATCTTGAATTGGTTTCCTCAGAAGAATTAACAAGGGAAAGAAACCCAAGCATAATCTATCTGTCATGTATCCTTCTTTGAAATCCACAGGAACTTTAGGCTTGCTATGTTCAAACAATAAAGTCCCTTTGTTGCTTTAGGACTAAGACTCCTTTGATAGAGATGTTTAATAGTTTGAATCTCCTATCCTCTGTCAGCGAATATATGTAATGAAAACAAGGACGAGGTAACAGTCAGCGAGAGCATAGAGGAGCTGATCCAATGACTACTTCAGACTTGTCCGTCAAGTTTCAGGTTCTGTCACAGCAAACCTACAGGATAAATGTTTACTTTTCAAACACAACCCTCTGCTAATCGTGAACACACACACACACACACACACACACACATACATAAGGACACACAGACTCCTCACGCACACACTGGAGTATTCTGAGGCTGGAGATCATGCTTGGCACATATCACTAACCAAACATTGTGTAGTGTTAATTTATCCCTGTGCCTCTCTGTCTAACTGCAGGCTTGCCCCTGAAACATAACTTCTCCCCCTCCTCTTCCTACCAGTTCCAAGCACAAACGTTGCCATTCACGTGAAGCTGCCGGGCCAACTCTATCCTGACCCATGGGCACCCTTTGGTTGCCCCTTTCCCAGTCCGACTCTGCTACACCCCCCCCACCTCCCCTCTGCTTTCTAGATCTCACCAAAATCATTTCCTGTCCTGCTGAGATCCTGTCCATTATACTCCCGCTGGGGGTGTATTTTGCCAGTGACAGGAATATGGCATCCTCCCCTCTCTTCCATCCTTCCCTCCCTCATTTCTCAGGAACCTGCCAGCACTAAAAGCTGCAGACAGACCTGAGAGGTGCTGGCCTGAAGGGCCGACTGTGTCTAAACCCACCGACTCCACCACCCCCAGCCCTCAGCCCTTGGCCCCCACTTTGCAGTAAAATGTGATGCTTTTTTAAAGGTTCAAGGAAGGGTCTCTCTTACATTCGGCTAAAGTAAATTCCCTCAAGAGTGTTGAAAGTCAATCGGAGGGGTGGGGGCACAACTCTTGCACATCAAAGTTTTGTCTGTGATTGCTATGTTTTGCTCTCTTCCCAGTATAGACTGCTTCTCTGTGTGATTGGCATCCCGTTTTTACTCTCTCTGCTCCAAGTGTCAGTCATTTGCACAGTATTATCTGACACGAGCTGACCTTATCATTATCAACACACAGCTGGAGTATGATTTACTTCTACTAAGTTGATATAGCAGATTTTCTACTCCACTACAAGACTGCTTTGTTAAAAAGTGTATGGTATTTGTGGTCTTGCAGAAGTGCATGTACAGTATGTCAGGTTAGGCAGCTGTCTTCCTCTAACACCAGAGCAGCACAAGTAAAGGCTTGGAGTATGTTGTCTGACTGGCAGACAGACAGACTTGGCAGCCAGTCAACAGCACGACAGCCTCAAATGATCGCGCTCTGTCTTGGCCTCTCGCTGTGGCTGCAGGCCACACGCTCTGTGTAACCATGTCAACCTATCCCGTCTCCATTTCTCAAACTCTCTGCATGAATCTAATTGATTGGCTTTTTTGTCGTATTTCCTGTTTGTTTATTTTTTGTGTATTCTGTTTATGTTTTCTGTTACTTTTCTGATCTGAATCTTCTGTACAGAGGTTACTAAAAACAAAACCTTTTATGCCAATAAACCGATTTATGACTAAATGAGAAGAGTTGGACATAAGAATAAGCTATTTAACTGAAATATTCATGTCCCACTCTTATATAAACTTTACTTGTGTCTGATTACTAGCATTCATGTAAACACGACATGAATAGTCTTTGATGCATGTTGGGTAGCAGAGTCTAAATGACAGGCAACCAAAGACAAGGCACGACCTGATCCGCTATTTGCTAGTTAGTTTTTCTGGTCATGATTGTGCCAGATTTCAGATGTAAATATTAATAGACAATACTTTCTGTATTTTCAGGACATTGTGCACCTACATTAGTACAGTACTGAGTGCAGTCTAAAAGGGTCAGGGTTTGTTATGTTTCTCAATGAAGCAGCACTATCAGCCACATGAGCTATTACTCAATTGAGAGCAAAATGCAACTAATGGAAAGCTATAACTTTCCATTAGTTGTATTTTAACGTTGTCATTTGAAACTTATTCTTCGTTTGCAATCTCCCAAGACGTCCTTAATCAAGATATCCACCATAGCGCGTCCCAAACTATGTTTCACAATTGAATTCCCCACTTAAATGCAGTTGTTCCTCGGTGACCTCTGAGAAGAAGTGAGCCCCTGATAAGTCTCGCTCTGATATTGCTGTATTGATTTTTGCCTCCATACAGGCTCTGCTTGAGCCTGCTGGAGCCAACGGTTTCATTTTGCACTGCCACAATAAAAATAACAGGCCAATGAAACATCCCCCCTGAGGACGAGGGTGGAGGGTTTTGAAATAATTTTCAGCTATGTCCCAGTTTTTAAAGGGTTGTTCCTCTGTATTGTGTTGTGGTGACACTGTAGGTTGGTTATTGTTTTGTGAGAAATGGAGGAACATAGGCCTGCAAAATGACTCATTTTGGCTGTCATTGTGTTGCACTGGGAGTGAGCAGGTTTGTCATCCAGCACCATGTTGCCAGAACATGATCTGTATCCTTCTCCACTGCACTTTACTGCACTTGAGAAGTTTTGTTTTACTTAAACAGCAGCTCCAAATCTCAACCAAGACCCCAGAAAAGAGAATATAATTCAATACATGAAAACAAATTTATGTTTGCTCCTTGTCAGAGTTCATATCCTTGAGAAGGCATTGATAGAGGAGTCTTTTGATTTAGATACCCGTTCGCCTCCGAGACATAACATATGCTTTCTCTCTCTCTCTCACTGTCTCTCTCCCTGTCTCGCTCACACTCTCTCTGGCTCTCTGTGGGACAGAATTGAGTTATCTTTGGCCCTGAGAGTAAGTTATTACAGTGGGCTTAGGGTGAAACAGAGATGAAGATAACTAGGGGGAAATCCAATTACCTTTTAGGGTTCTCTATCTAATAGGATCCTTAATGTGAAGGAGATCTGCAGATCGGATGCTGCTGCCCAGCACAGCAAATGATAGACTCTGATATCTTCTAGAGGAGCAGGAAGGAGTGGGAGCCCCAGAGATAGAAAGGAGGCGAGAGAAATCGAACTCCCTCTTTTTATGGGGCTGTTCATTAGGAATGAAATGTGGTGGGCTCAGGGGCACAAGGGCAGATAAGAAGGTCCAGATAGGGAAGGGTGAGCAAGACCCAAGTCATTTCTATTCTTTCTTACCCTTCCCTTCTGCTCAGTCTTTTTTTTTCTCTTTTTTTATATACCCCCTTGATTCATCCTCTGCTGTTATATGGAGTAATTGAATTGACTGTCTGAGAGATTCTGTGAAAGCCAGACGATAGCGGCTAATTAGTGCTTGGCGTCATTGTCTTCTCTGTGCTGAGCTTGTAAAACGATCCGGCCTCTCTCCCCACGTTAATGACATTAACATTGAGCTGATGCTCATTATGTTCTATTATCATAGCACCGGTCTCTGGAAACTTGTGCATCACAGACAATCTCAGAGAGCTGCTCATCTCACAGAGAGCCTGGGCAGGGAGGTTAGGTCAGCTTTGCAATTTAGACATAATACATCAGGCGGATCCGTTCACTGATCACACAGAAAGCTGTTTAAGAGAATTTTATTGTTAAACCAAATGCAGCCTGCTAAACAAAGGTTATTTGAACACACACACACACACACACACACACAGCTCACAAAGGCTTTTCACACCACATCATTCCCAGCACTCGGACTGATAGCTGCCACCAACTGTAGCTTGCTGTCATGTAGTTGCGGCAACTGTAATGTAGTTTGTCAGCAGGGCTGGATGCCCGGGCATCTCATTATGGACAAATCTGCTGTCAAGAGAATGAGAGAGAAAAAGCAGGAAGATGTCTACATTCGAGATGGCTTTGTGGCACAGCCGCCACGATACAGCTTCTCTCTCAAAAAAGCAAACTTGAGTGAGAAATTTCACATGGTGGCAGGACACACACTCGCTGTGTTTTGGTCTTACTCTCTGTCCATCCTTGGTAAATGCTTTTTTTTTTTTTCTGTACAACATAGATCGTTTCACTCAAGACACCAGGAGAAAGAAAGGGAGAGGTGGGGTACAGGGGATGGTTGGTGAACAGTAAGCTCAGTCCCGCTGTCCTGTCAGCGTAATGAAGTCCCCAGGTACCTCCTCTGCAGCTCCCATCATTATGTGTTACCAGCTAACACGGAAATACGACTTCACTCCACAGTTTCCCTTTGTTTCAGTCTGACACTTAGTCTCTTTAGTCACCAGGAGATTGTTCTCTTGATTCTTTTTTTATTCTGTTTGAGCAGCTGAAGGTGAGCTCGATCCTCTGAACAAAAGTTTGCACATTACACAGATTTTCTTGCTTAAGCAAATGACAGGTATCTCAGTTCGTTGTGTTGTTATGAGGCTTTTTGCACTTTATTTTATTTAGGAGAAAATTAAGTCTGTTTTCTGCTTAAATTTCACATTGTTGATTCCACATTCAGTCTGAGTCTGGTGGAAACGCCCTGCATTCATGATTTGAGGCAACAGCCAATCCAGAGGACATGTATTTTTCATCTGGTCCCGTCCTTCTTTCATTTGACTATTTTTCACCTCCAGACGACAGTTTAACACGTATGATTTTTCACGTGGCATGACCTTGAAGCAGAGCTGGAGTCATCCTGCAAAGATGGCAGCAACACAGACTGATGTGGCGAGAGGAGGGCGCAGTTTTGCAGAGACAAGAGATTTCGTGGTAGAAGAGATGAAGAGGCTGCCACCCGAGCATGGTGACCAGTCCATTAAAGATCAGCCACAGACAGTGTGAGGGGAGGAGCAGGGAGGAGGAGGAGGAGGAGGAGGAGGAGGAGGAGAGATACTTTGATAAGTGTTGCGCCTGTGTTAACCTTGATGGCCACGAGCAATGGGCTGATGCCAGCAGCAGGGATCTGTTTCAACTGGATTAGATTTTTTTTTTTTTTTTTTTTTTTTTTCCCCTCCGGCACTTGAAGAGCAAGAAAAAAAAAAAAAAAATCAATACTTAGGAGCACGGCATGACAGGAGCATCATTTCAGAATTGAAGTGGCTGTCAAGCATTGTCATTTGGTGACTTTTGTTCGCCATTGTACTTTTAAGCCCTCATTTTTCTCCCCCTCCTCTTCCTTTCACTCGTTTCTTTCCGAGCCCATTGTCTGAATTCCCCTGGTGACATTTTATGTTGCAATTTGAAAACTCGAGGGCAAGAGATCAAGTGCAAGAGAATCTCTTTGAAACCAATTGGCGAACTGGTTCGGCATCTACTTTTGTTTAGTGACCCCCATCCTCCTTTCTCATTTCATCCTCTTGTCTCTCTAGACCTCCAATGTATTTCAGGAGGAATTTATTTGTAGTATATTTGCATTCTTTGATACCAGACAAGGACAAGCCTGATGTCTCGCCTTCCTCTGGACAGTTTTTCTGCCCGTTTGTAAATGAAACCCTCTGGGAGTGCTTGTCGACGGATGTGAGAAATTGGAGATTCTCTCAGAGCGATAGCCTAGCCTTGGAGAGTGCGTAGCCCTGATGTGCCACCAGTGTCAAGAGATTGCAAATCAAGCGCTTTAATAACATCTCTGCTGGTTTTGTTTTTGCCTCCTGTTCTCCGACAGAACCGTGAGACCCCGGTTTTGTCAGTCGGCATGTTGAAGGCTCGCTGTGGCACGCCAACACCACCAGACCTTTCTCTGTCACTCTAATTGATAAACATAGGGCTGATTTCTTGTAATGAGCCTCCATTCTCCAGCCTATTACACTGGTTAACCCTCTCAACCCACAGAGGGGGAGGAGGAGGAGGAGGGGGAGCCGAGGCATCATCTGACAACAACTACAGCATTTAGATAAGGCTGACATTGGTACAACACCACTATGAAACTCCTCTTCTCCTCTTTTCCCTGCTTATTATTTGTAGAATCAGCGTGAGCGAGCTGCAGCGATGACCACAACAACAGTTTCTAACAACAGAGTGCGTGCCTGCGTGTTATTCTCTGGTTCAAAATAAAGTTCAGAGATGTGATTAAAATACATGTGTTTTAACTCTGTGGTCTGTAGGTGTGTGTTGCCATTATGTGACTTTTAGAGATGATTACTGTTCTTTCCACTCCCCCTTTCACTCCTCTTGCACAGCCCATTTCCTCTCCAAACTCCAACACACATCCATATTTATTTATTTGAACTCTGGATGAATTGCGGGAGACACGACTCAGTGTAATTGACTCGATTAATGCCAGCCATTATCATTTCGTCTTCAGCAAGCTGTCTCCTCCGGCAGAGCAGGCACCCACGCCGGCCGACCCTGTCAGCCAGGCCATGTAATGGAAGGTGCTGCCCATGATTACAGTGTCGCAAGTCATAATGGTCTCACGGCCAGCAAGTTGTGCCCTGGTGGCTGTCTGGATAGGAAGCTAACGGAGCCATATCTTTTCCTCAGCTGCACTCGTTTAACTTGGTAAATGGAAGTGCTTAGATGTGAGCGTGTCCTTTTTATGGTTGTTTCCTTGTCAAAATATGCACACCAACTGCTTCAGTCACTCCAAAGGAAGCATGTTCCTATTTGCGAAAAGGGAGTAGATACTTTTAATTGACTTCTTATGTTTCCTCAGCATTCTTTGAAAAGAATGAAAGAACAGTTTGTTTGAAAATATCCCAAATGCCCCTTTTTTAGTTTCTGTCCTTTATCCTGTCAGTGGATGTGGATGGAAGCGAGTGCGGGATGGTGCCAGGTGGGGAAATTTAGTTTATTCGCTTTAACCTTCATAATAACATAACATAATAAGTCCTTCATAATACCGGTGCATATTCTCTGACTTCACATCAATGGAATGACCCCCAGAATTAACAGTGACTTGTCTTTTCCACTTACAAGCAAACCCAACTCTAGGTTTTAATGGCTCTACTTATGTGTTCAGCTTTTTTGGTTGTTATTTTAGGGGTGAGTCTGTGAATTTGGCTTTTTCTCCCGTAGTGGACTTTGGCTTTGGATATGAGAAAAGCCCATTACAACATGGAGGGTTTGGGTGTTTGGGCAGGCTCAACACACAGGTGATGAAGTGTTTGTTTATGGTTATGAGTGTGAACCCAGCACTGTTGATTAGTCCTTCAGACTTCACATGTCTCAGACAGGGGCAGATGGAAATGGACTCTTTATAGGCCCGGCTACTTATATCTGTTTAAAGGATGGAAATCCACATAAGCATTTATTTCGAGGGAAGGGATAATTCTTATCATCGTGTATAAAATTTGTAAAGTTTGGAAAGTGTTTCTGCCAGTATATCATACTTATATTTTTTTTCCTCTGTAAATTTTTGATATTAAGCACAGCTAGAATTGTTGGACTTAATATGTCGTGCTCTGAGTCATTTCCTTTGGTCCAGCTTTCCTCTGTGTCCCACTCCTGCTTGCCTTTACCTTCACTGATCAAGATTAATGGGCATGCAACACACACACACACACACACACACACACACACACACACACACACACACACACACACACACACACACACACACACACACACACACACACGAAGGTTTAAAATCTGAAACATTTAGCCAGCGATCCCTCTTCCATACTCCCTTTACTTTGCTGTTTCCCAGGTCATTGTGCTGGAAGGTCAAGGCCCACTTTAATGCCACACAAAGAGACACAGATTGATAATTAAGGCCCAGCAGCCTGCGGAAAAAGCCCCTCTAATGTGATTTATACCTATAGATTTTCTGTCAGATATGAAATGTTGTCGTTCAAATTGAACAGGAGGACCCATTATAAAGCGCTTTCCTGGTAACTTTGGGAAAACAGGTTGCATTTGTTCAGCCATGCATCTGGGTTAATACTCACTGTGTGACTGCTGTACCAATGGGTCGGATTAAAATTAATTTGATAAGGACCGAAATGTACAACCAATGCAGCATTAATAATTGAATGTATTTCATTCTTAATACTGCCATTTGCTTTAGTAGCTGTACTTGGAGCACGCAGAAGAAAAAAAACAAGTGCACCGTGATGATGTGTATGTCTAGATGCTCTATACATAGCCCATGTTTTTATCTCTGTCCCTTTCCTTATGCTCACCTTCAATAAGAATATCACTTTGAACACAGTCCTTTCAAAGGAAGCCATGAGCGCAACACCAGTTTGGAATTGAAATTGGTTGTGAAATATAGATTGGAAATCAAAACACTGTCTCAAATTATTGCTGTTATTTTCAGAAGGTGTTTTACTTTTGCCATCGCTGCAGAGTTCAAAGGCTCATTCTGATAACAAATTCTGACAGAGAAAAATGTCCTCCCTGTGCATTGTGGGTATCGTGTTATTTGGTGCGCTGGAGGGCATTAGTAAATACATGTCCACTGTTATTAATCAACGTGACAAGAGGACAGAAATGACCCTATGCTTTTCATTTGGTTCTACTCAGAGTAGAGTTTCTATACATGAAAACACTGTGTGCTAGTGTCTGTACTGTTTCCTCCTATAGACTGGTTTTGGCCCCATATGTTAGTTGCAAGATATTAATACATCTATATGCTATTTAATTCAGTTTCTTGACACATTTGTATATTGTTTTGCAATGATACCTTCACTTGCAGAATGTATAATGCATATTTTCTCTCTCCCTTGCAGTCTAACAGTGCTCAGTACGCAGCAGAGAAGCGAGATGAGGAGAAAATGTGTGACCACCTTATTCGAGCCGCCAAGTACCGCGACCATGTGACAGCCACACAGCTCATCCAGAAGATAGTCAACATCCTGACTGACAAACATGGAGCCTGGGGAAACTCCTCCATAAGGTAAAAAAAACAAAAGCTGTGTCTAAGAATGAGAGTAAGGCAAAATTTATTAAAGAGATTTCCTGGTAAAATATTTTAAAATTTATCATAATGGAAGGGGAAATAAAATCTGTTAAGGTTTGTTTTCTTTTTTAGCTCTGTCACACTGCCTCACACACACATACACATAATGCATTTTACATCATGTACATGTTTAATCCATTCTTTACACGTGGCGTTTACTTGGGTCTGTATAGAAAAGCCTTTTAATCAAGAGGATACACCTGTTCTGTTTTTTTTTTAATGAACAGTGTAATTTTCTCTACCTTGAAAATTATTCAGACCAATGTAATGGTTTTAATCTCATCATAATCTTTCTCATCCCCCAATACTCATGACTTTGATTAAATTAGATTTGCAAAGGTGAAAATGTCAGCTGTGGGTTGAATGATGCATTGACTCGGGAGAGAGATGAAAGCCATTTAAACAGCTCGGCTCCCATTAGGAAGAGAGGGAACCTTATCCTCTGTGTTTGTTTCGCCAAATAGGCAGCAGAATCCAATGGAGCTATTCCCTAATGATGGCTGTTTGTGCAGGTAGTGTGTAATAGTGAGCCGGAGAGACGGCCGCTGGCTCACGCTTGTTAGACTGAACCGACTCCCTGGAGACTCGTCTGGCGAGGGTTAGTTTGTTATTGGATCAGGACTCTATCTCTGGCTGCCTTTGTTTTCTTTCTCTAGTTTGTTCTCTCATATCAGGATGTGGTGTATTATTTGTCATATTTTTCTTTCCTTGATCCCATCTCCCTCCCACCTTCCTCTCCTCCTTCCCTCTCTTTCTTTCTATTACTCTCCATGTGTACTCACACGAGGCTGTGCTATTTACTATGGAGATTGTGTTCTACGAGCTCTGGCCAGAAAAGTCCCCCATTACTGGTCCTTTATGCTGTTGTGCTATTGATGGTTTTCCTAATGGCTGCCGATGGGCGCAGGGAGCCGTTGGCACTGGGCCTTGGAGTGCAGCGCTCTTTTAATAAATCACAATCAGTCCTGTGCCATTACATCAATAGTTTTGGTCAATTACTGTGAAGGTCAGGTGGTGCAGCTTCGCACCAGAGCCCATGGTATGCGGGCATAGGAGAAACATCTGGTGCTGCAAACCCCAGAAAAAGAACAATTAAAAGGAAAAGATGGACACAGGAAAAAAAACAAAACTCTCATGCACACCTGCATACCTGCAGGCGTAGCAATATAAGAGCTGTTCTTTCCCTCATTCCCCTCATACACAAACCGTGTGGTGAAGCAACATCCCTGTCTGTAAATAAGAACGGGAGGGGAAGGACAGACACACAATGAAACCCACAAGCTTTTTCCAGCTGTGAAAATGAAATCCAGGAGCACAAAGACAATACACAGCTATGATTACGACCTTTTGTTGCTAGGGTGTAAAAATCCAAGCCTGCCTGCTCACATGCCATAAAAACGTATTCCCCAAAGTTTCCATTCAATAAAGAGTCTGAAAATGAAAATATTATTTTCTCACAAGCTGATGGGAATTGTTGTTTCCTCACGGCAGGCATCTAATATCTTCTGACATAGTGTGACCTGCCTGAATGCAATTTGTGTCTTAATATCCAGCTTACAGCGGCCCTGGCCTCTGGAGGAAAGAGGTGTTAGGTGATTTTCTCTTTTCCATTCCCGCGCTTTGTCTTTTTCATCTGTGGTTCTCTCTCTCTCTCTCTCTCTTTCTCTTCATCACAACACACAATTTCTTTTCTCTTTGTCCCTCACTTTGTGTCCTTTGCTTTTTCTTGTTTCACTATCTACTTCAGTTGTAACACAGAGTGTCCAGAGAGGATTCCTTCCACCAGACAAAGGCAGTATCTATCTGTCATCTAGTGTCAAGACATAGACAGATCCACAGCCAGACAGATAGGGCGACTACCTGTCCATCCATACATTTCTGTCCCAGTGCCTTGAGACTCAGGTGTACAACATGTCAGCCTGCTGTCTTTTTAAGAGGGGGGAAAAAAGTAAATGAACAGGTAGCAAGATGGCCACAAATGAAACAACTGGCAGATGTCATTTTTTTTTCTCTCCACATCTCTCTAGCCCCCCCCCCCCCTCTTCCTTTGAGCTTGGGTCCACTGAGCATCCAGACTGCTGTGGTGTTTATTTGGGTCAGGAATCATCTTTCATGTATATGACACCTAGACAAAGTCGACGGACAGAGAGGGGAGATGAGGGCAGATGATGGAGAACGCCAGCTCACAGTCTCTGGGGACATGCACTACTCTTCTCTTTTTCCCCTCTCATACCTTCTCTTTATTGCATTCTAATAGGCTGACTAATGTACCATGGAAATTCACTCTGGATGCAGGAAGCGGGGAAAGTAAAAGGAAGGTGACTGCAGCTGAAAATGGTTGGAGTGTGATGGGGAAGCAGTGTGAACACTTTTTTTTCTTTTTTTTTTTTTAAATCCAGAGGCTGTTGTTGACAACCTACTGATGTAAGCTGGTCTGTTTGAGGCAAATGGAAGTATTCTTCAAGATGCAGAGATTTGGGTTTACTCCCTGGCATTTGCTGCTCTCATACTTTGTCTTCCTCTTTTCTTTTAAGGCTGCATCAGCATCCTTTTTTATTCCCAGTTTACTCTAACAATCCTCACCTACAGCTAGCCCCCCAAAATATACACACCCCGAGCACCAACTCCTCTCCCTCTGCTCCTCCTCCCTCATATAAGCAGCTCATTTTCTGCAGCACCACTGCTCTAATGGACGCCCTTAGGCTAGAGGCTTCCCAGCCAAGGGACATCCATCTTTTGGCACGTCAAACTCCCGCCCGGCAAAAAATCTTTGTGATGTGCACTCCAATTTTTCTTCAGTAAATCAAATCTTCCTTCCTTCAGAAAGACGAATGCTTTAGGGTTGGAGCGTTATAGAGAAAATCAATGCCGGCAAAATTGAAACAGTATGCCCCCGTATTGATCGGCCTTGTGAGATCGAAAACGAACAGCTTTGTAACTGTTCCTCTGGACAGTTAGCTGACCTGTAATGGACAAACTATTGATATTAGCATTACTATTTTATCCTGTGCTATGTCATTTCACCAGTGCACTATTGAGGGAAAGAAGCCGGAGCAGAACATTCACAGTTTGTCCCAGAAAAGGATTTTTTTCCTCCTATCCACTAATAATACAGCAGAGGACACTGAATGGTGTCTACACAAAATACCAAGGATGGTTTTGTCTTACCACATGATTTAATTTTTTTTCCATTTTTTTGTTAGGTTCTGTTTTTTTTTTAACAAAAAAGATGTGAAAAATACAGGGCACAGTTTCACAGAGCTGAACATGTATTCAGTTTACAATGATACAAAACAGAAAAGCAGAAAATCCTCACATTTGAAAACCTAGAACTAGTGAAGGTTTGGTCATTTTTCCTGATAATGGCTCAAAGAGCAATGCATTTTCAAAATTGTTGTTAGTTTTATTTTCTGTTGATTGATTAATGGATTAATCAACTAATTGTTTCAGCTCTGCAGCATTAGTATGTGATGCATAACCAGAGTGAAGACAGAGCAAATAGCGTATATGTATTTTTCATGAGCTACTCTCTCCTGTGTATGCCAGTACTTACCTGTGCTTCCTGTTTGGGCTGCAACTAATGATTGTTTTCATTTTCAATTAATCTCTTGATTATTTTTGCAGTTAGTTATCATTTAGTTGTTTTGCAAATGGTGAAAAATGCCTGTCACAATTGCCACAACCTCCAGATTTCTTGTTTTGTCTGACCAGTAGTACAAAGGCAAAGACAAAATATTCACAGTGATATGAAGCACACATTGGAAAACTTGGAGTGATTAATCAATTTTCAGTTTGTTTCGTTTGTTGTTAAAGCCCCTGACAACTGGATTTCAAATGTTAAGTATTTCTGTATAAAATTAAATATTCATGGTTAATGAGGTAGAACTATAATCATAGTTTAGATTGAAAATATGCTTACAATAGATGTTGTTTATTCGGAGTTTAAAACTCAAAATCTCAGTTTAATTAAGACTGTCTGGGTGTGGTGTGATGGGATTCTATTGGCATAGGCATCTCCCTGGCAACACAAACAAACAACCTCCCAACTGTCATCATATACAAATATGGCTAAATCCTGACTGGTGCAGAAATATGTGACATCACCTTTTTCCAACCTGGCTCCACCTTCTTCAAACGACTGAGCAGACCACAGACAAAAACACAAACATAGGAATCTCATACTTGAAATAACACACACAGTTTTATCTTTGCCACAGTTTTTATGCTAATGTAGGACAGCATCACACATATTGAGAAGTTAATTTTAGGGAACAGGTTTTTCTGGGCCATTAATTAATTTTTTCTTGAACGATCAGATCAACTTTCAACAGTCCCGCCCGTTGTCCCTTAGTCATGACAGGCCTTGTTGGTTTTATCTCTCTCATTGAGCCTCCTCTTCAATTAATAATGCTCTGAACACACCATTGAGCTGGGCCACAGTGAGGATACTCATGTCCACATAGTATTTTCTTTAAATAAGTGATTGCATGAGAAGCTGCGGCAGCCAGATTCATTTCTACTTGTATACTTTCATTCCAGACTTAAATCACAATTATGATACATAATACTGAATGTAATGCATGTGTTAAAGGCGAGGTCTGCACAGTGTCTGCGCTGCCTTGCGTGCATGTTTTATGGACACACTGTACATTACGGCTGTGCTGGTGCTGTGCACACAGAGCTGAAAAAGGAAATGGGACTCCAGCACGTCAGTGGAGAATATAACCATAGGAAACAAGAACATAACTGTTTAGAATACACTGGCTCTCGGAAATGCATGACACGAGAGGGCCAGGAAGACAGAACAGAGAGAGGGCGAGGGGGGTGAGAGATAGATATTTGTCACTGAGGCATCAAAAGCTGAGATGCATACAAAGACAAGACGGGGACATTTTTCCCCCACATCTTTTCCTCTAGCTACATTATATACTAAGCCATACTGATGAGTGATTATGAAAATCTGTATGTAAAAGGCTGAGAGTGTGTCTTGTTTGCTGTATGGAAAACTCTGCAGCTGGTGACTTATCTGACTATCA
This sequence comes from Seriola dumerili, assembly GCF_002260705.1. Classification (NCBI taxonomy): domain Eukaryota; kingdom Metazoa; phylum Chordata; class Actinopteri; order Carangiformes; family Carangidae; genus Seriola; species Seriola dumerili. The sequence continues at coordinate 4,672,223 of NW_019174290.1, forward strand.
GATTGCCGTTGTTGTATTTGGGAATAGAATAAACACTGTAGATCCCCAGACTTTCTTGATTCTGATTTGTACTGATTCACAGATTTTTCAGTTTGTTATTTCTGCCCTGTACATTTTTACAGAGCAACTTGATATTATCTGTGCTCTAATCTTTAAGATTTATCTAATCCCTTTCCAGTTTTTAGTAAAATATTACAACGAAATGAAGTCAGGATGGTTAAGTTACATCTACAGTAGATAAACTTTGAGCTGAGTCCTTCTTTACACTGGAAAAAGTCCATTACTTTTGCACTGTACTTAACTGGTCATTTTAACCGGTAATGGCTTCTGGTTTGCTTATAAATACTTGCAGTCTAAACACAAACATGACCCGCTGTGCTGAGCAGTGGCAGCTGTGGCAGACTGCAGCTCCTGTCTCATCTAAGGCAGAGACAGTTGTTTCCTTTAGATCCATGTCCCGGCTACTTCAAAACCAATTATCCGGGACTCGAGTTGTGATCATCCATCTGACTTGATACTGTCATAAACATATAGCATAAACATACAGTATAAAGAAATGCAAGCCTGCCTTCAGTTATGTTCATCTTTGTAAACGAGACGCTCAGTATCATGCAGGGATCTCCAGCACCAAAGCCCTTAAACGGGGTTTAATGTGAAACCCTCCACCTCATTAATCATGCACAGTGACATGTGTCTGAGACAGAAAAGTTGTGACGGGGACAAAAAGGATGTTCCTTAAATCTCTGGGGAGACTGTTCAAGTTTGACCGACGCGCGTTCCATCAGTTCCATAAAATAACGTGCCACAAAGGCCCTACCGTGCAGTCTGGCTCATGGATATGAATAAGAATATAGCCTTAATGATAACATTTACTTCAACTATATATACAGTACAGTGGCTGGGGCTGTAAGGAATAGTAACAAAGTGTCATGGTGGAACATATTAACAGCTGATGATGTCCATATGTTAGCATGGTTAAGTGTTGCCGTGTAGACTGAGACTCAAAAAGAATTACAGTCAGTGGGTCCTTTTAAAATGACAAAAAAGGCAAGTGGTGAAATGAAAGCTGTGATTGTGGAAATTTTTTTTTTTTTTTTTTTTTTTTTTTTTTACAAGAATGCAGTGGTTTACAATGTTTTGTTTTACCAGCCCTTATCAGATGAGCTCGAGTACACCCTCATTCATACCACCAGTCATGTTCTAAATAAGTTCATTTAATTAGATATCACAATTAATTATATAAAAGTTAATCTTGTTAAAATATATACAATACAATATATAATTGTATTTGCACTTCTACTACTTGGATTTTCAGAAGGTGGATATTTCAGCCAGTTATTTAATGTTTCTCTTTGACTTTAAGGAGTGTTCTATGTAGTGAGCCTATGATAACTGGTAGATTATTGGCTATTCCGACAACAATTATACAGAAGATCAGACTCGCACCTTTTTGCAATCCTATTTGTGTGTTTATTTTCCTCCTAAACACAAATTTGTGAATATATATTTTAACCAAGTCATAATTCTTTTTCTATTAAGCAGAGCTACTTCACAAACTTTCCACGTACACCCTGGCAACTGCAGAAATACCCTTTGAGGCTCAAAGGGTATTTTTGTTCCTGGGAATCACTGAGTTAAAGTTCCAACTATATAACGTATATATGTCACCTAAACCGGAGGTGAGAATGGACAGCGAGTTTTCAGTTTAACCAATTTACCGTAACCCATTTACGCTGTTAGGATCCCCTTCTTCGTTTTTACCCCATCAGTATTGTCCGTCCTTTTCCCAGCAGCTCAGAAATGTAATGGAATCCTTGTTATGAAGTATGAATGAAGGCGGCCATCCCAGAAAGACCAATTACACCATCCTGCCTCGCTGCTCACAGCTCAGTGTGACTCTGTAGCAACTCTCAGATTTATGAGTTTCATATACCCTTAAGAAAGTATATGGCCTTGGTGGAGCAAGGTCATGATAAAAGGGTGCTGATCAATATCTGAATGAAAAGCCATTTGGGAAGTTTTTAGGGCTTTTTTTTCCTCCTTTCTCCCTGGATGCAATATCTGCAGAGTATCGATTGTCCGGGGCCAGTAGTTAGTCAAAGGGTATCTCCTTTGACTAACCCCTTTGCAGCGTGTCAGCCCCCCCTCTTCCTCGTGATAGATTGGTATGCTTCTAGCCACTGTAATTACACCATAGGACCAGTGGGCCATTTATTTTGCTACTTTCACCATTTGCCAAAAAATCGCCTTTATCTTTAGAATCCAGCACTTTCTTGTGCAACTAAAGCAGGAAAAAGGACACATAAAACACAGATGCTCCCCGGTATAGAGGGTGGAAGACTGAGGATCATCCTTTACTCATAGATCTTCACCTTTTATTCTTGCTGTAGATTTACTTTACACCCCCCCCCCCCCTTCCTGTGTCTGAGGTTACGTTTAGCACCACCCTTAATAATTGCTATTGATAATATAGAAAGAGGGAAATAGTGAAATTCTATTACAACAATTGAGACTCGCCGTTAGCTGCAGATTAGCTTATTTAGTATAGGAAATATTTTGACTAATAGAAAGTAGAAATAAAAGGAAAAATGTAGACTTACGTCTTCATACACAAACCAGTACAACAGCTCTGCCATAAATTCTATACATTTATGAAATTTATCATTTCTGTTGACATTGTCAGAAATATGTAGATTGAAGAGAGGTGCTTCTAATTCTCTGTCCTCCATATTTATAGAGGTGAGGGACACATGATTGAATTAAGACCTATGACAGTGCAAAAAAAAAGGCCTTTTTTTTGGGCTGAACATTTGCATTGGATTGCACTATTATATAGGTTTACTTAATGAAGTGGCTGCTGAGTGTATCATGGGCTATTTCTATAGAAAGTCTAATTTTACTGCAAGCATTATGAAACAAACAGTATTAACAAGCTAGAAATTTGACACTGTGGTGCAGCATAATTAGATTCAGATTTTCATACGGGATGAAGCTGTATGAAACTGTACAAACTATATTTATATAAACTTATATAAAACATTTAAGAAAAAGGACTTTATCTATGTGGAATTCTACTGTTGTCATTGCTATTGTTATTTTTTTTTTGTTTAAGATCATATTCTCAAATGAAGCTTGCATAAGCTCGCATAACTACATTGCCATTATAGTTAGTTAGATTTCTGTTTACATGATCGTCTCAATCACCTTGCAGTGGAATTGCTGCACTTGACACAGACGCACATGCACTGTGCTATAAGTGCTGCATAATGGGCACAGCGGTATGATGGAGAGAGGGGAGGAGGTGCTCCTGAACAGCAGACAGCTTTGCTAGATGAGATTGCCGAGCCTCGCGGTCCCGCATCACACTGAGGCAGGACACACTCGTATACAGACATGACTGATTTGTTTAATAAAGTAGTCGAGAGCTAACAAGCAACATCGGTTTCATTTTTTTTTTTAATTTTTTGTAGTTTCATAAATGAAACTGAAATTTGTGATGGTTGGATTTTTCAAAATTGTATATTTCAAAATCTGCTTTTTTTCTTTTTTCTTTTTTCTTTTTTTTTTTTTACAAAGCGTTTTACTATGAGACTCCTTTGGCGGTTTCGGCATTTTAGATGTAATGTTAAACATGATCCCATATCTGTGTTTATAAATGTGGACTTTTGAACTAAAAAAAAAAAAAAAAAAAACCTGACCTTGAGCTCCTGAACTGTGTTTTTCTTTTGGAGTGTGTAAGAAATGTGGGTACGAGTTCAGATTTGTCATACCATTCAAGATCAGCTCTGAAAGCTAGAGGTCAGAAGATTATTACAATGGGCCAGTAATGGCAGAATTATGCAACTCCGGTCCAGTGGATGCCCTCATTACCTCGCAGTAGTGGTGATAAATGGCCTTAAATGCATGTTGTCAAAATCACAGGAAAAATGTGGCTCTTCATCAAAAATACAGATGGTACCACTTCAGTGCTGTAGCCGTGGAAGTCTGTATATACTATTTATTATGTCTTTGATGCTTAGATAATATTCATGAGGCAAACACTGACGCTATTTTAACATTAAAGAATGAAAACATTTTTCATTGCAATGGAAATAGCTTTTCACAATGTGTTAAACATTCCTGTCCTTTGGTCAATATTTACCACCTTACTAAGCAACGCTTTTACCTCCCGTGAAATCTGATATAATCAGTGTGTGATGTTCTGGCTTTTTGTTGGTGAATTTACACTGAGTGTAATTGCTGCTAATTGGAAGCTGCACACTAAGCTGCTGGTAATTAGGGCTCAATTTGCATTATTTCATTTGGCTGCACTGCATTGTGGGGAGTCTGAAGCCTTTTGCCTCCCACCCATGGGAGCACTTTGATCCTCACAAGCCGGTGATGTTGCAGAGCTGCAATATCACTCCCTCCTTTTTTTCAGATCGCTTTTTGAAAGCTCTTGGATAAATTGGAGTTAATTGGGAGGAGTGGTAGGTGCTTATGTTGTCTTGGTAATGAGAGAGTGAGCTCTTCTGTATGTTAGCAGCAAATTCAGTGAAAAGGGAGTTAACAAGAGACTGATAAAAACAAAAGATGTAAATGTACATGGACTTTGTTTCGGTGTGAGTGAATATCTTAGCTCATGTGTCAGCCGAGATTTACATTTTTACTCTTTCATTAAATATGTTTTCATACATTTTTCATCACAGATCTGATCACTCATCGCAACATATTTAAATTCATATAAAAATAGACAAATTAAACGACTTGAGCCTGTGATTAATGATGAGGATGGGTAAAATTACACATGGACTGTCATTTCAGAGTATAAGATGGAAATGTTGGCGGGTCTGTGACCCTAACATTACCTCGGGTAAATCTTGTAAACAACATTAGCTGAGGTGAATTAACATACACACATGTAGATGGTCTCATGTACACCTCATTGGAGAGGGAAGGATAAGCATTAATGCACATATAGAAAATCACTTCGGCAAGACTTAATCACGCCAAACAATTTCAGCGGGAAGGTATTTGGTCCTGTTTCATTTTAATTTGAGTCTTGAGATGCCATCGGAGCGATCACTGCCACCGTTTGACAAAGAGCCAGTGCTCCAGCAACCAGTCCTCAACATGACAAATCCTCAATCTATTCCTGCGCTCCCGTTTCTTCTAAACACATGGTTTATGCAAATCAAAGCAAAATGATCCTGGGGATAGCAGCAATGTTTGAGCAATTTGAGGACTGCCAATAGGAACTGGCATTAATATAAAATAAGCAAGGGGAGAAATCTGTTCTGCATATGCAGGTCTCATTGACTATACCCAAGTTAATTTAGCAGAAAGGTTATGAATGACTGTTTGTGCCAAAGTGCAGTCGCTTGTAGTGATATATGAAAGCATATTCACTCTGCATGTCCTGCTTGCTATGATAAAGGTCATGTTATCATTTACATAATATCAAATGCTTTGAAGATAAACCCATGCAAAACAGTAGCATTTTCTTTACCTCTCCATATTCACCAAGAGTCATTTCAAGCTTTCTCAAGAAGCTGAATTCAAATGAAATAATGTAAGATCTTTTTTTTTTTTTCTAGTTCTAATATATAATATATGCTGGTTTAAAAACAAATAGAAACTTTTAAAGACTGAAAACAGTGAGGAAACTGTGATGCATTTGTCTCTGGACAATCCTGTCTGATTGGATGTTGATGGATGACAATCATTTGTCCTTGTCAGCAAATGAACAATCGTTACCTTTCCAACAGCGGTGCTATCAAACTTTCAGGGCCAGCAGAGACGATCTATTAACATGTTTAAACCGGCCATTTGATAATGATAAGCAGCAATGCTGCCATCATACAAAACTACTCAGAAAGCCACTAATCTCAGTAACATGTGATGATTAATAGAGGTGACTTGGATTGTGGATGTTTATTTTAGGGTTTTTTAATGCATGATTAGTGTTATATTTAGGATAAGATTAAACCTTAATACCCCCCAAGGGAAATAGGCTTGGTGCTGAAGGAAACTGTAATAATCTGCAACAAAAGAAAGAAAAAAAAAATATCATCAAGAATGTTAAAAAAAAATAAAAATAAAAAATAAAAAAATTGATTTGTGTATAAAAAAGAAACAAAAAGTTCTTAAATTTGTTTCAAAATTTAAAATTTGATAGCATTTTAGCTGCCGATCATTGCCACTGACCTTATATTGGCCAGTGCTTTGAAAAGACTTCAGTTCAAATAATGTGATTTCAGTCACCAGCTGTCATATCATGATACATTCATGTAAATGGATATTCTCCTCGCTTGTTATTTGGGTAAACGGCACCAATGTGTCAGGGAATAGTTTATTGTAGCGGACATGGTTAATGTAGCTCACTTGGCCCTCCACTTTTCTAAATGCTGTTCTTTCCAAATAAGCATTTCATTAATCCCGAACCAGCTCTCACAATGAACACTCCATATGATTTGTTTTGTATGTCTCCAAGCAATGCCAGATCTACTTGGACACCCTCTCTGTTTTGATGTAAATGGACAATTTAGTAGCGCAATTGAAATCTTCAAGAACCCACCAGTAAAATATCTCCTCGCAGCGTGTTGATGGTTTGTGTTGAGTTTATTAGATTGAAGGCATAACTGTTTTGCTAACTGATTAGGGAGTCAGAGCATCAGGGCTGCATAAAAGGAGAAACCTGAGCTCCCCCATTCGTCCTCTGTGTTGGTAAACTTCCTCAAATTTACAACTCCAGAGTCTTGAAGAGCATCCAAAAGATGTTTAAAGAAAAGAAAGAAGGGGGAAAAAAAGGTAATTACTCTTTACTACCTCACATAAAACTCTTCCGGGCCGTGTTTCATCAGTAGCCAATGTGGTCTACATTAGAAAGGCTTGGTATGGTTCAACATTTTCCTCTCAACACACACACAACCTCAGAGCTTCATGTGATTCAAGCATTGCTTACGTTTTTAAGGAACACGCACACACACACACACACACACACACACACACACACACACACACACACACACACACACACTTCCTCTGTCAGTTTCTCTGTGTGTGTCTCTCCCCCACTTTCATCATCAGACAACAGTCACTTCAGGCTTAACGAGCGGGCCTTCCAGACACCTTTTATGACCAAACTAATTACTAATTACACAAGTGGTTGGCGTGAGCCACAGCACAACGCTGGCCCTTTGTTATTTTAATTGTTGTTATTTTGAAGAATGGTGCTTCAGTATATTCTGCCAAGGATGCCCGAGGAGGATGGATGAGCCCTGAATAATTTATCATCTTTGTGGAAACACACTCAGTGTACGGTATGGGGGCTGCATAGCGCTGTACATCTCCATTCTTGTTACGGCGGCGCTCTCATCAGGGATTGATGACGAGGTATCTTTCATCGTGCGTCCACCTCTTCTAGCACTGCATCATTAGGACTTCCATTGTGGCCTGTTCATGGTGCGCTGGATGAATATGACTGGCAGAGGTGGTCCCCCCCATGCTGTGACTAATTACTCCAGCCAATGGTTCCCCTCCTGATGGATTAATGTGTATTGTGTGAATGGGACAGACCCCCCCCCCCATGAGATGAGAGACGAGCACGTCCTGATTTGGAGCTGTGCGCTGTGCACAACCTTGATAATTATTTTCATAGATGAATACCATTGCAGGCAGGATGATGAAGTGGCCATTTGCGTTCAGAGGCTATCACATGCAAACATTGAGCAGGGTCTTTGTCACTGGTGCGAAATCTGGTCCTGCACAGACCTGCGTCCCCTGTGTCTTTCCAACTTGCATTCTGCACACACACACACACACACACTCACTCTCTCGCGCTCTCTTGATTTCTTTCTGAATATGCAAAATCTATATTCATCTTTTCTATTGTTTTCATTTCACTGAGTTTTATATTATGAAACATTATTATAGTATTTGTATTCAGTGGTTGTCCTGTATGCACCAAAGTAAATGCATTCAGCGAACTGCTTTACATCCAGACCTGAGATATGAGCAGCAGCAGCAGCAGCTGCCACTCTCCTCTCGTCATCCAGCCTTTTGAGACCAATTTTTTTTTTTTTTTGTCCAAATACATCATATAATCAATGGTTTTCATTAGCCAGGACATACAAGGTTTTAAAGGACCCGCTTGGAAATTGTATTTGTTTGCTTGTGTAAAGCTCCTTTCCCTTTTAGAGGCCCCTGTGTGATCATTGGTGTTGGACTGAAGATTTGTGAGGAGCCCCTAGCCAGAGCAGCGTTCAAGAGTAGGACACATAAAGTATGCTGGGGTTCGCCCGTCATAGCTTATGCCACTGAAACCATAAACTGTGTCTTCCTACACCTTCACAGGATACACTGCAGCCACTTAGACACAACCTGGTCATGATTTTTACTTGTTTCTTTAAAAATGTTTAAAACTATTTATTTATTTTATTATTTTATTTGGTTCTTTTTTTTACACATTAGTTTTGGCACAAATCTTGCTTTCAATGCTTAATCTACTCAACTGTTATCCTGTGGAAAAAGAAAACAGTGTGTGACTAGATGTTTTTAGGTAGTGCATGAATGCAAATGTAGTAAATCTATGCTTAATGGAGGCATGTAGCCTGCTGATCAACTGATTTTCATATTTGTCACAGCAATTAAAGACTTGATTATCATATAACCCGACCACAGTACAACCTCACTTCAGGCCTGGACTGGAATTTTTCCTCATGAGAACATTTAGTTCAAGTTAAACAACAATTTGACTTGAGTCCAACTGTCAGGATTTAGTCTCACTGAGGATCCAAGTGTACATTGTTTCTCCTTCCCCACCTGAGTTGTTAATCATTAACACATGAGCTGTTTTTACATTCTGACAAATGAACAGCTTTGTGTACGATAGAGTTTAAATTAAAAAGAAAAAATTGCTAATGTAATGCAAAAGTGATTTTCTTATGTTTTGTTCTGCCTCTGAGGCATGGGTAATGAATATTTTAGATTATATTGTAATTAAATCACTTTCAAAAATCGAAGTGATTTTTCATTATGGACAGGTACACGGTACACAGGCACAATGCTATATGGCAGTGACTCCTCATTAAAACTTAACACTTTCTTTTCCTTTAGAGCAGAATGATTTACCGACCAGGCCTGGTAAAGGGAGATGTAAATTGGTAAGAAAAATGGAGGCTATAGACATTGATTAATATTGGTAATGCTATCCACCCCCTCCTCTGTGTTTGTAATGGCCTTCTCCTTATCCTGCTAGCCATGAGTCCTGACAAGAGGTATCCTGCTGGGCTTGAAATGAGCCTAGAATGGAAGCACGTGCCACAGAAGTGTGTGGAAAATGATCATGCTGTCAGTTGCTCATTCCTCTGTGATGGTACTCAGTGCTCAGTTCACCTTCCCAAAGAGAGAGAGAGAGAGGGAGGAAAAAGTAGGCAAATAGAGGGAATATCTCGGCCTCTGAGAAGGAGATACTGTCAGTGTCAAGGACAGGGATACAGTGATTCTGGGTCAAATAAGTTTGTGTATAAATGAATGCTTTTAAAGAGTGATTTTTGAGGGTTAAAAAAAACACCAAACACAATGCCGGCTTTATGTATGCTTGCTCGGACCGAGTGCTAATGCTGGGCTGCTATACCATGCTGGCTGGTAATTGCTAACACATGTGCTACTTCTGTCTCGTTGCAGCCGGCCGAGGGAGTTCTGGCGCCTGGACTACTGGGAGGACGATTTAAGGCGGCGACGTCGCTTCATCAGGAACCCCTTTGGATCCGCTCACTCAGAGGCTACGCTCAAAGCCGCGGCCGAACACGGTCAGTCCCATCCACCACGTCCCCCCTCATCCCTGCCTGTTGTTTGCACTCCCTGTTTTACTCGCTTGGTGGTAGCACCAGGTACAAGGCAATAAAAATTAGTCCTCCCGTTGCAATAAAAGATTTATTGTACCACAACACACAGTAAAATAGCACCCTCATTTGAATTTCACACAGGTAATTTCATACCCTGCCTCCCATTATGCAAAGCTGGACTAATAACCAGAGTGTTAGCATGCTTCACTTAGAAATTCAGTCTTGAAATGAGTGGCTGTGAATAACATGACATATGAAAATGTGTCATTCTTTTTTCTTCACTGCATCCCAGTGGCTGATATCAGTGGTAAGTAACATCCACGCTCTCCCTCCTCTGTTAGTCCTCATTGAGACTTTTACGCTCCTGTGAGGGTTCATTTTAGAATTTATTAGAAACCATTCCTTGGTGGCATAATTGGCTTTATTGGAGGTAAACACTAAAATATATACATATGTTTTATTGTTGTAGTCAAAATGAAATGTATTTCGAGTGGTATAATTATGGTTAATTTATTGATTTAATGTCTAATATTGTTAGACAGTAAAAGTTGTATTGGTCCTTCAGGTTAAATATTACGCTCGTGAAATGCAAATTGTAGTCTACCAAACATTTTAGTTGAAGAAAGTGCCCACATTGTTCTCTGAACCTCTTACAGATTAAATGTGGTTTGGAAAAACTTCATCAATACTCTGCTATTACACTGAGTAAAAAGTTGTCGTTAAAAGTAATAGCATTGATTACTTTTTCCTGTGGAATTGGAATAGATCCCATCAGTTCTCCCTTTTCTCCGTTGTTTCTGTGAACGTCTCCATAAAGACAGGTGCAGATTTTCAATAAAACTTGTCTGAGAACAACTTGAAATTCCCAGCAGTCGCTTAAAGCCACAATATCTAAACGACACATGCCCCTGCATTAACACCAGGAGTCGCATTTCTCTCCTAGAGCGCATGTAATCCACCATTTCTGCAAAAATCCAGCACACACCAGGGTTTGCAATCATCGTCATGCTGGGACCACATTTACCAGTTCAACCAATTACTCTCTCCAGTAAATGGCCATTTCTGCACCAAAAATGTCCTCAATGTGTCACCTGCAAAAGTCCTGTTAAATGTGACATCATTACCAAAGACAAATGGCAGGTGTGACAGGAGTCAATAAGAATGTGATCTAAAAGCAATAAGTGTTGAGGATCTCAGGATCCTGGGAGACTTCTGGGTCTGCAGTAATGGTTGCAGAGTGCAGGCAGCTGGAGACTGAGGCCACAGTCCAGCTGGTCCGCTTTTCTTCTGCAGCAAGCCTCTGAGTTTTACTTTGTGTCTTTATTCCTCCTTGTTTTCCCTTCAGCTACATCATGACAGAGAACAGACATAACACATATTTCTCTGTCTTTTAGAAAATGTGTTGAAGGCGTTCTGTGAGTTGGTTATTCAGGTATTTGGTCTGGTATTCAATTTTATTCAAAACTGTTTCAGCTTACGTGCAGCATATATTCATCACTGGGGGGGGGGGGGACAAATTCCTGCAAACAACATTTGGTTTCAAAGTCAAGTCTGTGTAAAAATAGCCAGCAGCCAGTTGTGGCAAGGGTATGCTACCTCCAGAGAGTAGGCTGCCTGGCTGAAATATGGGAATATATCATTAAAATAACTCTTTGACATTGAAGCCTGACGGCATCCATTTTCTGATGTAACCTTTCGTCTTGTTTTAGTCGACCCGACATTTGTTAAGGAAGTGCAGCTCAAGATGAGAATGCAGGGCTGAGTTTTCAAACAGAGCACAAAGGTCATATCTGGCTGTAATTATATTCATCAGATGCAGAGGGGAAAATGCAGTCTCACTCCCTAAGAAAATATTTAGTATAAGATCAAGCTTGAATTTACCCTAATTTTCTAGCTACTTGTGGCAGCACTTTTCAAATCTCACGCATGATCATAAAATTAGACGCAATGGAAAATATTTTGCAATTTTTTTTTAACTTGGTGATCTTTAATAACGTTTTATTTTTCCTTCTTGAGAAGAGGGAAATATACGTCTTTTACTCGATGCGTGGAGAAAAATGTGAATTTCTGGATTAAGGATATGGACAACTGTTATCATTCATACTGTGCCAAGATGATTTCCACAGGAGTGTGTGACTGCCAGTAGGCTTGAGTAGGCTGTTATGTATTTATGGCTGGAAAGAACCATCTTTTCTGGGGATTGATTCGGTCTGGTCCGAGGCGCGTGTACCAGAGGTGGCAGAGTAAATACCTGAAGACTAATGTCTCTGTTCTGGTAATCAATACTCGCCTCATGACCACACTCCTGGCTACGCTCCCGTTAAAAACAAATTTGTTAATTTTGACAATTTAATTGCTGCGACCATGCATGCCTTGAGTTGTATAAGCAGGTAGTTGAACCTCTCAGTCGGGAAATGGGGTGTTGGAAAAAGTGTAACCTGTTGGGATTTATGCACATTTCTGCTCCCTGCGTGATGAGTGATGGGGTTGAAGTGCCATGCTCGATTTTTTTGTTAATGTGGCATGACTGCTCTTTGCGTTGATTATTCAACATTGTAATGTTTTTAAATTATACATTCATTTTAATGACACCCAGAATTTTAAAAAGAAAATGATAGTTGTGAGTGTAAATCTATTTTATTTATTTATTTATTTTTACTTTTTATATATTCTTAGGTAATTGCTTTTAGTATTATTTATAATAGTTTTACATAATGTTGGTCAATTCAGTATTTTAGAGTCACACAGTTAAATTAAATTGTTTATGTCATTGCACTCCAAGTTGAACAACAATGTCATGACTTTGCATATTCCACGATTCCTCAGCCACACACACACACACACACACACACACACACACACATACATGCACATGTGCCGGCACACACATACAACACCACCAAAACCTCAGGGTTGTCAAATTAAAAGAAGAAAAAAAATAAACAGTATCTACATTAGGAACAGGAGGAGTGGGAAGTTAGCGCATAGCCTGTCACTTATGTGCATGTTTCTTTTATGTACGCCTGGTGATAAGTGACATAACTCTGGTCGAAGTAGCTTTTCTTGCTATTCTAACAGACTCAGCGAAACAATATGCTGACTAGTCATTATTTTAGTTGCAGTTATTTCAGTGTATGTTGTACTGAGGAGCTATTAATAACTTGCGTTTGAGGGTAATCAGCCCAGTCACGAAGTTTAGTTGCATCAGACAGTGTACTGGCGAGGCTTGATACTGTATGTTAGTACAATCTGCACGCCGAGGCAAGAATTTCTGAGCATGTTTGCAGTTTAAATGCAAAGAAGTTGAACTACATCTCTGTTTTTTAAGCTCATCTGACAAGTCCCCTGTCCACTTGCTTGGTGTGAATGCAATGGCATGTGGTACGTATTAGGGGAGCTGGTAGTAATTTCAGTGCTGCTAACTAAAGAATCCTCCAGGGAGGCTTAATTACAGGAAGACCATTCTAAATATCAGTGAGCTGCATATTTTCCATGACAAGAGATTTTTTAGCTCAGCTCTCCTAGCAGTTTCAAAGTATATACCCACATGACGCGACTGCACATTTTTAGGAAGTGCAATTGATCTCCCCTCAGGTGATAAAGCGTGAAAAAAAAATCCACGAGTTATGTGTTCAGCGACTCAGTGGATTAGGATGCTGGATTAGAAAGCATACATGCACAGAATGAGTGAAAGCTCTCACTATAATGCCAGCTCTGTTTATAGAGAGGGAAGACTTTGCCAGCCAGTCTTTGTATTGTGGACTTGTGTCTGTGGATCCTTACCATGCACCGCTGGGGAATGCAGAGCTCTGTAAATGTTTGCAGATTACCATTTTTCTTAAATAATCCAATCGGAACCTCAAGTCATGTTCAGTTGAAATCAAAATGGGCAGTGTGCAACTCCCATTTTGTTCAAATGTGTCTGGGTAATCTTTGTGTGAAATGGTGTTTGTTTTGATGTACATTAAAGGGCAAAATGAATTTAGGTTGAGGATTCTTGAGGATTATTGTCACTCTTTTGTCTGTCTCGTTTTGTTTGCCGTGTTCAGTTTGACTGTAACTCCGCAAGGCTGAAAATACACTGCACGTCAGTAATGCTGTTAACTGGTGAAGCACACACATTAATATCCACTTTGCAAATAGTCGCATTTCAGGGTAAACCTGCTATATTTGACTAAACTTTTCTTTATTACGCCTACCTACCTTAAGTTTACACCTACCTTTGGAAAATGATGAAAATTAATAAACTGGTTTACTAAGTAGTCTCTAATGTGTGTATGGATATTGTTAAATTAATGCAACTCTGGATATTATTTTTTTCAATTTATATTCTATGAGTCTGTTTCAGGTTGTTATGGTAATCACCAGTTGGAGGGGAGACAGTATTTTCTGTTATCATTAAAGAACTAAGAGTTGTAGTTTAAACCAGAGCAGTGCAAAAAAAAAAAACTGCTTTTCTGGTCAAGTCTGGGATGTAGAAGGATACAGTATTTAATTTGTCATGTTTTCTAGTTTGCACTGTTTTTTCATAATTGCTGTTTTTTAAGAGGAAAAATGTCTGAGTTAGCTGTTTGGTTTCAGTTAAAGACAAAGTCAAACAAGTTTTCTGTGTTAACTTAAAATAAAAGGCATAAAACTAATTAAACCCCATGTATATAATCTTGCAGTTGAAATGTATCAAATGTTGCCTTTAATTAAAAAAAAAGCCCCTTTTCCTCTTCAGCGTCCGAGGAGGATATTCTCAAAGGCAAGCAGTCCATCAGGAGTCAGGCTCTGGGAAATCAAAACTCAGAGAGTGAGTCATTACTGGACGGAGACGATGACACTCTGTCCAGCTTGGACGAGAAGGACCTGGAGAACTTAACAGGTAAAGAAGCAGCTCATCCTCTTCGCATCTCATATCTGCCTCTCAGTCACTGTCAGCCCTCCACTTCTGCACTACGTTGTTTTTCTCCTGCAGCTCAGACAGAATAAAGGAATAAGGTTATTGTCATTTTCATATAGCTTAAGATTCCGCATGCATTTCTGTAGTTCTGCTGTGCTTGGTGAGTATTACACTCGTTTACTTGGTTCAATGTCTTCCCCATTTTCCCAAGTTGCTGTTTGGCTGTGAAATCATGTTGGGTTTTTTTTTTTTTTTTTTACCGTATTTATTTATTTATTTTTAAACTCACTATGAAGAAGGAATTCAGGCCTTGTAATGAATGTGCATCACTCTCTTAGTACACAGCATTATATGTCTGGACAACACTTTCAGTATGGCTCCACAATCCTAGGAGAGTGCTGGTGAAAACACAGTATCTTCAGTTTTCTGTCTCAGCCACTGGAGGTCTGCTTCACAAACATACACACAGGCCTGAGTAGCAACTCTGTAAACATTTTTTTATCCAGCAGTAGCAGAGTTTATCCCAGGATACTGCTCTGCCTGCCCTGAAATGGGACATTATCTGATTCAAGAAAAGCAGCATTGCCTGAATAAAATCTTGAGACTCTCCTCCGTGCATGAGCCTACATTAGCCTGATCAAACGTCAACAACACAGCCTTAAATTCAGTTCTATCCAACTCGCGATGCTGTGAGCCCTTTGATGCTATTGATGTGTCTATTATTTAAATAATGTTAATTAAATATCATATAGTCCGCTAATCGGATTGCAGTATAATCCGCATTTTTGATCTGCAGTGACAGCGCTCAGCAGACTAAACTGCATTAATGAGGCTCAGAGTGCTGTTAAAATAACGCACCCGGATGACAATAGGATTAAAGGTTGAATCCATGTCTAATACAGTGACGTGTATACCGCGAGAACTGAGCGGAGGGTGTCGGGAGAGGTTCAGCTTCTCCTCTTAAGCAGCTGTCTGCTTCAGGTGTAATTGAATGTCTGTGAGTGAATGGAACAAAAAAAAAATGTTATTTCAACCCACGGATAACATGTCAGTGGGCTACTCGCGGGGTTCACGAGAGGCAGAGGAATGGACGTATATATGTATCTGTTTATTCCATCCGTTCGCAGCAGTGTGAGGGTGCTCGGGGAAATCAAGCCGGGCTCCGAGCCTCCTTTCTCCTCAGCGCACATCTGCAAATACAATGGCTCATATGCGCAGAGCCGGGCAGAGCTTCCACCCACAGCTCCCCTGAGCCGGGCTCTCATTGTCATACTGGCATAAATTAAGATTGATGAAAGATTAAACAGAGCTTCACCCTGCAGCCCGCAATCAATTGATTCTGACACACTGTCGATTTTTGACAAGGATGTCTTCAAGTTTTACGATGTTTATTTTGTGTTATAATTGTGCTATTTTTTAATTTTATTTCAGGAGCTATAAGGATATGTCACACAATGAGCAGCCCTGCGTTTAGTAGTTTGTCTTGAGCACATCGATTAATTGCGGATTACTAATTAAAACTACACACCGTACAGTCTTTGAAGTAGCCTTTAATAATACTGCAAGACGAATCTAAAAATAACTGTAAATAAACATAATTATAGGAAGAAACAGTCTCAACTTTAAAAATAGACACAAATCGTCCTCCTGTTTCTCGTGTTTATCTTTACCGCTGATCAGCTTCCCTCTTTAATTGACCGCGTCCACAAGTGAAGGCCCCACCGTGTGTTTTTAAGTTATCGTTGCAGGCTAACAGCCATCCACTCCGTGCAATCCCTTGTTGAGTTTTATAAGTTAACCTTTACTGTTTGATGAGCTTGTGTTTTTTTTTGTTTTGTTTTGTTTTGTTTTTTTAAGTTAGCATATTTTCCCACCTGGAGAAGAGGACACTCTGCTTGTTCTCTCACCGGCTTCTGTGTGTCCTCCAGGCCCAGTAAACTTGAGCACCAGTGTTCAGCTGGTGGCTCCGGCCGTTGTGGTGAAAGGCACCCTGTCCATCACCGCCTCCGAGCTCTACTTCGAGGTGGATGAGGACGAGCCGTGCTTCAAGGCCATCGATCCAAAGGTAAGAGACTGGAGCTCCATTGATCAAGTCTCAAATTGTCACTTACAGAATGCCATGCTCACATTTCCCACAGTGCTGGGAAGTGCAACAAGCCGGCCGACTTTACTTTTAAATGGAACAACAAACACTTTAATATCTCAGGAGGCCTGTCTATAAAAGTATTATTTCAAACGAGCATAAATACTGCTAGTGTGTTTTCAGGTTTGTCTTGATAATGTCTCTGATAATGTTGTAGCCAAGAAGAGATGCAGTGTCTTGTCAGTCTGTTGTTGAGGTTACAGTGTGACTACATTTGAATTCAGATGGAGGAAATGTCATTAGACATGAGGTCAAAAAAAAAAAAAAAAATCTCTCAATATTTTTGACTGAATGTAAATCTGTTCTTTCTTTCTTTTTCTAAATTAATAATTTGTAAAGTAAATTTAACACCACGAAAAAAGTTGCATATTGTTTAGTGGTAGTTAATAAGAAATTACAAGTTTTTCTAATAATTAAATTATCAGACTATCTTAATGACAAAAATCATAACAACAACTGGATCAGGCCTTCCTTGCAAGGATTATCGTTTTTTAAGTCTGCAGCATTTTTTTAAACTGTAAGCAGATCTCAAAAATTAAAATTACAGTGATGTAGTGCTCTGATTAAAACATAATACACACTTATACTTCATGTTAACTACAGAGGACTGCTGACCTACTCTTGGTTGTGTTTGTTCAATATTATCGTGTGTGAAGTCGTGTATTTAAATGTTTATATTTCAGTAATGTCAGAATTTATTTCAATGTGATTTTCTAATATCAGAATTCATTAAATTAAACTTGACTGTAGAGGTGTCACATAAGCTTCAGTGCATTATCTAAATGTAACCGCATTAATCAGATGGAGGCTTCAGTTCAGCTGCAGGCCCTGTGCTGCTGTTAAAACACAGAGCAGAGATGCTCCCAGGCCTATATATTAACATGAGTCCGTTGATTTACATTCATTCGAAAATCCTTTTGAGCCTGTGACGCGCTGTAAAAATAACATATGGCCTGAAGTCGGCTGTGCACATTCCTTCTTTAAATTTTGGAAAAACTCTTTTTTTTTTCTTTCCTATTTCTTTTTCCAGTGTTGCTCACAGGTTTTAGTTTCTCTTGAGAAAAGGGGCTAATTTAATGATTCTCTTCATCAGACAATGGCAAAATAAAATGCAACAGGTTTGCCTGTCATCTCAGCTGTCAAAACACGTCAAGACACGAGGCCAAGTTGTAATTTAATTTGCAACATTTTATTAACATTTCTTTTTGAGTCACATAATGAAAAAATTTAACTTGGCACGCTACATTTTATTCTTTCACTTTACGATTTTGTGCATATATTTAAATAAAAGTTTCTTCACTTTGTGAAAACATTTAAAGAAGACAACTAAAAGTTATTACATTTATCTGAAAATGTACCTTCACTTTCTCTCTGGCAGTGGCCCAATTCCAATTGCTCCATTTAAAAAAAGGTTTTTTGTGGTTTGCTTGCTGCATTATTTTGTTACTGATTTTTTTTCACATTGCTTGGAGAATCAGTTGCTGAATCATCTTTGTCCTTCTCTGAAGTTTTATCCCAAAATGTCTCTCGGCTCTGTCTCGACAATCACTTTATAATTTGTCCAAACTTTTAGCATTAGTGAGGATTTCCCTCGCTAGTCTCCATGTCTGCTTAGCAGCAGCCTCCAGGGCTGAGTGAGGCTTTCCCTGAAACAAGTCCAAGTTTGGCAAGAAGTAGTGGGGGCATCTGCGGCACTGCAGACAGGATATGAGCTGCAGCAGGATGCCATTCAGTCGGTCTCCGAGGCAAGACTCGTCCCAGTCGGTCTCTCTCGGGTGTTTCTCACACTCGTACAGCAACAGGGTCTTCATGTGGTAGTTGTTGAGCGGCTGTCCCGGTAGCTCCAGGTGACGGTCCCTCAGAGTCTTCAGGATGGACAGACACTTCTTCCTGCAGCCGGCCATTAGCAGCCTGTTTTCGGCCTCGCTGAACTGCAGGACCCACGCGTCGCTCTCTGCGGAGCTCTGCTTCCCCGTTAACGAGTAGCACTCTTTGGAGAGGAGGTTAAAACCCTCAGCTTTGACTTCTGCTACCCGGTTAGGACCGGGCCAGGGGATGTGGGGCATGGGCCACTGAGCAGCACTTCTAGGCCAAATCCCAGTGCACTTGAACGCGGGGGTGATCTGTACCACATACCTCTCCCTGATCCGTAGTTTGACCTCGCTGGTGTCCGCTACCATCTTTACCACGTCGCGGTAGCTGCATTTATCCACGGCCTGTGCCACCAGAGTCTGAAACCTGGAGCGGATCTTTCTGGCTGACAGGTACCCCGAGGCGGTGATGAACTCAACCCACAGCGACATGCTCCTTTTACGGCCATCACTCAGCTTCAGCACCGCGCAGCCGGGCAAGGAGCCGTCGTCCACAAAGTTGAACACCCCCATCTGGTTGAGGTAAAGCACCACCTCAAACTCATTGGGGGAGATGACCTCCATGCCCTCATAGCGTGCGTCTATCTCACTGAGGGAGCTGATAAACCGGGGCTCCTGCACTTCCACTTCTTTCAGGACATCCGACACCACTTTACAAACCTCCCTTATAGTCTTCGCAATGGCCGCTTTGCGAGCTTGGCATCTCTCGTTGTAATATTTGTTGAGCTGGTAAACCAGCTTTGCCTGCGTCGCAATCATGTTTGGGCAGAGGTCCGGGCTGTACACCGGAGAGTCGCAGTAAGTTGACGGATCCAATGCTTACCGGTAAAGCCAGAGGCAAATGCTTCCCCGTGCAGGAAAAATGTGTAATCAAAGTTTTTTTTTTTTTTTTTTTTGCTTTTGCAGCGGATGGACGTCAGTGTGAGGAGGAGGAAACGGATAGGGATGCAACGCAATAGCCTGCTAAATATCAGTCCAACTGAGCACTTCCAGCACGGCTAGGTAGATTCATATTCAGGTTCGGGGTTACCATCCGTGTCCTGGGCTGCAGACGCTAAAGGCTAAAACACCGTCTGTGGCCACTCATCTCTTCTTGCTGTTATGCTCTGCTCTGTGGCCCCGCTCACTTTCGTCCACACTCAGCTGTGAGCTGGACTTGTGTAGTTTATGAATGGTTCCTCAAGGAAGAGTGAAGGGGGTCGGGCTTCTCTTCCTGCAATCATGTGCAGAGCTGTCAGTGCGGGCAGCCAATCAGAGCAGCCAGCGGCAGGCGCTTCTGCAGGAGATCTCCAGTCCGCCTCAGCAGCATCTGGACGCACGGAGCTGTCCGCTGCTCCCAGGTCGACACAGGAAAACACAAACCTTTAGGTTTATACGGGCAAATGCGAGCGTACACTCTCCAAGCCGGCAGTAAAACAGGTTTTTCAAGACAAGTGCTGCTCTTTGCGCGCTGTTCCGCCCGGTGCGTTTTGAGGATTAGGATTTTAGACACAGTGTGAGTGACAGTCTTTAACTTTAGACCTGTTTGTATTGTGCAGATAAGTCTCTTCCTTTTTGTTTCTCTCCGTTTTTTAAATGAATATGTATCATCGTGTTTTACTCCTCTCGGAAAGACTCAGTAATTATAGTGTTTTTCCATTTGACAGCACGTTTTATTTACTCTTATCAGCATGTCCTGCTTTTCATGAGAGCTCTTCTAAACTTCTGCCTGTTTTACGGATTGAAGTGTGATTTTTCCCTTTTCGATTTGGACATGTAACACTTGGTATGACCAGTTGGTCACATTTATTTTGAAATTATATTAAATTAAAAGTGAAAAAATAAAGTTATAACCAATTTATGTCATTCTTTTTACTCACTGTTTTCCTTTTAATATCAGTTCAAATTCCACTTTGTTCCCTTTTGTTAGTGAGTCCGCTTTATCACATTGAAGTGAAATTGTATTTTTATAAACAGCACATATTTTATGCCGTTAAGCATTGTTATACGGGCTGCATTTAAAACGTTAAATGCCTCGAGTGCACCTGCAGCTTAGGCTCAGAAAAGCTTGACTTAAGAGTGGCCCGACCTACAGTTTTACTTTTTACCCACCTGATACGCTTTTAAACTAATCAATTTATTGAAAATCTATTGATCATTTTCAGTGTTATTCACCAGGCCAATATTTTGTATTGAATCAAACGTTTGCCCTCGGCTTCTCTCACACACGCGCGTCGATTTGCTGGTGGCTTTATCGCCGTGAACCTTGTCCATACTGAATAATTTAAGCAGAGGTCTCAGTGAGGTTGTATAATTGAAGTCCCCTCGTCACCCAGACTTCTTGTTGGAGGACTAAAGAAGCCGTTACAAGGTGCAGGGATGTGAGACATGTTAAGACATGGAAGCATTGGGGAAAAACAAAGTGCTGCACATATTTAGTCATAGAGTGTTCTTTCAGCCCGGTGCCTTTGCAGTCCTGTCACACGTGTGTCCGCTGTTCCAGGTAATGAGGTCACGGCCATTAGGCTGTTAAATTGACTTAATTGCACGGGTTTTTTTGTTTGTTTTGTTTTTTTTTTATTGTGACTTTCAAGTTTCACTTCTTTAAAGGCTTTTGTAATTCAGTTCAAAAGAGCTCTTGTCACTACCCCGCTATTACAGCGATTCAATTATGGAGCCAGCTGTTAAATGCAGTCCAATCATCCCCGTAATTCCAGGAAGTAAATTATAGTAATAATCCGACATCATAATCCGTCTATTCTGTTGTATCTTGAAGGTCTTGTCTTAATGTAAATGTTGATTAGAGACAATGAGGCCTACTGTACTTGCATGCATAGACGCATAGTGGAAAATGTCGGCATATATTTTCTCTGCAGTCTGCCTCAAGCTGCATATTTTCTATGTTGAGTAGAAAATAGAACAAGAAGGCTTTGTGCAAATAGAATATAAAAACAAAAACAAAACATGACCACATATTAAACTTGATGACATTTGTCAGAAAAAATAATTTTCTCTATGACAGAATATTGACTTTAATGATTTCCAGAAACCCCTTCACTGATATGAAGTAGCCAACTATGCAGTGGATTCTGAAATAAGCTACAAACATATCAGAAAAGGCAAAGATTAATGAGCTCCCCTTCATAGTTGCCTCATCCTGGACTTCATCATGTAGCTTTTTCCACATGTGGTGATGAGGCTTTAGGGAGTGTAAAGTAACTCGTGATTAAATAATTTAGTTAGACATGAAAAAGGCTGTGGTCCTGCTTGCTATTTGAGCTCATGTCGATGCAATAAACATATAAATTTGTTTTGAAAAACCAAAATGCACGCTAACACACACTGATTTGGTTTTACTTGGTATCACACAGCATATTTGTTTTATGTGGGCTAAAGGCAGTGAGTTGCCCACAAAAAAAATGAAATCCTATGATTCATGTTTGAATATTGTGCACAGTTTTCATTAATTAAAGCTTAGCAGGACTTGTCTTCTTACCAAGAACAGTTACATTAGCTTTGGCCACAGTGGAGAGGTTTAGTGTCAAATTAACTCGTCCCCACGAAGAAAAAAACATTCAAGGGGAAACATTACTGAGCTGCATCTGCTGGTGTGTCATGACATTTGAATTTGATGCACATGCTGCTAAATGAACACAATATTCTTCCTAGAACTACAAGAGGACTTGCAGAAACTATGGCAGGAGAAGCAACAGTTGACCTTGATTTACTGTGAAATTTAAAAGAAATGTTAAACTGAGATTTGGCCTTCCTTCCAAGCATCATATTCGAGTAAAGTGATAGTTATCCTAATGTGGCTTTGGAATTTAGTGAAAGATAGAAACAGAGAGAAGTAAATGAGAAAAAATATCTGGCTGATGATTTCAGGATGACTGTTTATTATCAAGCTCACAGCTCCAGAGAGATTAATCCACACTACTTGGAGAGCAAGTGTCCAAATATTATGAAGGACATTCGAACTGCAGCAGTCAGGCTTTTATAAAGACATTATGAATCCATTCTGGCCCACTTATCAAACCACTTGTTTCTGAGCAACTTTGTTCATTTTTTACCACCGTGAAAAATGGAAAACAGTGGATTGAAGTTTTATTAAATCCTTTTATTTTGGCAGTTGGTATGGAAAGATCGGCCATATCTCAAAATATGAACATTTACAGTGTGTGCAAGGCATTTCTGTGTACATATATAGCTAACTGCCCATCACTGTCTTATGGCAGAAAACCAAATGGTCAACCCACACTACTGGAGCGACTGGGAACAACTTTGGGAGCCTAGCTTTTAGAATTTTTAGCTCAGTCACCTAAACTTTTATTTCCATTTTAGATTTTGTTCCCATGTCGAAGGTATAATGTATAATATATACAAACAGTGGGGTCCAAAAGTCTGAGACCACTTAGACTTTTGGACCCCACTGTACATGTAGTATAAATCTAATGACAATGGCCAACTGATTGTCACTCACTCATTCATCCGTTCATGCTACTTCTGTGTGCCCTTTATGTCCTGAGAACATCCAGAATTGTCTGTGCTTCCTAAAGAGTTTCACCCTGGTTTATATTGGCTGAAGAAAAGATCAGGAGCCTGTCAGAGAGCTCTTTGATCTGAGCCTGTGTGACGACTTCACAGTGATCCCCTCACGAGCAGAAAACAGTGTCCATGCCTGTGCAAATCTCTGCCAGCTGATGAGTAATCTCACTGCTTCTCATCTTTTTCTCTTCTTCTCTTCTTGCTCTGTCTTTCTTTCCCATGTCTCAGCTTTGTTCTTCTTCCTTTTCGTTCCTACCAGATTACGCTGGCTACCCCCAGGTGGCTCGGTACTGTGTATACTGTACTATTTTTTTAACATAATTTACACTAAGCAGAACAATCTCTAAGACATAATTTGCCTTTAGAACATATTTGGTATAGTATACATACGCTATATATACACTGTGCATGACAAAGTAAAAATGCTCTGCAGTAATTTACAACAGTGGCACACATTCATATGGTGCATGCAATACATCTCTAAAAGTTATGGCTACATTTTATGGCATGGTGTGACATTAGGTATTTGAAGACAACGATAGAAAAAAAATGGTTTGTTTTGAAACAAAATGTGCAAAACTTTCTTCCTTGTGTCTGTTGCAGTTATTGTGCTGGGGGGGTGGGGGGTGGGGGGGTGTCAGGGCCTGGCATTTTTAGGTAGTGCTCTTTTCCTTTTCCTTTCTGTGGAAACATGATAGCCGCAGGAATAGTGGCTCGCTGCCTCTCAACACACACCGACATGCACATGTGCACGGAGACCAACATCAGCACACATGTGAGCTGAGAGAGTACATTTTTGATGCTCTTGTTCACACATTTTCTTTCTGTCTCACAAACCCGGATGGACCCAGCTGCTCCCTCCATAGAGGGCTCAAAGAAAATCATCGCAGGCAACTAATTGCCTGGCAGGCCCCTGCATCTGCTCGGCAGATAGCAGAACTGACGAAGTCATGGAGCAGATGTGTGTTTGCCTGTGTGTGTGTGTGTTTGCCTCTCTGTGTGTGTGTGTGTTTAGGAGAACCCTCTCTGTGTTTAGGCACAAGCCATCAATATTGCATGTGGAGTTATTGTTGCAGAGCCTCTCCTGGAGACTACTAATATTGCACGAATGAGGAAGTGAAATTCGCTCTCCTCTCAGCTGATTGGTTAAAGGAAATATCTGCAAAAACCTGATTGGATGATATTTGTAACCCTCCCTCAGATCACTATTACATTCTGAGCATATTATGGGTTATTCCTGTGTTCTGATAGAAAACGTTCGACTGATTCTAGTTGTGGTTTGAGTATGTGGTACTTTTAAAGTGTAAATATTACAAATGCTGGCATGCACATTAGAGTAATTTGATTTTTAATTGTAGTTTTGATGGACACAATTCACTAAAGCTACTTGCACCAGCAGTGGTGCAGTGGTGTGTCCTCTGCAGCAACAGATGGAAAAACAGAAATTAAGCATTAGATCTTTAGAAAACACTTGAACATGTGAATTTGTAAAATTTAAAAATACAATTGGTATTTTAATTCTGCAGATTGATGTTGGCGAACAACTTGTTCACTGTAACTTCCTGTCATTACAAAATAGTTAAGTACATGTAATTGCTTGTGTACTAACTCTAAAACTTTAACACTGTCAACATTAATATGTGTGTACTTTATACTCTTAGAATGTAGTATGCTACTGGGACTATATGCATATAGGATGCATTTATAAACTAACTGATGAAGGAGAAATGACTAAGATTATCACCCACTGAGCCTCACAATATCACAGAAAAAAGTAATATTTATGATTTTATTGGACTAGCAAAGCACATACAAATGACTAGATAATCATGCCATGTAGCTATTGGTATATTTCAGTAACATACAGTTTAAATTATGAGATAAGTGCACACAGTTCAAAAGTAAATATAACCCAATATTAGAAATCAGAGCCCCTCACTTTAAATAGCATGTTATATTTGCCTCATGACTTCCTCAGTTCGTTTGTATGGAAACGTTTCCTCTAACATATAAATGTCTTTTAGTTCACAAAAACTACAATTAGCCAATTCAAGTTCAACTGTGCTGTTGTTCCTGAATCCTGTGGATAGGCACAGTGTGTTTCCAAAAAGTTTCAGTCAAAGGCCAAGCAGAAAAGTGTTTTGGAAAGAATACCAGTAAATTTTTCCTAAAGGTCAGTGTCCAACCTTGGACTATGCAATGATAAAACCCCCATTGAGAAGACATTGGTAACTCTAATTAGTGGGGTGGTGACGGCTACCCGGGGTTAGCAGGAGTGGATGAATGGATGGTCACTCAGTCAGAGAAAACTACCCTGGTGTTATGTAGCGACCAGTCTCATATCGTTAAGCTCTCCCTAAAGTGTCAAACTGCTGGGACTGCACCCCTCCCCCGTCCTCCTGCTCGCTCCGCCAAACTCTCATGGTCGCCAGGGACGACCTTCGGCTGCGGCTGCCAATCACAAAGAGCCATGGCAGCAAGAGGTCTCCGAGAGAGGAGCCTATTGATTTTCCAGTTAGAGCCTAAGTAGTGTGTGCTATAGGACTAACGGACAGCCCAAGCAGGTATGTCATTATCAATGAGCCCAAGGAAACAGATTCCCTCACTCTCACTCATTCATATTGGCCTCCTTCCCTCCCTAGTTCCCCTCGTCCACATCTCCTTCATGCTGTTCCACCATCCATTCCCTCCGCTCTCCTCGTCCGCTCTGACAGAGTGCGTTCTGAGATGGTCAATAAATTGCTCGGCCACAGTACGACAACAGCTACTGGAGTGATGTGTTGGGATGACCTTCTTTCTCTTTTTTCCTTCCCTCTTTCACTGTCTGATCCTCCCTGCTTTTTCAGGTACAGTAATTATAGCACCTAGAGGACATGAAATGTTTCCGAGAAAGACTTGTTGGCATCACAGCCATTATCTTCCCCTCTTGGATTTTCCCGCATCCTTGAATCTTCAACATCCAGGGTCAGTTTAATCTCAAGCATCATTCCCTTTTGGCCCGCTTTGGCTCATCCAGTCATCAATAAACCCAATTACTATCATACTGTTCTTCTAGCTTTGCCTCACTGCTTATGTCAAGTCAGTGTGCAGACTTTGGGAGCTGCTTAGAATAAAGACTTGCAAACAGTTAGGGAATAATTTAAGCCAATTGGAGGAGATGAGGCCAAATAAAGGTTTAAAGCTTCTTGAAGTGTGTTTCTGTTTCCCAGGAGACCAGTAAAGTCTTGTTACCTTCCTTACTGTCTCCTATCTCTCTGTCTCTCACACAAAATACACATGCAGCTCTGTTTCCTCACTTTTGACTCTTTTGAATGTCAAACCACATTGATGGTTGTGAAATGGTCTCTCCAGTTGTTAGAGAGAGGTTATATCAGCGATGGTGAACTCATGCTGTAGGGATGAAGTCAGTGGCCAGATGTGGGGTGATAGTGTGATGGAAGTAGACTTGTTAATGGTACGCTTCAAAGCTTCGAAGACCCTGAGATACTAACTCCTACTTTTGCTTTTGGGCCTTATCTCTTCTACTCACATTTGTCAGACTATCAGAGCAAGGGCCTTATATGGGCAGAAAGTGTGTGTGCAAAGTTGGTCTTTCAGTCAGTCTGTTCATCGTTTGGTCGGTGCTACCATGAGGTTGAGAATTTATGGTTTTGAGTGACATGTCTCAACAACTACTCACTGGCTTGTCATTAAATTTAGTGCAAACACTCATGCCCCTCTCAGGATGAATTTGAGAACTTTGGTGATTCCTATACTATCTAGCACCATCATCAGGTCAAATTTTTACTTTGTCCAATAATTTGGTTTATGAGAAAATATCTCAAACTAATGAGATTCAGCCCCAAGTGTACTTTGCGTTTAGGTATGATAAGCAAATGGTAGCGTGCTGACATGATAAACTAAGATGGTTAATGTAGTAGAAATTATACCTGCTGAACATCAGCATGTTAGCATTGTCATTATGACAATTTCTTACCATGAGACATTACACAGCACACAACACTTCTTAAGTACACCATGCTTTGTTATTTCGAGCCTGCTCATGACTGCGTTTGGTTCAAAGCTCCATTGTGCCTATGTATAGTCTCACACAGCCGCTAGCATGGCTGTGGCTAATATTTAAACATCAGTCTGTCTGATATTTATACCCTGCAGTTTATTATTTAATTTGCTGCTCTAATTGGGCAGTTTCAACTCATTTAGAAGATTTTTTTTTTTTTTTTTTACTCTTGCAGAGATGTAAACCATTGAGACTTGTGCAAAGCAGTCTGATGAATGTCGGATGTGTGTGGTAACCAGGTAGGACAGGTTGAGGAAAGACGATTGCCACATTGGTAATCACATAAAAAACCATTAGAGACAGTGTCATCACACCACCTAATGATGACTAATGTCTCCCTTTCAATTGCTCTTCCCTCACGCACACACACACACACTTCCACACAAGCAACTAACCCATCAAAAATAAACATGCTCAGCCTCTCTCTAGCCCCCTGTTTGTGACCTGACTTTGGACCTTAACACAACCACAGACCACTGTGGCCAAGACCTGGCTCACACTTAACCAAGCACCTCCAGACAAAGAGCTGCCACCCCCTCTTTGCACCTGAGCCTAGCCCCTCCATCATGCTCCATCTCTGGGTTTGACTGGGCCAGTCAGGGGGCAGTTGCCTCCCCTCCCTCCCTTTGATTGATCCCCCCTCTCCATCATTTATTCACTTCGTCTGCCTCTGACACACGTGTCAAAGCCAACACACCAGCCTGATGGATAGGCCTGTTTATGGATGCCAGTCTGCCTGGTAGGCTACTGATATTACAATCAGCACCTGTGTACCTGCTGTTCACACAAGCCTCTGTTATTCAGCTGAGGTCAGAGAGACACTCGGCTCCGATTGAAAGATCGATGTCCAACGCAGCGTATTGGAAATTGGAATTGTAAATGTGGTCTTGTTCTGTCAGATAGGTCTGTGCTACATTTTAGATGATAAAACTTGATTCATAAATATCTATTTTTTTTTAGCTTCCTTTTATTATTTCTATAAATGCAAAGGAAAAAATGTTTTGCCTGGGACATGATATTAATTATAGCTGTTAATTCCTAAAAGAGATCAAGAGTAGTTCTAACCAGCTGTATTTGTTTTTGTAAGGTAAGCTGAAAGCGTTGATGTGTACTCTGTGTAAAGACATCTCATGTGCTGGAGAGCAGAATGTTACATTGCTGAATTCTGGTGCCTCCATTGCCATTATGGTTAATGACCCATCCAGTCTGGATGAAATGGCACATCCATAGGGACGTTCTGCAGATTACTTACTCATCCAAGACTCGTTTCTAGCAGACATCAGCACAACAGAGGTTTACTCCCGCTCTGCAGCAGGAAGGATAAGGGTGTAGAATAAGTAGGTAGAATAAGGATGTAGTATGAAATAGAAGTATTCTAAAACACAGATTGTCATTTAGAATTATATTAGAGGACAAATAGGTTTTGTGTGGTGTTGATGACTTCTCCAAGCCACTGGTTATTCATCCTGTTAACTCATTTCGGAAAAAAGAAAAAACATGATGCATGTTCTTTTCTTGCACCATAGATTTTAATTTCCATTCATTTAATGGCTCAAGTAAAATTTGTTTCACTCTAGCAATCACAGTCATATTCAATCTGTATAGTAATGAAATGTTGAAGCCAAGTTAAACTCAATAGTAAAATGTCTGAACCTCTATTAATAATTATTTGATTCTCTCCAAAGCTGCGCTAATTAAAATTTTTAACAAGGGGTTGCTTGATTAACCTGCAGATAATTATCAAGCAAGAGCCTTTTAGCATCTTTCAGCTCAGTGTTTTGGTTCAGTCTTATCACAGTCATTAGCAACATTTCCTGCACGCAGCAGTTTTCAAAAAGCAGAAACGCTTCCACTGTAGGCTACCTGCCCAGCACTAAAGTGCTGACAGAGTTGGAGATTAGCTGGTAAACATAAAATAACATTTAACGGCTTAAGAGCCAGACATTTCCCTTTAGGATTTTAGAAGACAAAAAATGAGCTATAGTGAATATTGGACTTGGATTTGTCAGGTAGCCAAAGCCTGACTCCAAATGGATGATAATGTAGCTCTGTCTTTGCTGGATGTGCAAATAACCTTTGCCAACACATTTGTTTTAACATATGAATGAGCTTAATATGGCAGAAGTTGCTTTTACAGCTTGCTCCACCTAAAAAGTCAATTAATAACTACCTTAAGTCAAAACCTTTATATTTATATACCTCAAAATCAGTTTTCCACACACTCAAGTAACAAAAGTTTTACATAAAGAAAAACAATTACAAGTGGAATAGTGAAAGCTTGTATAGTCCATTAAAATCCACAAGTGAAATGAGAGATTTCAGTTTCATAGTTTTCTGCAGCTCATTCTACTTGTAAGGAGCATAGCACCTGAAACTCCTTTGCTCATGTTGAACATGTGGTACGGCTGATGTTAAAATGTCCAGTGACCTGACACTGTAAGAACTGTACCTCTGTGAGGCCGCAGAGGTAATGAGGCAGTTTTTGCAGTAAAGCCTTATTGATAAATAACATACAATACAATTCCCTTCTGTCAGTTAATGGAGAAGTGAATTTTGACCGTCATTTGTATTTTAATTACATCATAATTCATCTGCCTCCAAAATACAGAAGATGCTTAATTCAATTCTCTCTATTACAGTTGTAACTCTGAAAATGCTTGTCACTGATAAACCTGTAGCTCCAATTGAGTCACCTTCAAATTCTCTAGGCTCCACAACCTTTCCTTTATACAGGTCCTATTCTTTCCCTCTTCTTTCACTTCGGACAACCAACTTCAAATTCCCCAAGAGGGGTGTACTTTTCACCCCACACCCACTTAAGCTGGTGACAATAGCCGGATTAGAAAAGAATTTACTTCAGCGAAGCCTCGCACCAACCCCAAAAAAGCCTATCCATCACTAAATAGCAAAATGGGAGAATGAAGGCGAGCGGGGAGAATGCGATAGGAGCCGGTCAGCAATCTTAACCTGTCTGATGTTTGCCATGGCAGCTTACAGGGAGCGGAGGGCCAATAGCATTGAGTCTTTAACAGCTCCCGTGCCTCAGCGGTAGCTCTGGGC
This sequence comes from Seriola dumerili, assembly GCF_002260705.1. Classification (NCBI taxonomy): domain Eukaryota; kingdom Metazoa; phylum Chordata; class Actinopteri; order Carangiformes; family Carangidae; genus Seriola; species Seriola dumerili. Next base: position 4,702,593 of record NW_019174290.1, read on the forward strand.
TGTCTCTTTAATTTTCTGAATGTCTGTGAAAAGCATGTACATTCTCTTTCACCTTATTCCTGATGCGCAAGTGTTTACTGATGAGCTTGACAAATCAAGGAACACATTTAAGCTCTTTCAATCCAATCTCAACAGGTGCCGAGCGATACTGTTAAGGTCTTATATCGGACGGCTGCTGTCTTAGGCGTGGATTTTATATGCAACATATCCAAATACAAAGCTGAACTTGGTTTCTATGGTGATATTTGTTGCTATGGTATTGTTCTTCAATTAATTAGCTCACTCTGTGACTCTGTACAGTGAAAAAAGTCGAGTAAGACTCAAACTTAAAGGTAGAACTTTAATGATAAAAGTTTGAAACGTGCATCATGATAATGCAAAGACAGCAGACAGGATCTTCTCAATTTGTGGATGTCTGCTGCATTTCACACCCCTCTTCCCTTCACTTATGTAGCCTTATCCCTCCCTTGTTCCTCATCACCTTTGAGCTACCAACTCTGGCCTTTGTGGCTCCATCCTAAGCTGTGATGGGGTAAAAAAAAAGGAAGCGCTAATCTTGAATATTTCAAAAAAACAATTGGAGCCATTGAATATCCTTTGGAATCCCCGAATGCTATCTTTGTTTAATTTGCCAAAATATGCAACACTTGTTTCCTTGGTTGTAAGGGCTAAATATTTGTCACATTGACTCTGAGGTTATGAGTTGTGATATGTTCAATTTTGCATTCCATGTTTATGTATTAGTGTTTCATGTGGCCACTTTGGCATCTTATTATGTCTCGCAGCCCTTCTAAGGCTTTATTCCTTATAGCTTATGCCCAAAGGCTGAATGTCTAATGAGTTAATGCACTGAAGTCTTCTCTTCTCTACCAATTAACCCCAAGACCACTGCAGCATTTCCCTAAATCCACACAAGACCTTTTTTTTTTGTTCCCACTTCAAAAAGGCTAAGTAGCCAATGAAAGGAAAGGAGAAAAGGCTAACCAGTTAGCAAACATTGAAAAGGGCCAGAAAGGGGTTTAATCCTTATTAGGCTGAATTCAGACTAAGTGGCCCCAAAAATCCTTTCAAAGGGGACTTTCTTCAGGGAGTGCAAACTCTTACTGGGTGACGTTTGGGACTGAATGCTTTGAGCCTTTAGGCTTCATAACCTTACACTCGCTGCAAGCTGGGCTTGTTTATTTTGCTTTAATTCTCTCACACTCCAGTGCAGCTTCTTAGTTGTGTTTATTTCTTTTTTTTCACCTTGTAGTTTGTTTTACTTCCCCTGAGGCAAATAGAGCTTTATGTGTTACCAGTGATTACATCTTGAATTAGTTATATGATGGTAGAACAAGTGTTACTATCAATCATTGGTAAACACAAATGGTCTTGACTTCTGATATTGAAGCGTGTTCACAGCTATTTATTAGCATTGTCTGTTCTTTCTTATACATAAACTGTATGTATAATTGATAATATACTGTATGTTGGCTGCTTAGTTATTTTTATCTGTTAAATTTGCCAATACTACTATTTTAAAGGGCTAATCAATATTTTGGGAAATATACTTGAGTGAGATGAGGAGGTTGATGCCGCTGCTGGCTGTATCTATTCAGTATGAAGCTGCAGCCAGCAGCTGGTTAGCTTAGCTAAACATAAAGACTAGAAACAGGGGGAAACCACTAGCCTGCCTCTGCGTAGTTAACATTTTTCTTTAATCTACACAAAAATCAAAGTGTACAAATAGCAGTTGGTGGTTATACTGCAGGGTTAAGTAGTTAGGACTGTTTCTTGGTTGGACAAGGTACCAGCAGAGACTCCAGGAATAGATATTAGAGTGGTATCAATCTTCTGATCTAGGTCTGAGCAAGAACTTGAGTAAGTGTATTGCCCAAAATGTTGAGCTAACTTTTTAAAGAAGCTCCTGTGGGTCTGGTAACTGCACAGTTTGATTGGTCAGGTAGGTCACTTTTATAATATATAGTTTTGTATTTTTCACTGCTTGCCCAGCTGCAGTACTCCCATAGTTCAGCAGTCATGCACCTGGGCCAGTTGCATAAAGCATACTGCTGCAGAGCCACAGAGGCTTGAGGATAAGTGCTGAAGTGTGAAAGTAGAGTCATGTGGCTGCACTGTCTTAAGCTCACATGATTCCAAGTTCTTTTGATTAGGGAGCATTGTTTTCCTCTTGAATGGCTTACCTATTTTGCCCACAGGGCAGCCCCCAACACCTACCAACTACCAGTGCTCTCCTCATTGAAATACACATCCCTCTCAAAGTATTGCTGGACTGAAAACATGCTGGTGCATTTGTTTTTATTGCCTTCCAGTACCTACAGTGCCCTTAGTTATTCCTATTCCCTCTCTCCATCTTTTTTTTTTCTGGCTATCACTCAATCTCAAAAGCAAAATCTGTCTTAATTGGCTCCAGAGGGCTCGGGGAGGCTTTGTGTCAGCGGTGATGAGGGTCCTGATTGGTCCAGAGGCACAGGCAGCCAACAGACCCTTGTTAGTGTGTCGGGACCCTTTGCTTGCTCATTAGTCCGATGAACTCATTTACTGATGGGGGGTGACAAGGCCTCGTTTACCAGTGTGGAACAGAGGGTAGCAGGAGGGAGGGCGGGGGGGTGGAAGGAGACAAACAAGAATATGGATAAGGAGCAGGGAGAGTGTAGGGTTATAAGAGATCTAAGCTATAGTATTGCTGTGGATGCACCGGATGAGAGTGTCAAAATGCTCTTAAATGTCAGCTTGTGTTTGTCTGTGCTTTGTTTCTCATTTGCTGCTGCAGTAAAAGTGCATCTGGCGTCTCGGTCCACTGAAACCATCTTTATTGTAGATGGCTTGTTTCTGCGGTCAGCCAAGTGAAGGGAAAAAAATGACAAACAACATGGCACTGATGTAGCCATATGCAGTGGTTTACTTTCTGTATGTCACTTTTGAATGAGAAAAAGGGAAATCCCATTAAAGTAATAAAAAGCCTTAGGAATCTGCTACCTCTGCCCATTGTTTGCATGTGTCTGTGTGTGTGTGTGTGTCTGTGTGTGTGGCTTTTGGGAAATGAAAAGCAATAAGCAACTATACACGCTGATAAGTCCACAGGTTTTTATTTTATTTTATGAATTCTATCAAGTTCTCCCAATACCGCTTGTCCCTCGTCTCTGTTTTGATGTTGATGGATCACCTCTCTTCCTCCCGCTCATTAATTTCATCACCTTATCTCCCACACCACTTCATTTGACCAAAAGGTAATAATAAATCCCTCATCCATTATCCTTTAACTGAGGCAGCCATGCGGAAATACTTAATAACAGGCAACAAATTGAACTTCAATCACCTCATTTTCCTTCAAGGATCCACAGCACATTACACTGAACCAGCAAATATGCATATAGCACTTACATCACACAGTTTATGTGCAGTTTAAAGCTATTCTTTAATAAAAAATATATTTTCTGACAAATACAGATTTACTTATTTGGTAACTGGCAGTGGCTTCTGTCCTCTTCAACTCAAGAGTCTTATCAGACCAAACACACACACACACACACACACACACACACACACACACATACACACATACTCAGCCTACCCGACAGCGAAGGCAGTTGAAAGCCTCATCTATCTTGAACCTTGCTGCTGATAGTTGGTCTGTTGCTCCCCCAACTCTTCCTTAATTCAGTGCAGTTTCAATTAAAGTTCATCCGTGTCATTATGCTCCTCCACTTGAGTTTACCTGTGTTTCTAAAGAGGTATTGGTTTGTAAAGGAGACTGAGCTTGCAAAGGAAAGCATGATGGAGAGGGTCCTCTGGCAAGGGACTGTCTGCAAGATTCTGTGTGTGTGTGTGTGTGTGTGGTTACACGCTGTAGCACAGTCACCCGTCCCCTCTTCATGTGTCCCTCTTCATTCTGCTGTCTTTTGGGCATCTGACAGAGACAAACGACAGTGCTTCAGAAATGAGCAGCAGCCCGGTGCACAAACAGGTTGGAGGAGGAGGAGGAGGGAGACATGTAGAGGGGGCAGACAGAGGAAAAAGCATTGCAATCAAGACCAGTTCCTTTGTTTTCTGTTTGGCTGTGTCCTCTCGCGTGACGCTTTGAAATTGATCTTGGGACACACTAGACCTGAATCCATGGATATTGTTCCACTTGAAATGAAACATCAATAAAACTGTGCTTTGTACTCAACCAATCATGTTGACGTACAAGCTCCTGATCCATTTGATGTTGCTATATTTCCTCTTATCATTTCATTTTTATATATCTTATTTCTAAACTGAACAGTCTTTTTTTATTCTAATATTAAAATGTAAATGTACAAGACCCCGCATTGTCTGGTTTGGTGCTTTTCCTTTTTTATGCTTCTGTAGTATTGCCATCTCTTTGAGCCTGACTGATCCCGTTCCACCATTACTATCTATCACAGAGGAAGCTGGTGCAGCCATAACTCCAGCCTGGACAATAACCTCCACACCATTGTAATTTGTCCAGACGTGGTCAGAACAGCGAGAGCATTACAGCACAGATAGTTTGTCACACTCCTTGTCACCCGCTCAGCTATTTCATCTGCAAGGGAAAGGGCGCTGCCGATAGGGACAACAATCTTGGGAACACAGAGTGCTATTTACAGCGTTCCAGGAGATTCATCGGTCCAGGGGAAAATATGATCTCTGGCTGCCTCCGCTACTGTCATATCTATCTGTGGAATCAGGGACTGCAACTTCATCAGTTCAGCCCTGGGCATCTTCTTGACATCCATCGCGAGGTCATTGACTGTACTCCTGGGGATGAAATGAGTCAACCACTCCCTTTTGGAGGTGAAAGGTTACTCGCCAAGCATTCACTCATCATACACCTGAAGACAGGAATTTCATTTTTGATCAGCTAGTAGGAGAGGATGTTTTTTCAGAAAATGAAATGAAATAGAATTTTTATGAAAATCTCTTTGGTCGAGGATGAAGTGCTCGGATTTCTGCAGGGCTAATGGCATGGTACTGTTGATAGCCATCATGTCTGTCAGTAGAGAAAACTAATCAGGTGTCATAGCCTGTTTGTCATCAAGTGTCCCTAACAGTCAGATTATAGAGAATATGATACAGTTAAAATGCTGTCTTCCAGTATACCAGTCCTATCCTACATGGAACATTTAAGACCGGAAACTGGGAAATTACCAGCCTGGCTCCTTCTAAAGGTAGCAAAAGCTGCCTACTAGCACATTTAAAGCTCACATATTAACACATTGTATATTAAGCAATTAATTTTGTTACCTTTTGACAGAGTCAGGCTAGCCCTTTTTCTGTTCCCTGTCATATTAACTGCTCCGAGAGTGAGAGTGGTGTCAATCTTCACATCTAACTACACAAAATACACATCTAAAAGTGTATTTTTTTAAATGTCAAACTATTCCTTTAAAATGGGAAGTGGGCGTCAGAAAAGTCCTGTTTATTTTATTTCTTAAATTGACAGTTTTACATTGGGATTTCAATAAAATTCTATATAATTCTATACTATTCAGATATATTAGTTTGTCTTATAAAACACTTTTTTCCTTTTATGATAAAAAAAAAAAAAAAAAAAAAATGTGTGTCGTTCACTCCTGTGAGTGCTGCTCTATCTTTGTGATGGGGTTGGCTACAGTCTGAATGGTGACTGGTGTAGTCATCTCAAGTCCCTGTTAAGGAAGATAGGAGTCTGGCGGATTCAGCCGCAGCCAGCTTCTCCAGGCCACTAATCCACATTTAATTGAACTCCAGAGACTTTGAAGTGAGTCTGTGATGCAGGCAGGTTTTATTCCTCAGAGAGACAGCGAGGGAGAGGCTGTCCCCAGCTAAAGGCCTCAGCTGGTCCGCTCCGCTGTCCCCTGCCTTTAATGAGCTCCTTTAGCTTAACACTAGGCCTAGGTTACTAGCTTGCATTTGAATATTTTTGATTAATAACGCAAACTCTGAACCATGCTGTGACAACCTTAAGTGTCCCTTTTACCTTTCTACCATATCCCTGTACGCCCCCTGTCAGCAGACGCCTTTGAAACTACAAGCTGAGGGGGAAACAAATGCCTAGTTAACAAAGCAGTGCTAAGTAGGTTAGCAGCAAATCTAAATGCTGGATTAGTAGGAGTACGAATCACGGGGGCAGAGCCAAGCATCTGGGTCTGTCAGGCACTGTGACAGCCATCAGAACAAGTTACTCTGACAGCCACCACAATCTCCACAGGGACAGATTAAGCTCAGTTCATCGAAGCATTTTCAAATCTGGAGCCAGCTAACATAATATTGTTTGACCCCTGTCACAGTTACCTCCATGGAAATAAGAAAACAGTCTAATCAGATGTTTAGCATAAAATATGCTTATCCTTGTCACATCAAATCATCTCTATACATTAAAGCCGTTTGTTTTTGTTGCTTATATTTGCCCCGATTTTCTGATATTCATCTTCGCCTGTGTGCTGTAATATGGATTATCCTTTAGTGAACTAAACATTTCCTTCACTCCGTCCAGCTGAGTAGCCTCCATTCTCTTGCTGAAGGAATCTCTTTTTCATTGAGGCTGATCAATATAAGACATTAATCGTGCTGCTCAGGCCGTCATGCCATCACTGTGTGAAAAATGAACTAACCTAGCCTTCTGTCTGCTCTTCTTTTTTCTCCTTTCCTTTTCTCTAATCTCTTGTGCCCTTTTCTGGTCTTTTTCTTTTTTTAATTTCTTTTCCTTATTTCTTCTTTTCATTATTCCATTTGAATCTACCACTCCCCCCACCCCCTTCCCTTATGTCTCACTTTCCCTATCCTGTCTTCCAGATTCTAGCCTACACAGAAGGTCTTCATGGAAAATGGCTGTTCACAGAGATCCGTGCCGTCTTTTCCAGGCGCTACCTGCTGCAAAATACTGCTCTGGAAATCTTCATGGCCAACAGAAGTAAGGCAGCCCCCATAATTACCTATATATAACCGATTCACCTTGTTATCGTAACCCTGATGGATATACATACATATTTTTTGGTGTTTTTATATTGAAAAATACAGCAGACATGCATTTCAAGAGTTCACTGGCAGTATGATGAATTTATGACTATAACCGTTAATATAACAAGGTATTTTTCTGTGCCTCTCTACAGCTGCGGTCATGTTCAACTTCCCAGATCCCGCCACCGTAAAGAAGGTGGTCCACAGTCTTCCTCGTGTTGGGGTGGGCACGAACTTTGGCCTTCCACAAACCAGGTTAGACACGCTGACATACGTATCCATTCAAAAGTTTAACAGTTGACTCTTAACACCGCAGGCTTGTGTTCAACGTACCACAGCAACACATCTGACCAGACCAGAAAATTAAAGATTTGGGAAAACAAATGAGACAGAGGGAGTGAAATTGGACTAAACATCATATAAATTGTTGTTGCATCTCAAAACTCTGACCTGAATTTTCTCCCTCCCTTTCTTCCCGCCACATGGGTTGGTCACTGATTTTTTCCTTTTTTTTTTTTTTTTTCCATGCCTCCCACTCTCTCCTCACCTCCCAAATATAATTGGCTTCACACAAACATAGTCCAGTTCATTTATTTATTTCCATCAGTGTGAAGCAAATAGTTGCTTGTAAGCCTGCAGGGCAGACCCCCGCCCCCGCCCACAGCCCTGCCTCCCTCACATCATGTCTGCATTGAGTCCAAGCCCAAACTAACTGCTGGCATATGTCTTGTAAAAATCAAGAAAAACAATGGGTAGTGCCCAGGAAGTCTTGTGGCGTGTTTGAATAATGTGATACATTATATGGTGGAGCAATATCTTCTCAGTGTTTTGGGAACAATATGAGGATCATATTTAATATGAAACTTGCACAAAATTTGTGTGAAAGTGCAAATCATAAACATGATGATTTTTTAAATTTAAAGAGTTAGAATACCAGACAGAAAACAAATTCAAAGACATGGTTAAGTACAAATCTCTCTATGTAGGGATTTCACTATCATCTGTCATATTGTGAAATTTTTGTCATCATTAATCTGAGTTACAGCAGTCGCTGTCTAGTGGGATTTGTGAAATATTTGGGGGAAGTAAAGTGTTTGTCAGGAAGATTTGGGGTCAAGGGGAAATGTTTTCTCAATATTAAGAAACACAAAAGGCTACATGTGGAAACACAACAGCGACGGCTGTGCAATCAGTCTGAGTGAAAAAAAAGAGCATCCAGTAATGAATCAGTGTGGATGTAGTCAAGAGTGTGTGTATATATAACACACAGAGTTGGGGTGAGAGAATGTGTGTGTGTTTTTGTTGGGCTCATTAATCAAGCTAGTTTGCAGGCCAAGAACACCTTGCCTCTTTGACCTGAGGACAGCTGTACAGGCCAGCTCAGTGTACACACACACACACACACACACACACACACACACACACACACACACACACACACACACACACACACTGGCTTCTACAGCCAGTACGACACAAATTTGTTTTGTGTTTCCTATCCAGAGTCCTACAACAATGATTACACCATCACATTTCACTGTTTAAAACATTTTGACAATATCAAACACCTTCTGTCTTTTCTCCTCTCTACATAGAAAGTACATTCATGCACGTTATTGCTTGATAACAATACATCATATAAGAAATAGTGTGTGTTGTAGTACACTTGTATTAGTAAAGTCGTATATTCACCTTTGAGAGTCCTAATGACTATAATCTCACACCATGACAATGATTAATTCCATCATTTTCTTTTGTTTTAATTGGATTGGGGGTCATTTGTTTTTGTCCTACAGCATACATCATGCTCTGGGGCCTTGTTTGTGCGTGCGCACATACACAAATATGTGTATTCGACCCAATTTATTGCATATTTGTCTTCTTAATTAGCAAGAGTGTAACTTCAGTAGATTTTTCATTTAATGACGTTTGTATTGCTAACATCTAATGAAGCCTGAGGCTTTTTTCAAGCCAAGCACTGCTGTAGTGTTGTTATGACTGACTTTGTCTTTGTACTACTTGGTACAAATTATCCGAAACTCACCAGGGAAAGAACATTTAACTGACTAGAGTTATTTTAATATCTGTGACTCTCTGTTTGTCTCTGTAGGCGAATCTCCCTGGCCACACCAAAGCAGCTATTCAAAGCCTCCAACATGACCCAGCGCTGGCAACGTCGGGAAATCTCCAACTTTGAGTACCTCATCTTTCTTAACACCATCTCTGGTGAGGACACCACCCATCACCTGTGTAGTGTTATTTCAGACTGTGGCACAGACCTGTCAATTGAGGAAACATACACAAACACAAAAGTTTCAGAAATTGATTTAGGTTTGTGTTGGGAGTCCTTGATCCCACGATGTGTCTAATCTTCTATCACTTCGTCCTTTCTCATTTCATTTTCTTCCACCAGGTCGGACCTTTAATGACCTAAACCAGTACCCAGTCTTCCCATGGGTTATCACCAACTACGACTCAGAAGAACTTGACCTCACCCTGCCCAGCAACTTCAGAGATCTGTCTAAGGTAAGACACCAACTGCACATCCTCTCCTCCTCCTTTACTGTTTTCTTAATTGCAGAGAGAGAGAGAGAGTGTGTGTGTGTGTGTGTGTGTGTGTGTGTGTGTGTGTGTGTGTGTGTGTGTGTGTGTGTGTTTGTGTGTGTGTGTGTGTGTGTGTGTGTGTGTGTGTGTGTGTGTGTGTGTGAGTGAGAGAGACTGTGAGACTGTGTGTGTTGTTCCAAACGTCCATTTAGTTGCCATGTAATTGCCATTGATCATAGTTTAGTGAACCAGCTCCTTAATCACTGATTGCTATCTGTACACCGGTGTAGCGATGTCCTTCTCGTTCAATTACTCATGTGTTTGAGTAAAACACTAAACGTCACTGCAAAGTTTAAAAGCAAAACTTAGACTTAGATTTTTTTTTAGGTAATTTTAACTATTTATTTGTACATTATTGGCATCACGGGTAATCTCTCTTGATAATTGTATTGTATCTATCTATCTATGTGCCAATATAATAAACTGGGGTTATAATGTGACAAATTTCCCAAAATTGCAAGTGATGTACATCATTGATGATCTGTAGGATTAGTTTTAGACTTTTGTTGGTTGAGACAGTCCTGCCCTGCTGAAGTTAAAACAGATTTAAGCCCCTCATGTTCTCCCTCTGTAACTCCCATTCTCTGGCTTAGCTATTATTTTCTGTCCATAATTGAAAGTTCATAATTGAATTCTTTCAAGTTTGACCCTCTGCAACACCCCAGGAAGTGTAGTAATACTCCCTGGTAGCTCCAGGCATCAAGTGATTGGGCTTAAAACAATGAAACCTGCCCTGAGATGCTCCCTGGCTCATAAATACACACACTCACACCGCTGAAATTGCTTAAAAGAGGCTCCCCCATATTATAAGTAGACATGCAATTATTTACTCACATGAACTCCCTCCCTTACACATGCAAAAAAAAAAGGCTAAAAAACACACTCCAAAGCTTTCCAGCTGCCCTTGTCAGACTGAAGATCAGTTGTATGTAATGATGTCCAGTGGTGGGAGGACAGAGGATTAGTTCTAGAGTGAGATGATTGAGCGACTGTCGTGCTGCTGGAACGAAAATGAGCGAATAAATCAGCCACGGAAACAAAAAGGCATGTGTTAATGGACAGAGGATACGTTGGAGGAAATCCATTTCAGATTTACACTTGAGGGCATTTGTTCAGGTCCAGGGGCCGTCCGTGCTCGTGCAGGGTGAGGGAGAGGTGGGAGGTACTCATCTAGTGAGACGAATGGGAACAAATTACAGTTAGGCTGTAATTAGACTGTGTTTTAGAAAACGCAAAGAGCTGTGTTGATGTGGGTGAGTTGGAACTAGAAGTTACTGTATAATCCTGTGTTAATTGTTCAGTTGTCTTTTATATGTCGTATGCTAAAAACATATACTGTAGTGTATCTTGCCCACATATTCTGTTTCACTCTAAAATACTTCACGTTACAGAAGATAGAGATACTCTTACAGCGGTTTCACTGTCATTTTAAGGTTTATTGAATGCCAAGAAACTGCACAGCACTTTATAAACTGTCACATTATGACAGTCATTTTAGAAAAGTAACCCGCAAGAAATGTGTACTTGCATGTATTTGATTGGCAGTCCAGGATGACGTTGCAGTGGTTTTCAGCAAAAGTTGAGCCTAAGATGACGCTGAAGCCCTCTGTGTTGGCAGCCTGGATGTGCTTTAATTGAAATGAATGAAAAATCTGTACTGTCTGTTTATGCTTTCAAAAGTCAGAGCTGTCAAGAGAGTTTTCAGTTTGTCAGCAGTGAGAATTTGTGTGTCATCAAACATTATGAGAAAGCACAATATAGTTTGCCTTTGCAAACCAACCCCCTGAAATTTCAAGACTAGAGATTCTGGTATGACCACACCCTTAAATATTCATTATTCCATTCAACTGCATTAACCAAGAAAGTAGAAATGTGTTATCTGTACAATATGATCCAATGCAATAATATAGCCCTGCACAAACACAGTGGCTGTCAACACAAGCACACATGAACCATCCACTCACAGGTCCAGTCTTTCACACTGCTGTCATACAGATTCAAACACCCCAACAGTCAACACCTCGTCCCTTAGGTTCTCCTTAGTCCTGCTTTCACTTTCGATCTGCTCCTCTGTGTCTCCATCCTCTGCTTTTATCATTCCCAGTGTAGCTTTCTCCAACTGTATGAGGCTGCATAATTTCTCTGTTTATCTGGCTTCATGTTGCCCAGTAGGCTGAGGTGTGACAGTTGTACTTTCCCCACCAACACACACACGGACTCACAAAAACACGCAGCCCTCCTTCAGTTTCTTCGCTGCTTTCTGCCTCCTGCTCTTCTCCTTTGGAGTTTGGACAGCTCAGCCTCTGTGTTCAGTCAAGCCTTGCAGCCCCAGGGACTAACTGAATGAAGGGGGAGATGGGTGAAAGGATGAGAAACAGAAAGACAATCAGAGAGCAAAAGAAAGAGGAGGAGAGTGTGTAAGAGAAGAAGAACAACATCATTTGCCGTCCTTGTTCTCCTTTCTCCTCGGAGAGCGGGATAGCAGCAGAGAGAGGAGGAAGGGCAGGGAGTGGGCCAGTCTTTATTATATCTGTTTTATTCATGTTGTTGACACGTGTGTGAAATCAGTGTATGACCACTGGACCGTGGCAGACTGCAGTGTCTGGAAAAGGGCAAGCAGCGCTGTGCAGCCCGACCCCCCCCCCCCGCCCAAATCAACCACCCACCCGCCAATTCTGCACTCGAAATCATTTATATTTTGTGTTTCTTTTCTTTGCATCCTAATGTTTTCTGACCGTCACAGTTGGTTCAGAGCTTCATGCGTGTGCACGTGCCATTCGTCACCTTGCTTGGTTTCTCTTTTCCTTCTGTTAGGCTTCTTCTTCATTGTTTGAGCCCCCTCTCCCTCTCTGTTTGTCTCGCACTCGGTCTCTCTTTCTCACCCTCCACATATCTCTTATCCCCCTCTTATGTCACATTGGTGGTTGTCTCTTATAGAAACAGGTCATCTGAGAAGCCTCCAGTGACATTGAGAAGCCAAATTGCCATGAACGTGTGTGTGTGTCACACACTGTCATCATCCCCAGCACAACAGAGGCCACACAGAATTTATGTTCCCTGCTGCCAGAGCCATTCTGACCCCAGGGACTTTCTTATCATAAACTCTAACCTCAACCTGACATCAAACGCCGACTCCCGAGATAACATTGTAGTCACGATAAGCACACACTAGAACAGACTGCAAGTGTTGTAACTCTGCTGTTTTTGTTTTTTTTTATTATTCCTCTGCCCTCTCGTACTCCCCAGTTCTGCACACCATCACAAATTTCCCCACAAAAATGCACTTGTTCTACATATAGAGATCTGTCGGATGAATACTTTTTGCCAATTGGGTCGTTCAGTTCAACATAAGGCAAACGCATCTTCATTCTTGTTGTTGTACAGCTTTTAATGAAGCACAGCAAACAATTAAAGGAATTGTTAACCTCCTGACCATACATTAGGTAGTCTGCATTTACATGGCGACAGAAATAGTGAGGATTTATTGAGCGCTCCCTGTACCTTTGTGCTATAACCTACTACTCACAGCCAGATCAGCTAATGGTGTATTGATTTCACCATACGGGCCCCATATGTTTATCCCCCAGGCCCTCCACACTATTTTCACTGTTTAAATAGGACATTATACATAAACACTCCTTTCAAAAGGCTCTTTTGATTTATTACTCAAAGCCCCAGTGATGCTCAGATCGTTGGTAAGCTATTATACTTCATCACCAGTGACCCATTATTGTTTTAAAAGCAAAATAGCACTTGGTAATGTTCTTATAATAGTCCTCAGGAAGATCCTTCTTGTTCCTTAAGGCGTTTCTCTCTGGATATAAACGTCCATTGTGTGAGTATCATTTAGAGAGAACAAAGTTCACTTCAACAAATTCACTACGGAAGACATTTCAGATACATGTAGGTTTACACACATGCAGCATTATGTGGTACATAATCTCAATGAACAGTGTAATGTTTCTGTGCACGCGCTATGTGTTGTGCTATAATACAGTATAGTTGTAACCATAAATCTGATCGTAAATTTGGTGCAAAATGTGTTGATTTGTTTAGGTTTACACAGCACTTTTCTATAAACCCTATTACCTGCACAGTAGTTTCAGTCTCTGTAGCTTTAAATGGCTCTGTAACACCATCTACTCTAGATGAAGAACTGATAAGGACTAATCCAAGATTAATTCTCTGATGTTTGCCTCTTCGAAGTGGCAGCACAATTTCACTTTGTAGCTTTCTCTCTAGTCTAATTAAGACTATGAGATTGGCTCATTTATCTGAGAGCTCATCAGAGCGCTATTCTTTGCCACGACATATTAGGCCAATCTCTGGTGGGGCAGCAGCAGGCGTTCCATCAACACACTGCCAGGCGCTCTGCTCTGATGTACGGTGCCGTCACCACCGCGCTGTTGTAGCTACTGTAAGCTGAGAGTGCTAGCCTCACAGTAATTTACGGCAGTAAACAATGCCGTGCACGTGCAAACCAACAGCTCCCACATGCACTCACACACAATTCTCTCCCTCTCCCTCTCTCTCTCTCTCTCGCTCTCTTTCTTTCTCTCGCTCTCTTTCTTTCTCTCGCTCTCTGTCACTGTGGCACTTTCAGTCTTTTTTTTTATTTTATATGCCTCCTCTCCCTTTTCTTTTTTTAATGAGCCGACTGTTATTAGGGCTATAAATCAGACCAATGGGTGTGATGTATAATTCACTGTGTGTACTCACCCACCCCCAGTGGCCCTGAGGAAGCCCACAGTGTATCACTGTCAGCACAGAGCTGCACAGTGTGGTGGCACAAGGCATTTTCGCTGTGTAAATCCGCACACGCTCAGGAACACTATTTACAAAATAACATCAAATATGCACACACTAAACGGTAAAAGCAACCAATTTTGTACAACCCTTTTTGTGCATCACTCCCACTACACACAAATACATGTACACAACCATGCCCCATTACACCCACACAAAACAGTAGCCATATCACAGATCAATATCAAAGCCAGGCCCTGGATGAGCCTTGTTGTGACAGGCACCCTATGATATGAAAGAGATCCAATTGATCCATGTCCTACTAGGCCCTCGTCCTCAAAAGGCCATCATTCCATTACCATTGATCTGCTCTGTGTGTGTGTGTGTGTGTGTGTGTGTGAGAGAGAGAGAGAGAGAGAGAGAGAGAGAGAGAGGGAGAAAGAGATGAAGGGGGGTTTGAGGGAATGAAGCACAGCCAGCAGAAGACTAATAAAAATTGAACCAGCCTGAAAGTGATTTCTATAAATGAGTATTTAAATAATAGCAGAGTAGCACAGGGTTATTGGTTTTTGGAGAGCGATGGAAAATTAATGCAACTTAACCATTTTTCTTGACTACAAATAGGGCTGGTGACCAGTGTATTAGTTACAGATTAATAAAAGTAGAAATTAAAGGAATCCACTGCCTTGCTATTGATATTCCTAGTGGGCACTCTTTCATTGGAGCACATTAGTTTTCTCTGACAGATTGCAGCTGCAGGGGCTCTGTTTCACAGCCTATAAAAAGCACTCTGTGGGAAAGGATTGATCTCTGTCTGAAGGGAAACATCATCTAATATTCATTTGAGATTGCACAAAGGTTACTAGCTTCATTTGCCTTGCAACTATTGTGCTGCTAAGAGTGGTCCCTGAATATATTCACAATACAAATCAGCGCTGCCTCCTTGCTTTCCTTTTGCTATCACACTTGTGTTTGTCATTACTTGTTTTTATCTCTGCTTTCATGTCGAGCAGGAGTTGAAGAAAGTCAATGGTTATTTTTCTCTTGTTTTATGCTTATATTTTTATGCCTATATTTTTTTCCATAGCCCATCGGTGCTCTGAATCCTAAGAGGGCGGCATTCTTTTCAGACCGATATGAGTCCTGGGAGGATGATCAGGTGCCTAAGTTCCACTATGGCACCCACTACTCCACCTCCAGCTTCACAATGATGTGGCTGCTACGTATTGTAAGTGCAATGTTTATAATTAGATATGCACAATTTTAAAATAACTGGTAATTCAATATAGTTCGCAGCATTCTTAATTGTTAGTGTTAAAAAATGAATTTCCTCCTCAAATAATAGATAATACAGCTCATGCAATGGATCCCATACACTGGAGGTATAAGTATGCACAGCAGTATGCACATTCAAGTCATGAGTCAAACAATTTGAATTGATTTTTTTTATAACTTATAGTCATTAATTGGTTCATTCATTCTTAATAAGACCTTTGATTCCTTGAAACAAATATATTTGTCTCAAAGTGAGCGTATACGGATGCTAAATATGGCAACACATGCATATTGTTCCTCATTTATTGATGCATATAAATCATTACACCGTATGTTGTTTCCATATAATAATACAACAACAACAAAAACAATGCAAATTCAAGAATCGCAAGTATTGTCTGTGATTTGGTGTGTTTTTTGAGGAGCCTCTGTGCTGTGTGTGTTGTGCACTGGAGTGCTCTCTTTCGGTACCTTTGAATGGATGCCATCAATCTTTTCATACTGCACTCGGGGGAATGGGAGGTTACTAAGTTTCTCCAATGTGCAGTTTTCTGCTGTTATTGTCCCGGTAGCTCACTGTCTCAGTGACTCCCAGTAGAGTAACCTCATTGATCCCTGCACATCATTAGAGGGCTTATTCTAAAGCCACTTTACCAGAAACCCTCACTTACAACTCTCACTTAAAGATCAAACTTAACATCAGAGAGTAACTGAAAACTGTTTGCACAGTGGTTGTTGCTCTCTCTGTGTATTGTTGTGACATTTTACAGTGCACTTAATCCTGTTCTGCTGTTTCAAAGGCACAATGAGATACAATGTGGTTAACCTCTTGGACAGTTTTTGTTACAAATGAGCCTTATGTCATTCCAGGCTGAACTTAATTAGCTATATACAACATTGGCCTGTAGCTGTGGCCCAGCATATTGTGTCCATGTCACTTGGGGGCTATTGCGTCAGAGAGACGGCTATTGATCTGTTCTAACAAGATTATACATGATTAGAAATGCATCTGTAACAGGAGTGTATTGGCTTTAGTAGCTCACTGGGATTATTCTTATTTGACTTGTTCATTTTTGGATTCCAGTTTGGAGGAGGGTGTGTAAAAAGTGTAGATTTGGTTCAGATCTGGTGACAGAGTGGTTTATTGTACAGCAAGCTTAACAGACTTTTATTGTATGTACAATCACAATAGGTGTTATTACAGTTACAGCAGCACAATCCTGAGCTCAGATTTAGAGTTTTTTTTTTGTTAATCAACAGGAACCCTTCACTACATTCTTCCTCAACTTCCAAGGAGGAAAGTTTGACCATGCGGACCGCACCTTCTCATCAGTGTCCCGCGCCTGGAGGAACTGCCAGAGAGACACATCTGATGTGAAGGTACTGTACACTAATAAACACACACACACACACACACACACACACACACACACACACACCCCCACACCACCACTCACAACTGATCCAAAAACGTTGCCTTCTTTCCTTTTAAGATGGTTGACTTGTGAGATTGTTAGAAGGTAGAAGAGATAAAGGACTGAGCATTGCAGGATTGCAGGAGAATAAATCCCCATCCAGCATCCTTACAGGCAAAGAAGAAAAGGTTTCAAAAAAGTCCAGTCACTACCAATCATTGTCCCTTTGCAATGAAAGCTTCCTGATCTTCTGATCAAAGCGTTGAACTAATCCTCATCTGTCCCAGCCGTCTGTCTCAGATTCAGCCAGCTATAACCTGGACTTGAATCCCTGCCCATTGGGCCCCCAAACTCTGAGCTATTGGAGCCGTTGGATCTGCCCTGCAACAGCACAGGTCATTCTCATACTGAAGGCCTTCGAACTCCCAGTGCACACTTTAACTGCTCTCCTAAAACATTTACGACTACAGTCAGACATTCTCTGTCAAAGCTGGGTTTTGCTTGGTCTCCTGGCACTCGGTCACTGGATGGGGGTAACAGTGGTGGTGTTGGGGGTTTTGACGCTTGATTGCGTTTACCACCCCCCTCACATCCCGCCGATAAAACATATGGATTGTGTTACTGCGTAGCTGGCCAATGCTTGATTGCGAAAGCCCAACAAGAGCCCTCGTTTGCTCTCTCGGTCTAGACCTGTCATTGTGGATCAAACTGTGAGAGCTCAACTTCAGATCAAAACAAAGAGGAAATCTGGACCACATCACTTTGTTTCCATGTTCAGTTTGAATTTTTAGCATATTTTGAATGAAAGTCCGTCGACTTTATCCACTTGGACGCACACATTCATGTTCTAGCAAAAGAGGAATTAGGGACTAGATGTATCAATTTAGTATGCTAAGTACACCATTTAGCTTTAGCACTGGAGTCATTGATAGCGACTCTGTCCCTGCCAGAGGGCCAAAACCCCCAGTGTTTTCATACCCCACTGCTAAAGACGGGGTGATAATAGGTTACAACACCAAGATTCAATGTGTCTCTAGCCTGGGTGACGCTAGCATGACCTCTGTTCCCCAATCCCCTGACCCCCAGCCTCAGCCCAAAGGCATCAGAGGGGGAGAGAGGAGAGAAGAGGGTTAAGAGGTAGCAACAGTGGAAGTGTAGTAGGTGAGCCCAGGGGCAAGAGCCCCTTCCAGTGACCCATGACAGGACAGGATTGGGGATCAGAGGGGCTGGCCTCTGACCAGGCCAGAGCATAGGGGCCACTGCACATAATGGTCCATGCAAGGCAGGCTTGAGTGTTGGGGAGCGAAGCCCTCAACGTTTTGTTGGAGAGAGTGTGTGTGTGTGTGTGTGTGTGTGTGTGTGTGTGTGTGTGTGTGTCCTGCCACCTCCTGGTCAAATTTACAGCTGGCAGCAGCCGGTGAACCTGGGTGAGCTGGAGGCCTCGTTAACAGTTTGACCTTTAGTTTTAGGTCAGGTTTTGTGGAGTGAAGAGATTTCAGAAGTGAGGAAGTGCTGTGTTGTTTTAGACTTGTGTGTTTGCTTGCTCATTTGATTGGATGTTTTCACCCCATAGATTAGAGGCAGATGTATTGTGCAGCTAATCTGATAAGAGAGAGCTGTAATTGTTTGAGTAACTACTTTTTGTGTTTTTCAGATGTTGCATCTGAGCTTCTGCGTAAAAATTAGCTTAAACCTGCTACTCAGCCTCAAGTTGTAGCGTCGGTTGTTTACATGCTGCCATGCTGTCAGCCGTGTTGCTGGCCTGACGGGCTAAAGCATGTCAGCTTGATGTCGACGTAGGTCTGCTCATCTCTGATGTCAGACTGTCAACATGTTTGTATCTCTCTGTCCCTCTTGAGAGGACCAGTCAGCACTTGCAGTCACACAGGCTTTGTTCACAGATAACAAGACAAGCATCAAATCCCAAGAAAAAATACTGTCCCTTCGTCATTTAGTCTATATGAAACTACAGTGTTTGATTAATTATACCATGAAATCCAGGTATTAGAATTATATTAGACTGAAAATCATTACCTGCTTATATTTACAGTGAGGTCCAAAAGTCTGACACCCCACAGTCTATTCATGTCTACACACAAATGGGCCCTGCTGAAGTGTAAGAGTAAAGCCATCCTTTGTGTTGCAAAGTACATGTCAAGACAATGGGGAGAACAGTTTATTAACTTGTGGACAATTTACAAACTCATTATACATTTAGTGCGCTACTGTCCTTTTGTTACATGAAGCAGTGAAGAGCTGAGAACTCATGCTTCGTCCTGGTGTCTTGTAGTCGGTGAGACATACCCACAACAATAACAGTGGAGTCTAGGCCTGGAGGACAGTATGGAATCATCCACATGTTTTTAAGCTAAAACTCAGTCTTAATGTTTACGCTCATTGTGGCAAGTTCTGCTTTGTTAAGAATGACAAACGGCTAAACATATGGGGTTACATCTCCTGTCACAGCTGCATTTCTCATCACTGTTTTGCAGTTTGAGAATACTTTGTGTTGTTTGAGACACCCAAATACAATCATCATAGTTAGGAAAGAATTTGGTAGACTATTGGTTTTTATTTTTCTCTGTTGTTGTGGAAGATTGACTTGGGGGCTGCTTGGATACAAAGAAGATTAAGACATTGGGAAATACAGGAAAACCACAGCCAAGAGCACAGTCAGAGGTCTTTGACATCTTCTAGGCAAGCAACAGACAAGCAGTCAGAGATATCATTTCCATTAATAATTGTACAGTTTAGAAAACGTCTTGTTCTTTTTATGCTCTTCTTTATACTTTTACATATTCAGATCTACCATTCACACCTTTCCACATCTGACTTTACTAGTGCTGGCTGCTGGTTTCTCTGAGCCCTCTGTTGTCATCTTACCCACAGCTAAGCCTGTGTCAGCTCTTTAGAAGAACTCTGAACTGAATTGTTGTAGATGATCGTACTATTTAAAAAAAAAAAAGAAGAAAAAAAGTGTCATTAACAAGTGTTAAAATTTAAATATGTTTCTATAATTTACCCATTTAGGAGCTGATTCCAGAGTTCTACTACCTCCCCGAGATGTTTGTCAACGCCAACAGTTACAACCTGGGAGTGATGGAAGATGGCACAGTGGTCTCTGATGTGGAGCTGCCACCCTGGGCCAAGAGCCCAGAGGAGTTTGTTCGAATCAATCGCCTGGTAAGAACCGTAACACATGCTAGTGTAATGAGAAAGCGGATCACCCTGGTTCAACCTGCTCAACATCCCAGTCAAAGTGTCCTTGAGCAGTAAATTAAATCCTTACCAGGCCCAGCAGTACCAGAATCAAAATTAGAATCAGGTTTATTGCCAAGTAAGTTTTCACATACGAGGGATAGTAAGAAGAAAAAATATAAAGAAAGATAAAGCACAGCAAGTACTGCAAGTATATAAATAGAACATTTTACAATAAAATATTTACAATAAAATTGTTAAACAGTATTATAAAAAATATATAAATATAATACAAATATGTACAAAACTGAGTACACCAGTATAATCTACATGCATCAATAAGGTGTTAAATTATTATTATTATTATTTATTTTTTTTATAATCATAATGCACATACATTTTTGAAAAATGTTATCTATGTTAATGTTAGTATCTAAGACTTGGCAACACATAAACATACATACATAGAGACTATACATATAG
The DNA here is from genome assembly GCF_002260705.1 of Seriola dumerili. Lineage (NCBI taxonomy): Eukaryota > Metazoa > Chordata > Actinopteri > Carangiformes > Carangidae > Seriola > Seriola dumerili. The sequence continues at coordinate 4,723,259 of NW_019174290.1, forward strand.
TCTGTCTTATATATCACAGAAGGCGGACTGACCGAAGTCCTGTCAGAGGTTTCTGCCTCTCCTTGTATTAGCTTAGCTGGAAATGCTAATTCAAAGAGACAGTGTTATTTCCTGACTGTCTCACAGTTCTTCCTGTTGCCTGAGCCTCCTGCCTCTCTGACATGCCCCGGCTCTCAGATTGCTGTGTTGACCAAGTGATCTAACATCACCTCACCTCCTATCCCTTTCCACCTCGCCATCTCTCTTGCTCTGTCCACACGCATCTGGCACATGTTTGTGTGCGTGTGATTGCAAATGTGTTTGTGTGCAGAGAAATGATTTAGTATCCTGTTTCTGATCTCCCCTTCCTGCCCACTCAGCCCAATGCCGAAATATTCTGTGTATATGTGTGTCGGATGTTGTCAGACTTGCTGTCATATTTTCATTGTAGATGTTCTCTCCTCTTCCACACACGTACGCACACACCACATGCACATACAAGAGGCTGGGGAACTGAGGTAACTCTTAGGATCAGATTACCTTGCTCTGCTCTAGAAGGTCAAAAAGCACCAGATAGGTTTACTGTTTCTGTTGTGTCTTGGTGGAATAGCTTGTTATTGGCACTTTTAGTCCTTCAACTTCAAATACTTGTAGACTTCATATAGTTTAGTTTATAAAGTTCTACTGATACTCAAAGGTCAGGTCATCTTGTAAATTAAAGTTTGTTCGTAAAGGACCTGTCTGGATAAACGGGCTGAAACCAATAAAGAAAATTAAGAATACATGCAATCAAACCACGAGTTGCAGTGTAATGCAAGTGAATATATCTTTATTATTGTTGCTTTAAATGTTTAAAATGTTTCCTCTCCGTGATTGATTTTGGATTCTTTCTCAGGCCATATTCCCTTTCAGCTAAAATTTTTTTTTTCGACTAAATAGCAGTTGTAGTTTCCTGTGTGATGTGTGCCCACAGTAGTAATGGGTGCTGATGAGGCTGGGTGTGCTCTGTGACCTGTGTAGTCTTGTGGTGGGCTCTGTTAACCAGCCTGCTGATATGACCAGGCCCCTATCATTAATCACACACTTCTCTCTCTCTGGCTGTCAGCATGCTCTAGGCCGAGGTGGATGTATTGGGGGAAAGCTTTTCATGGTGGCGGCGTGCTGTTTTGCGGTGTCCTACCCAGTCAGTGCACTGAAGCCCTCTGTTAATTTGTGTTGAAGAAGGAAAATACTTGTTGAATTGTTTTGCATCATTTTATTAAGAAACTTGGATGTATTCCTTGTAAATTTTTTTCACAATTCCACTTTGTAGCAGGTATAATTTCCATCTTTAATACTGCTCTCCTGAGTGAATTTTGTTTAAAATGCACCTACTTTAAAAACACACCTAATTTGGATAATATTATCTTATAGACTAAAGATCTGTCAAAGGGGAATATGTGAATTAATGTGCTTTGTGCTCCTGCGGCCTTTCATTGCCAGTTTAACTGCACTATTCTCATCTACCTCTGCTCCTTCAATTTCCTCCGGTGCTTTCCTTTGTGTCCAATTTAGTGCTGCAGGGGCAATTTGGATTTATCCAAACAGTCTATACTCTTGCACAGTTGCCTGCTAGTCACTGTATTCCGGCTGATAAAATTTCAGTCTGCTGTTTCTTTCTGTACTGTTTGCAAATTGAGATATTGATCCAGCATTGCAGCCGAGCCCAGCAGGCAGGTGTAGGTGCACAGACACATAACAAGCTCAGGAGAGCAGGAGCTTTTTCAGGCTTCACCAGGGGGCTACCGACACAAATATCTACTTCATACTCGCATAGACACAGCTGAAATGATTAGTCAATTAATCAATTAGTCAATTGACAGAAAATTAATCTGCAACTATTTTGACAATCAATTAAGAGTTTTAGTAATTTTTGAAGCAAAACATTTCAAACATTTTCTGGTTCCAGCTTCCCAAGTGTGATGATTGGCAGCTTCTCTATATCATATCTGATAGTAACCTGAATATCTTTAGATTTTGGGACGTTGGTTACATGAAACAAGCTATGTGAGTGCATCACCTTGGGCTGTGGGAAATTATAGCTGACATTTTTCTCTATTTTCTGATATTCTATAGACAAAATGATCAGTTGAGAAAATAATCTGTAAATTAATCGGTACTGAAAATAATGAAAATTTCACCATTTTAAGAGACCCAGTCTTCCAGTGCTACAGATCATATAAAGACGGAATGGGAAAGAGGGGGTAAAGGAGGGTGGACAGGAAGAATAAAGGAGAGAATGGGCTGAGGACAAGGTAGAGGGAGGGATGTGTGGGTGGACAGGTCTCTGGTCATGACAGATAGCTGGCATTAGAGGGTGTCAGCTGGCAACTGTGGTACTGTTGGGAGAGAGATGAGCATGGTGGAGAGGAGAGAGGAAGAGTGAAGGAGTTAATGGGCTGTTTGGCTCTCTTTAGCTTGTCTACTGCTAATGGCCTCGCAACACAAGGATAGACAGCAGGAGAGAACACGCAAACACACGCAGATGCACACATGGTACAAACACACACACGCCTGCTGTCTCCACTCTGGTTATGAGCCCTAGATGATTAACAGCTAATTAGGGCCCAATCTGGAAAAGCCATTAAAAGCCTCTCACAGTAAAGGATTGCGCTGCTGTGCAAAACGGCAGCTTGTTTTTGTTGTTGGGAGTGAGAGTTGTAAAAAAGAGAAATCCAGGAGAAGATATAAACATTACATCAAACTATAGCCTGGTTTGTGTTGCTCTGCTATTGGAAGTGTCATAGTTCATCACTAGTGTTTAGTAAAAAGTATGTTTCATGGCAACAGATTAACTGCGAGTATGTGCCTACACATATTGTTGTTTAACCTCTGGCTTACACAAGTACACACAGTGAAGGCTCAAAGACTTCAGTTTGAAATGATGGGTTCGAGGTGCTGGAGAATGGTTGGATTTTAGACAGACTCACTGGAGACGAAGCACCTAAGCGCCTTAAGCCCAGCATGCACCTTAGCAACACTGAAGTTCCTACAGTATACTTAAACGCTTGCTTGTAAAGGCACACTCCCTTTTCCTCGGTCCATCACACACCCACACACACATACACGCTGAGACACTGGGGTCTTGAGGCGGCATGCCACAGAGATCAGGGGCTGCTTGTTGTTTTTACCAGGAGGTCGAAGGAGAGGTTAAGAACTTGATCCCTCCTCCACCAGATAACTACACGTCTCTGGGCACTGTCAGCCTCTCTGACATTCCACTATATATGACCACATCTCACTTCTCTGCTCTGCTAACCATTAGCACGATAGCAGGTGATGTGTGTATGCTTGTGTAATTTTGTGCACATCACTGTTTACCTTCACTGGAGATACTGATATGGAGCAGCCTAAACCACAGGTTGCTGTAGTAGCCATCTTCTAATGTGAGTAGTCTAATGGTAGACTGACTGAGCTAAACAATACAGATTTTAGAGGCTGTGATTGACACATTAAAGAACTTTGCACAATGTCTAAAACACACTGTTTAAACACGGTCTACATGCTAATATAAAGAAGAATGCAGAAAGATATATGAAATGTTTTATTAACATTTGAAATATAACACGAAGAATGAAATTTAATAGAAGAAATATGGTTTTGGATCATTAGTTGACCAGTATGATTGTGATGTGTCATGTTAGTTCAATTTTTAAAATTGATTTTCTGCATCTGTTTTGTAGAAACAAGTAACTTTTTACTCCTAACATTTGTCCAATCAATACTTAAAACGATGTCCGCCCATTTTAGAATAATTTTTTTCCCAGGGAGTTGGGGGTGCAATCACCATCTAACCTATCTGAGCTCTGCAGGGCCCTTTTGCTGCTCCACGTTCACATGTTTGGTTTCTTTCAGTCATCTCTGCTCTTGTAGCGCTGCTGACAGACCTGCAAACCACACACATGGGACAGATGGGCAGCACATTACTTTTGGCCTTTTTCCCCTTATAAAGCATCTGCTCACTCAAAGCAGTGACAGAGACATCAGCTAAACTGCCCTCACAGAAGGAGAGGGAGACTTCCCTCTTGTTGAATGGGCAAACCCAACTGAGTGATGGGTCAGAAGCTGATACTGAGAAGGTTGACCACAGATCACCGCCACGTGTGGTAAACCCTCACTGTAAGTTGACATCTCTGCTCAATGGACGTTAGACACCAAAGCTATCTGTATGAGTCTTTAAAAGCTAACCCTTTTCATTATTCTGCTGCCCAGTGCATTATTACAGAATAACTTCTTTGGGAGAGTGCTAACCTTTGGGATGCTGGAACAGTAAAAGGCTGTGTCTTTATTGCAGAGATGGATATCTGTGCTGTGCTAAGATTAACCGATGTATGTTATTTTAAGTAATTCTCTGTTGAATTATATCTTTGATATTTATTCAGAATTGAATCAAATGACTCAACAAAAATATCTCAAGATAATGTGAAACAGTTATCTCCAGTTATTGTCCTGCTGAGAGTCAACACCACACTTTATAAGTCCAACCAGCTTTCGTTGGTTCTCAGACAGACACTTGGTTTGGTTTATCAGTATATTTTGGAATCCCAGTGCTCATCAAACCAGAGTTGTGGGATTGTGGGCAGCCATTTCCAGTTAACACAAGCCACTATATGCAAAATGGTCAGCAAGAGACAGTGGTGATCTGAAGTAAATACGTGACTGGTTTGGCAAGTTTGGAAACATATAAAGAGCCTGTTAGACCTTGGTAAATTTCTCAAGAGTTTGCGGACCAGACAAGATAATTTAATGAAATGCGCAAATGTGATTATAGTAAGATTTATTTGTGCCCTATCGATGGGGCACTGATGTTATAAGCTTATTAATTTGCACAGTTCACAGAGTTGGCGATCCTTTCCTGCATTTGGCAGCTGGAACTGTCGCTTTTAGCCTGAATTATTTTGGACTTCTTCGTATTTGTCTAACATTATAGTTTGCTCTTCATTTGTAAAATATGCCACTCCTGGAAACCTGGGGAAACCGTGACTATGGTCGCTAGGCTTAGTGAAGCCAGACAACGAAAAGATATCCTGGGTATGTTGAACTTGCATCGTAGTACAGGCCTCATAGTTTAGTGCTTGCTTTTGCGCTATAGCTGTGTGTGTGTGTGTGTGTGTGTGTGTGTGTGTGTGTGTGTGTGTGTGTGTGTGTGTGTGTGTGTGTGTGTGTGTGTGTGTGTGTGTTCTCTCTTCTGCCGTCTAGTGGTCAGAAATTTCCAGGTGCAGCTTTACTTAAAGGAAGTGCTTTCTGAATGATAATTTCTGCTCTGCATTATAATGGTGATCTGCTTCATAGAGCCTCACATTTGTCCTCACAGCTGCTGTCGTTGCAATCACCACAGTGATCTCGCCTGCAGAGGCAAACATCTATGTGGCTGCTCAGTGCTAACAGACGTGTGTCATATTAATATGAGCCAAATCACCTTTACCCCCCAAACTCTCATATACTCACACTATCACCCTCTTTGAAAGTCCTTCTCTGAGGTTTGTCACTTTTATATGTTGACAGCTCTTCACAATTAGAAAAACTATGTCATCATGGCAGACGCGTCCATTATCGTACCAGGTTATGATCAAGTGAGGGTATAAGGGTATTTTTTCCATCTGATAATTTTATAAATGTGATTATTGTGGCCAATGCTGAGAACATTTTAAGATTTTTTGTGTCATTATGCAGAGTTATCCAGGGGCTCTGTATGTGAAACGTGAGGGAGAGCCGGGTACAGAAGATGAAAGGGTGTCTCACATTTTTTCCCACAAGACACATTGCCAGACATGATAGCTCCCCAGCTCAGACCACCAGCTACACAAAGTCAAAGATCATCGCTGTTTACATTCACCTCTCATCCGCACCGCACTCTCTGATCAGACACCAGCTGGGACACACGTAATACTGTTCCCACCAGCCTCCACATCGTATTCTCACAGGAACCCCACAGGAATTCATGTATGAGCTGAGGTAAACCACTGCAAGGACCAGTCACTAACCACTAAGATACACTTACGCACTTGTGAATGACTGAGTGAGTGAAAATCTTAACGTCGTCTGGCCCAGCTTGGCCTCATGTAACAGAACACAGTTACCATGTTAGCCTAGTGCTAATCTATTTCCCTGGTGTCTCCACTGAAAGCCTTGTTGTTGGATGGGAACTACCACGTGGGGTAGAGGGGGGGGGGGGGGGGGGGGGGGGGGGGGGGGGGGGGGGGGTTATCTGGCTAATGTCAGGCAGCGCTCACTGTAGGAGTATTGTCATGCGTAAGGGAAGACATGTTTACTGTGTGCTCAGTGTTTTACGAGCTGTCCCCCCTTCTTCGCTGCCTCCCCCTTTTCCCTGTCCATCTCCCCCTCCTCTTCTTCGTCCTCCTCTTCAATGACGTAATGGAGGAGGCCGATGAGAGCCTGAGAAATGGGATGATCTACTGCTGCTGACATACTCACTCACTAATGTTGTCCTTCTCCCTTTTCCTGCACTCCTCCACACTCTCATTTTACTTCTGCCGACATCTACTGAGATGCTTTTTTGCAACATGCACTGTTTTACACTCCTTCACTCCAGCTCTCTGTCTGTCTTTGCCTCCAAAACTCCTGGACTTCAGATGGACAACAGTTGTCTTTGCCCTCTGCCCCATCCCAAGCTAATGTGGCTACTCAAGCATGAACAAAAATATATATTTTTTAAATTTATTTTCAAGTTGACACAGAGACATGCAATCACAGGCACAGATAATGTATAACTTTAAAGAGAGCTGTGCAATATGGTTGAAATGTTATATAGGATTTTGTTAGCAAGGATGTCTGTAACTATGCTAGTTGCATGGTTTGAGGGATAGCAATGTCAATCAGTCCGCCACATTGGTCCAGACGGAAATATCTCGACAGCTATTACGGATTCCATAAATTTAGTGCAGACATGTGTGTCCTCCATAAAATAAACTATAATAACTTTGTTGATCCCTCAACTTTTCATCTTGTGCCACCATCTGGTAAAAATGTGTATACCACTGTGGTTTAGGAACAAATTTCTGCAAACTAATGATTTTTCCGTCAGCCTCAGCCGCACTTTGTGCTTAGTGCTAATTAGCACACATTAGCATGGTAGCCCACTGAAGGAAGACTGTGAGGATGATAAACATTGTACCTTCTAAAAAGGTTTAGCATGCTGATGTTAGCATTTAGCTCAAAGCATCACTGTGCCTTGTCTAGCCTCACAGAGCTGCTACGGTCATTTTTAATTTGAACAGGATTTTTTAGAAGCATTAAATTGTCAGTTATTATTATGATCTAATTCTGAAATTCGCATAATGATAATATTGAATTGTGGTCTAGCCTTTTCAGAGATCACAAACACACACACACACACACACACACACACACACACACACACACACTCTAACAAGCTGAAGCTCCACATAACCCAACACCCTAATAACCTCTCCTAGAAGGCTAACTACACTCAAGCTGATCAGTTGAGTCATTCATCCTAATCATCTCCACTCTGCGTTGAAAGCCTCCACACCTTCAGAGGGGTGGAGAGACCGTTCAGTCCTCCAGCTAACTCTGTAATCATCTGAGACAACAATGCTCCTCTCAACAGCTATCCAAATATCCCCTCGTTCAGCAGGCTCCTCTGTGGTCCTGTGTTTAATCAGCTCTGACTGTTGACTTAGCTTTTGCTCCTATTGTGGATGTGTCTTATGGCACTGGCGATGTATTTGATGGCTTGTTAGCCTTTTCGGAGTACAAGTGGACAGATGGTTAGATTCTCTGCAGGTGCTTGTTAACAGTTGTTGAGATAAGATTAGAGAATTATGAGGGTTTTTTTGTTGTTGTTTTCACTTGATTCTTGTCAGTTGAAATATTTTATTCCAAATATTTTTAAGAAAATTTTTTAACACTTAAAATTATTTCAACATTTCTAACCTCTCATTTACACTTTTACAGATTATTATGTTATGCTGCATCATACTGTTTGTCATTATTCTGCATTAACTAAGAACTAAAAGGAGAAGACAACAGCTACAGTATCATTGCCTTCTGACTTTTGAGTCACTGCCATTTGCTTCACCCATTTACCTCTCAATCAGTATTGTTTACTCCATTGTCTGTGCTGTAAATTGGACCACTTAGTGCATTCTCACAGTCTACACCATGCCATTTGTCTGCCTAAGACAAAAATCCACCATGACATGTTTGTTTTGGGGAGATACTTTCCCAATCACTGCTCATTCTGCTTCTTTTCACCCCATAACATGATATTGTTGCTTTTCAAGTGGGCGAGGGATAATAAAGAAGATGGGAGGAGAGAGTGGGAGAGCGTTGAGGTTAGAGTTTCAGGTTCCACTTGCCAGCGAGTGCCTCCGTTGACCCATAGCCAGAACTCTCACGGTTGTGACCTATCTAATTAGTGGAGCAGGAAGGGGGAGGGGGACTGAAGTAACACACAACCCATCTGGGGTTCTCTTGGTGTGTGTGTGTGTGTGAATATGAGAATAAAGGAAATGGTTTGTTAGCTGTGTGGCTGCTCTAAGGCTCTCATTCCTTACGTCACCCATTGCTTTTTTCTTTTTCCTCTTCCACGTTTGGGGCCCCCTCTCTCCTGGCTGGCTACAGGCTTCCTCTGCCTGCTTCAAAATGACACTCGGCTTCTCATTTACAGCGAGCTAATAAGCCCTTTAATCAGAGTGCTTGTCAACCTCAGGGCAAGCAACTCCAGAGGAGTTGATCCAAAGGATCAGATGACTGGAAGAAAGAACAGGAGGGAAAAAAAGGAGTAGCACTAAGAGTGAGAGAATATGTAAGAGGGAAAATAAAAGGGGGCTGTTGAACTTGGAGGAAGAATAGAGTCAAAACAAGAGGGATGATAATAGACCGGCTTCTGCTGAGGATGATGATGTTTGGTGTACTTGGAAACATGCAGATCTAATGGGATTTAATAATCTGATTAAATAAATTGCACAATTAGAATATAATAAGACTAAACAAACCTTGCTTTAACTGCTGCTTCAGAATCATTTTGTTCAACATGTGTGATGTTTCACTGCCACACATGCTGAACGTGGTTTTCAGGATGTTTTGATCAGCTAGTTCTTAAACAGTCGTTTTACTATATACAGCCCTGACAAGTGTTTGCTTTATTCATCCGTAATCGATGCAAAAGAAAACAGCCTGCCGCTGACAACACTCTACATACAACATGTGCATTCGATTACACGTCCACACCATCAGTGACACACACACACACACACAGGCACATACACATGCACGGATGCTCGCATCACCGTTTGCATGCAAATGATTGGATTGATTTGTTAAGTGACATTTTAACTTCCTTACAGACAGCTCTCCATAAGTCCTTAAAAAGGTTTTTTAGGGCCAGTGAGGGTTGGAGGAAAGTGTTCAGTGTCACCTCGTTAAGGCCGAAGTGAAATCCAGCTCAATCCAGACCATAAAGCTAACCGCAAACCACAGCGAGGCACACAAACGTCACTGATAGGCCCCGCGCAGCCCTGCAGACCTGTGGCATGGACACACACTTCTACTTTTGAGCAGAAAAAGATCATCACTAAAGCTGAGGTGAAAAGAAAAAGGGATAAAAGCAAAACACACCCGCTTGCAAACAGCAAAGCTTTCCAAGGTGAGGCTGAAGACTCGCCAGTGAGTCGAGATCAGACATTTTAGCTTTTTTCTCCTGAGGACTCAGGGTAAGCCTTGTTTAATGTCCTCCAGCTGGTTAATTGCAATCACTCAGTCTCCAGTTTGATGTCTGAAATACGGATAGCATGTTTTTAAGTCCTCAGTCTAGAATATATCTCTCTTTAAAGAGTAACATATTGACAGACACATAGTCAAACTGTCATTCTTTCTGAGTGTTTTTGTGTGTGTGTGTTTTTTTTTCACACTCCAGCCACAGATGTTTCAGAGGGGAGGAGAACATTAAAGTAATCTGAAACTTGCACACAGACAAGTCGAATTCATTATGATACATTTTCATTAGAATTCACATCACAGCCCGGAAAACTGGCATGCAGGCAAAATAAGCATGAAATTCAGAAAGAGAAAATAATGATATACATTTGAAAACTTGGTGGCTTTGATGGGGGGGGGGGGGCTGATTACCGTAAATGATTGCATTTTTCTACATTGGAGAATATTCCAAATTATTGTTGCCATTGGAGACAAGTCACAGAACACAACAAAGGGGGACCCCCTCCTCATGCTTCAAAGGTGTACTTTGTCAAATCTGCAACAATAGAAATGCGGGATTCCAGTGACTTCTACCCCCTATCAGCATTTACATAAAGGCATGCTAAATTATTCATTAATTATCAGAGAGTCCCCTGTGGACGGGGATGACACACACACTGGCTGCTAATTGGCCCATCAATAATCCTGCCTGGTTCTCCTGAAGTGGCACCAGATCCCACCTCAGGAATCTGCTATCTGCCCCAACCTTCTGCTCAACCATTTCCACAGTGTGGCACTACATGAGGAGACATTTCCACACCTGCTCCCATGGTTGATGGGTTATCAGAACGCACCCAACAAGTAGCCTGAATTTCTCACATGCAGTCTTCTTGGTAAAAGAAAATTTGATCTCACTGCTGATTTTATGACAGCTTCCTGTTGTTGAGATTTTATTAGTATGCTGTTGTCTGTATTTGTTCACAATCATTAATTTACAAGATGATCCTGGTTTATTCTATAATTTTGTGACCATGAAAAGAGTAAAACCATAATTACAGTATGTTTGTCTCTGAGTACTTCTAACTTCCCGTTCCTGTCAGTAGCACTCCTAGTGTGTGTGTCTGTGCCTAGTTGTTCACACTGAAGATCTTTTCTTCATCTTCTCAAATATACAATTTTATTTAAAAAAAACTGATAGATAGTTTCCCAAGGCCGCTGGGCATTGTAGTGTTTAGCACACAGGACTCAAATAGGAGTAAACTGTAGGACTGTTATCAGCTTCAAATTTGTTATGTTGATATTTACAGCAGCAACAGTAACTAAATAAACTACACTTCCTCATAATGAAGGAACCAGTGGATCAGTATGGCACATTGATTTGTTTTTAACAGAGCTGGAGGTGTATGACATAGAGGAATAAGCTATATAAGTACAGTAGAATCAGTTTCATTTCACTATTTTGTATGTGATTTTGTTGATATCGTGATTGATAACGTGAACACCATTAGAGTTGTTTTTTTTTTGTTCTTGTGCAAGCAGTTATTCTCTTTAGACAACTCGACTTCCAGAATGTTTCTCTAATGAGTGAACTTCTGATATGAAGCCCCTGGTTTAGACTAAGGGTGAGAATAAAGCTGTCGTTTTATTACATCCTAATCTAACTGTTGTCACAGTGGCGACATTCTGCTGTTTCTTGAAAGCGCTTTGAAGAGACATGATCAAGGCATTTCGCTGTATCTCCGTAGGCAGAGGAAGATATTCTTTTGAATCTCTGAGATTTAGTCCACTGAGGTTAAATTCCTAAACCTAGACTTCAGTCACAGAGTACTGCTGAGATTTTTGTCAGATAGATGGAGACAGACCAAACAAATATAACGATGCACAGCTATATACGCCGTCTTCAGAAAGGATTCAGAACGCTGCACCTTTTACACATCGTACTGTGTTGCAGATTGGATTGTAAATGGATGAAATTGCCCTTTTGCCCATCTGTCTACACTCAGTAACCCATAACAACAAGGAGAGAACATGGTTTTAAATTTTTTTTTTTTTTTTCTTTTTTTTACAAGTTTAATAATAATCTGAAACGATACTACTTCCAGTGCCAACGCAGCACACTCATATGCACGCTCACATATTCCATCTCCCTCCCTCTTCAAATGGTACATGCAAGTGATTTCCATAAAGGCGGGCCTCTGGAGAGGGAGCTGCAATAACATGGCTGTCTTTGTTTCCCCATGCTGATTGACAGTAGATTGCAGTGCACATTAAATGCCCATCAGACCCAGCTTTAGTTTTAGAAACAGGGGAGCAGGGCCTGTCAAAGGTCAATCCTAGCGCATAATGAACTGATCTCTCTCTCTCTCACTCACTCACACACACACACACACACACACACACACACACACACACACACACACACACACACACACACACACACACACACACACACACACTCTTTCTCACACACAATTCAACCCCAGTCTGCTCGCTATTAAAGTGAGTTTGAATAAAGAGGGTTTCCGTGGCTTATAATGTAACATTAATAAAAAGGATTGCCCTGTGACACAAGCCTTTAAACACACTAACATACTGTGAACATACTGATGCCAGAGGAACAGACAGACATGGAGTCTAGACTGTCTTACACTCTAGGGGTGTTCTGTTTTACTTTAATACTAACTGTTAGTTTTCCTTTGTTTTAGCATTTCCCTCTAGTTCAGCTCTAAACAGAAAATGTTGTGAAGTGAGTCACATGAAGTGGAGGAGAACAGACAAATCTCTCTCCATCTGCTAATTTTGCCGAGTCTACAGCTCTCAGAACAGTGCTTGCATCTAAGTGGGGCATTGCTCAAAATACCAGTGTGTGTAATAACCATAAACCTACAGTACACATGGATTAGCTTTACATCCATGACAAGAAAGCTTTACACCAGACTGTCCTTTAAATATCACGCCTGGGGAATGCTTGAATGATTGTTAATTATGCCATTACTGTACCTATGACACCATAGCTACTTGCTGTGATACCTGCTTTTGAGAAATATCAACACAACTTGAGTTAACAGAAGAGAAAACTCACATTTAAAATGTTGCTTAAACACAAACAATTGTACAAGAACTTTGTCTAATTAGATCTCAATAAAGATGGCAAACGCTTAATAAAAATCAAGAACAGTTTGTAAGTTTATAAGTAAAGAAGATTATGAATGTCAGGAGGCTGAGAGACTCCATGATGACAGGTGTGCATCACATAAACATCACAAAAGAATTCAAGAGGTATACACAGTAATAAAACCTCCATCAAAAAGAGTGGTAGTACGGAGACAATAACACATCAAGTACACTTCATCCTTCTAATTGGTGCAGTATGGTTGGTAACAAAATGTCCTGATGTGTGATACTCAGCCCCAAATAATGGTGTTCTTGCATGTTTCTACACACTGAACCTGAAAACTTCTAAAATCTTTGTCTCCAGGATTTTTTCCCCCTCTAGGAATCCACTGATTCCCACTCCTGTACGATCCACACAGGATTTTTGCTGCAAAGCTTTTTATCAGTTCAGATAATGGAATTTGTGACAGCATAAAAAATTCAGTCAGTGCTCAAGTTGCAGTGAAAACATCATCATCCCGCACACAGTCTCCTCTTTATACCCGTGCTCTCCCCCCCGATTGAAAGTTGTAATTAAGAGAAAGGGGAGGAATCCGATGCAGAATGAGCTGTCAGAAAGTCACATTTAAATGAGGGATGCGCTGGTCTCTGCAGTAAAAATTTAAATTATATAAATTGCCATTTAAGTGTAGCACAGGCTAATGTTTTGTCACAAATTAATGTGACACAAGGCAGCAATGACAATCAAGGGCTGCCTCATTCTAATTTGGTCGTGTTTAGAGGGCTTTTGTGAGCCGACAGCTTTACACAAATTAACACAATTGCCTGTTTTTATGAGGAAACCATAAATGTTTTTCCCTCCTTTGCCGGCTAATGAGGAGAGAAAACGGCTTGTACCTCAACATTATGGCGGTGCAGAGACGTCTGCAGAAAAGCAACATGGTGTTTTTATCCGCCCACAACCAACAGAAAAGAACAAAGACTGAGGCTGAAATGGCTCCCTAATGAACTACAAGAGTCCTCTAATGTTTTGATGCTCCCATATGATCAGATATGGATTTACTGTGCTTTTTGCTCGTTACAGAAATCATTGGCAGATTGTGTCACAGGAACAATTAGCAGGAAAGTCTGCTTTCTCTGAGGAGTTCATCTTTGAGAGACATTAGTGATAGAGGCTGTTCAGTAATGGGATGAGGAACATGTTAGGGGAGTAGCATTTGGTTAGAGTATGGTGTGTAAATGGCGTACATCTGTTGGCATTGACAATACTCCTGATCCTCTGTCCTCTCCTCCATTTACAGGCTCTGGAGAGCGAGTTCGTGTCCTGCCAGCTCCACCAGTGGATCGATCTGATATTTGGCTACAAGCAGCAGGGTCCCGAAGCCACGAGAGCCCTAAATGTTTTCTATTATCTGACCTATGAAGGCGCAGTCAACCTCAGCTCCATCAACGACCCCATGCTCAGAGAGGTGAGGCTGCTACGTGACACAATACATGTACACACACTTTAATGCACGTTTATGTACCGCCTGGCTGATTTAATTCACTTGGCAGATCATGCTGAGTAAGTGGAAAATACCATATTACAGTAAGTACACTTGAGTATTAGCACTCTCAAATGGATGCTTAATCTTCCTATATTATAAAAGCATCTGTCCATTCTCTGCATCTGTATTTCATGATGATTTTTGATGCCATTAGCCATGTTAAAGTGTTTGTAGAATGGCATGGGAGAGCTAAGCTAACAATCCATTGGCAGGTATTGCTGAGCTGAGTCTTTCCCCTGTGTGACACCTCTGAAAGCACTCCACCAAGTGTTCCACTTTAACGCCTTAAAACCTCCTCCTTGGCTTTCATTCATTATTCATCCCCCTCACTTTGAACTGCTGCGCACGCGAGCTGCACTGGCCTGCCCGACAGCAAACACACAAAACACTGAAAAGATAAACACAGCTAGCTTGCCCACAGCCAAACACCAGCCTGACAACTTCACCAATCTGCTGTAAAAGGCAGCTAGCCAGCAGCAGACCAATCTTTGCGGTGGCTAAAAATGGCATGTATCCTATTTTTATTCTTGTCAGCATATACTCACAAGGCTTTGTCCGGGGTTTCTCTTGAGATAATTTCAGTGAAGTAAAACTGGATTCTTACTGTCAGTGTTTGGCTATAAAAACAGTTCATTTACCAAAGTAAGAGGAGATTTGGAAACATGGCGACATCATTACAACAAAGTCCGGAAGGCAAGAAAGATAATCGGTCACACAGGTTGTAAACATGCCAACAGTTTAACCAGATTATTGAAAAATCTTCAATTAAAGGTAAAAACAACAAGACTAGGTCAAAACCTATGGCTGGACCATGTGTGTTTAGGAGGACATAGTTCTTTGTTGTGGAACCTCTGAAAATAAATGGTGTTCTCGTGTTATATTTGCATTCTCCCTGGTGTCGGCCGGTTTTATCCCTTTATCTGTTTGCTTCTCTCAGTCAGTCACAGACATTCGTGTTTATAGGCCCGGCCTCTCTGTTGTGGTCCAGGCAAAACAGCAAGACAGCTTGTGTCTCTTGCCCCATTTGACTTTGTTGTAGAAATATTGCTGCGTTCCCTTATGTTAGCAATTAAAGTGGAGAGTACAATGTTATTATTATCAATAGGAAGAATGGACAAAACAATGAAAACAAGACACAAGTTGTAATAAATCAGAATTATCCTTTAAGCAAAGATCCTCATAGCAGTGACGTATAAATGGAAATGAGATCAGTGTCTATCAAACGGCTGAAATGCGTTTTGCCTCCGCTGTTCTGCTGCCCTTCATGCTCAGTGACTGGAGCATCACGGGCACCAGGGGTAGTTCCTTGATTTATCACCTCATTCACCCTAATTCCCATCCAGATGTGGTTTGGCCTTTAGCTACACACACACACACACACACACACTCACACACGCACACACGCACACACGCACACACATGCAGATTCATTACCAAGGTGCACTGGTCATTTCCACACGCAGTCTGAGCCCATTACCCACTCTACTGGTCAACACACACACACACACACACACACACACGCACACACATGCAGATTCATTACCAAGGTGCACTGGTCATTTCCACACGCAGTCTGAGCCCATTACCCACTCTACTGGTCAACACACACACACACACACACACACACACGCACACACATGCAGATTCATTACCAAGGTGCACTGGTCATTTCCACACGCAGTCTGAGCCCATTACCCACTCTACTGGTCAACACACACACACACACACACACACACACGCACACACATGCAGATTCATTACCAAGGTGCACTGGTCATTTCCACACGCAGTCTGAGCCCATTACCCACTCTACTGGTCAACACACACACACACACACACACACACACGCACACACATGCAGATTCATTACCAAGGTGCACTGGTCATTTCCACACGCAGTCTGAGCCCATTACCCACTCTACTGGTCAACACACACACACACACACACACACACACACACACACACACACACACACACACACACACACACACAGGCACACTCACAACAAAATTGGATCACTGGTACAGCGACCATGGGATGGATAAATCCACATACATACAGGCCATCATCAGAGTCAGGTGCTTGTGATGTGAGTGGTACTAATGAGTACAGGAATGTAGATTTCGGATATGCATGTGTAGCATTTTCAATAAATCATGAATTGTGTTACATTTTGTGGGAAACCTGCTGCATTACTTTACAGCAAAAATGAAAGAAAATGTTGTTTCCTCTTGTAAATTAAGTGAATTATGTGTGAAATATGAAGCAATGAGAGCAGCAATGTTTGTTTCACTCTTTAGACATGAAAAAAGAGAGCGTTTGTTGTTGTCCCGCTCCCCCCTCTGATGCTGTGAGTCCAATCTGCTGGATTTCACCTTCGAATACGCCGTCAGTCTGAGCACTTTAATTAGTTAAATAAACCAAAGCAGTGTTATCCCTGTGAGCTGAGCCAAGGCTCTCCTTCAACTGTGTTTGTGCGGAAGGAAGCATGCCCTGTCTGTGCAGAAGGTGGAAACAGAGTTCCAGGCCTGGGCCTTGTCATAGCTGGAAGCTGGGGGTGGCTGAGGGCTACAGGAGCTTTGAGACTGAGGGCTTTGGGTTTGAAAGTGTCCCCAGAGTCTGCCATTACTGAGTGACAACTGTTTCAGCCTGAGCTGTGGTCTGGGCCAGGCTAGGCCACATTAGGACAGGCCCCGGGGCTGTTCAATGTCAGGGGGATGGGTCACAGACTGTGTGTGTGTGTTTGGGTCGGAAAGGTAGTAGATTGGGGCTGGCGGTTCTGTATTCCTGGTTGGCCAATTCTGTATTCCTGCCATGCTGTTTGGCAACCGCTAACTCCCACCCGCTGCAACCAACCTCACATACACAAATACACACAGACTCCAGAGATTTGTATGGATCATACCTTGATATGTTTGTACGTACATATTGTATGTATACATGCATTCACTGGTATGTGTATACCTTTGTATATTTATGTGTGCTCATCAGCATAAATGCACATGGCTGTGTGTTTATGTGTGCATTTCTGCTCTGGGGAGAGAGTTTGGAATATTTCAGCACAGATTAGGGAATGCTGTGGAGACCACTGCTGTGTTTTTCAAAACCATGATTACTTCCTGTCCTGCCTCCGCCGCAAGTCAAGAGAGCTGTGTGTGTGCAGATGCATTTATGCATTTGTGTGTGCAACCTTGTGCATGGCATTCACGGACATCTGTGTTGCTTCTCAGTGTATAAAGAGAAACACACCCTGTGTTGCCTTCTCTTCGTTGTACAGGGCTTCCCCTCTTTCACATGTGATTATGGAAAATCCCACAGCCTCTCACACCAGTAACAAAACACAGAGCCCCGTCTGAATTGTATAGTGTGTGCGTAATTCGGCAGAAGACGGGAAATATACCCACGCGAGTGAACCTGCTTTGACACTCAGCCAAAGTCATTCACCAAACACAAGGACCACTGGTTTATTTTCTTTGGACAATATGCCCTTCACTGCATTTCTTTTTTTTTCTTTCTTTTTTTTTTTAAGTAGGGACATCTAAAGCTGAAGATGCAGAATATGCTGCTACGCTGTTTGTCAGAGATACAAGGCCATTATAGTTCTGTTCATAGAGTCAGTGTTGTTGGGTCGATTTGCATAAAAAACAGCATGTTTTACATGGAGATCCATCTTGTCGAGTGGCTGAGTAAATCAAAGGCCAGGCTGGGACATCTGAGCCGAGGGCGTCTCAGCCATTTAAATGTATAGAATATAGAAAACCTTCATCAGACATGGGCCAGTGCCCCCAAAAGAGATTGGCCTTGTGGATGGCCCTTCATATAATCACCTGAGCATCTCTTTGGCATATAGGGAGAGGACATGCTGACCTAGACTCAGCCACTTTCCAACGTTCCACAGCCTCATAAATGTCAGAGCTGAACTTAATGAAGATAGGTTGAGTGGCTCTGAGGAGCCTCTTCTTCACATTAGCTTAAGCAAAATGCTGGGCTCTGCGGGCAGAGGAGAGGGGAGGCACTTTGACCTTGAATGATACACTGATGTCCTCTCACTAACAGACCAACTGTGGATGAGATGGAAAATGTTACGATTCTCTGTCATGATCAGTGACAGTGATCACGTGCTGTTGTGATCTTTGATCTTTGAGGGTCTTTACTTAAAAAAAAAAAAAATCACAATACTTTTCAGTCATTATCATGGTAAGCAAACCTAATCTTTATCATGTATCATGTCTTAACTTATCACGTGCTTTTATTCTTTAGACTGTAATTAGGCCGAGTGGTGAATTTACACTCTCCCATACAGTGGAGGATTTCATCTTATTGTTATTCTCAGACAGAATGATTAATGCAGGTAAAAAAAGGGAGAATCAAAAGAAAAGTTCAAAACTTGCAGAATGACATAAACGTTTAATAGAGTAGATGACAAGAGAAGAATATGATCTCCTCTGTCTTATAGTTCTGAATGGACAATTTTGGTGTCTGATTATTGAACCTAAAGAATCAGAATCTTGTAGAAGACAGTTGAGATCTCTCCCTCTCCTCGCCTCTCTGGTCTCTGGTTAGTTTCAGACAATGGGTAAGAGCAGACTAACTTCCCAACCTTTTTTCTCATGGAAATACCATATGCAGGCCTCAGCTATGAGCTCATTCTCGCAGGCCTCGCCAAGTCAGGCTCAAACGTCTCAGCCTACACACACAAGCTGTCACTCCCACACAGCCAGTCACAGTGCACACCAACATACTGACAGGTCTGTCATAATTTTGTGCTGGCCCTTTTCTCTCTGCCGGTCCCTTTTATAAACCATCTATCATACTATATCTGTTTCACACTATGATGATTTTTGTAATTTCTGCTTAACGTTTTTGTACAAACTTCTGCTGACCCTTTCTTATATTCAGTTGTTTTCTGCACTTTGTGTTTTTAGGATGTTTTTTTAAAATAGAAATATTAAAGCGTTTTATCTTTGCGCCTGCATATGCCCAAATTTTCTTTTGTAGATTTTTTTTTTTTTATAAATTTTTTTAATGTTTCTTCTTCTTTCTCTTCCTAGATTTTATTGGATATAGAAATAGAAGTTTCTTCTTTCCTAAATCACATTAAAATAAAGCAAAGGAAAAAAATGAATGCACTTATGATAGCCAATAATGTTAGCATTGCTGTAACAATTATTTGCTTGATCCATTAGTTAATTAGTTAATCAACACAAAATTTCTCTTTCTTTTTTTTTGCAATCTAAAACAATAGTATGGTAATGTAGAGGAGGGGGGTATATTGCCATAGCCCTGTACGTCCATACACTGCTGTGGGTGTGTTCCATCCTGTGCTGGTTGGCCTGACAGTGAGCTGTGTGATGATGTCCAGAAGCTGCTCGGCCGGCGTCTGCTTTGACATTTATGGTCCTATACCTCTTCATTAACACCACCTAACCAGCCAACAAGCCCGCCTGTCCCAGCCCTCCTCTGATTCTGTGTGTGGCTGTGGAGGATAGATTGATGTGTGTGTGAGTGAGTGTGAGTGTGTGTGTGTGTGTGTGTGTGTGTGCGTGTGTGTGTGTGTATATACGACAGTGAAAAAGCATGTTGAACATGAGTGCATTTTTTTTCTTTTTTTTTGTTCATTTCTCTCCATTTTCTTGTTGTTTAAATACAATATTGTTAGATTGGTGTAGTATTTATCAGATAATGATGTGATCTTAGGAAATGTGTGATCATGTTAGACATATAAACTGTCTTTTTTTTTTTTTTTTTTTTTTTTTTTTTTTTACATTAGTACTCATCTGACTTACAATGATGCAACAAAAATCTAAATAAAATGAAGAAGGCTAAACTCTTTTCTTCTCTCCTTCCTCTCTTTTCTCCCTCAGGCTGTGGAGTCTCAAATTAGGAGTTTTGGACAGACCCCCTGCCAGTTGCTCATTGAGCCACACCCACCCAGAAGCTCAGCCATGCAAGTGGTGAGTGATGCACACACATATATGCAAACAGATAATCTAAGAAACACACACACCACTGTGCTTATAATGCTCCAGCCTGAAAATACTATGATGGATCAGAAGCCAACACAGCTACAGTATCAGCTCTTGTGCTGCCTGTTTAACGCCGTCTCTGATTCCTGGGTCTGCCCTGATGTTGGCACTCTGCTTCACATAAGTCTCAATTTTTTGGCTCATTCTTTTCATCCCTCATATGCCTCCTGTCCTCTCTTTTCCCATCTAAA
Source organism: Seriola dumerili (assembly GCF_002260705.1). NCBI lineage: Eukaryota > Metazoa > Chordata > Actinopteri > Carangiformes > Carangidae > Seriola > Seriola dumerili. The sequence continues at coordinate 4,743,837 of NW_019174290.1, forward strand.
ATTGTGGGAAAATAAAGTCTTGGGTTTGAAAGCATCTCCTCTCTCATCATTAGTGAGGTGTGTGTGAAAGGGAAAGATCACAAGCATTTGTGTGCATGTGTGTTTAGTAAAAGGTTTGCGGGAAAGGCACAGCTCCTGGCAGGAAACCTGGGTCTGTGCCAGATTTTCAACCTGAGCTAGAAGCAGAGGAGATCAGCGAAGGAGAGCAATGAGCAGCAGTCCTGAAGGCACGGCTTTTTAAGGGCCAAGGAGTGCAGTCAGGGTGCCTGCTTGTGATGGACCAAGGCCCCATGAGTCCCTATTAGTGTGGTGTCCCTGTGGCGCTGACAGCTGGCTGTAGACCACCACCCAGCGCACACATGTACACACACACACAAACTCAGACTGGTGCTTTGAATCCGCCTCACTTACTGTATGGGCAAATTCCTCTGAAATGTTTTTATTTTTACTCTACCACATATAGTTTTCAAACATAATATTCAGACGCCATAATTCAGTCTCATTTTGAACCCTTGCCGCAGCTCCATATTCCTTCAGAACACCCTGTTCTCTTTTGCTTTTACGTGTTCTTGCTCTTTGCTTTCTCTCCATCCTCTCGCATGTGAGTGTGTTGTCAGAGTGTCGGCATCTGCCCATGCTGGTGGTAATGATACTGTCAGTACGTCTGGTTAGCTGTCAGACACACCGGATTTACTCAGGTCTGTTCCTGATGTTAAACACTGATGTTCTTCTTCTTTACACGCAAGGAGGAAAATGGCTCTGTGTTAGAGCTGCTTAGTACAAACACTCTGTAAATGGCTCTATGTAAGCTCCTGTCTAACCGGAGGAAACACTGATAGGTCAATGAAACCTCTTTTTTTTTTTTTGTTATGACTATTTTGTAGTTGGTGTTTCTTACTGTGAATAAGTAAAGAGCTGAAATCTAATGCAATGTATATTATTTTTATGAGCATTTATACTTTTTGCATACTATAAAACGTAGTAGTAGTGCTGAAACGACAAATTAGTCAATAACAATATAGATAATCAATTAATCATTAAAGTCATGTAATAGGCCAAACATCTTCTGCTTTCAGGTTCTCCAATGTTGGTATTAGCTTCTTTTCTCCATCATTGTAATTTGAATGTGTTCGGGATTTTTGAATCAAAATAAGTCCCCATGATTTTTACAGTTTCTTTTGACAGTTTTTAGTCCAAAAAATAGATTATAATAGATTTATAGATAGATAGATAGATTATAGATAGATTTATAGTAAACTCATTATTAAATTATTTGTCAAATTAATCGATAATGAATATAATAATATAATTGTTAAACCTCAAAGCTGAATCAGTTTAGTCGTCCTGTTTTTCCTGAAATGTTTCTTCAAAACCAACCTCCTGCTTTTTCTGTTCAAACTTTATAACAAACTCTTTTTCCTAGCTTGTCTGTGCTGCTGAAATGCTGCTTACTTCTGTCCTTCTCAAGCTTCCTAACTTTCTGTCTTTTCCTTCTCTTTCCTCCCTCTCCCTTTGTTTTTTTCCTCGCTAACACCGACTGTGGCTGCGTCCCTTCTCTTTTTTTCTTTTACTTTACTTTTCCACATCTCTTCCCCGCGTCCCGTTGTCCGTCCCGGGGGCCTGAACAGTATCTTCTCCTGCAGACCCCGCTGATGTTTACGGAGCAGATGCAGCAGGATGTTATCATGGTGTTGAAGTTCCCTTCAAACTCTCCTGTGACCCACGTAGCAGCCAATACCCAGCCGGGTCTAACGTCACCTGCCATCATCACTGTCACCGCCAACCGCCTCTTTGCTGTCAACAAATGGCATGGCCTGACAGGTGAGAGATTTATGTCCATGCACACATACTGTATATTCAGGTGGTGTCCCATCATTGTTTTTGTGCTATTAAAAGATCTGTGCAATTAAAAGAATTTGCTCTGTGATTTTAAGCCGGTGCGATTCTGCATCATATTAACTTCAAGGGTATTTTATTCAGGTGAATATAATCTTTTGGTACCACAGAATTATTTTCACACTTCCTCTTCTCATCTCTCCGCTCCGTACTTAGTGGTGTCTAATTAATCTGAGGATTGACCCGTCTCGTCTCTATGGGATAGACGTTGATTTGGGAGACAGTTGACTGTGTCTACTGGATAGCAGTATCAAATGTGACACATACAGCAGCCAGCATTAGGTCTCACGTCCACCTCCATACATCAGCCGCTCACTTCACAAAACCTTATTTACTCAACATCCATCCTACCCCGGAAGAAACATTAAATTTGATATCTGTGAATTTATTCGGATGAAGACTGATCGGTTTTCAGCAGAATACAACCTCATCCATGCGCACCACAGACCAGATGGATTAACCTAAATTGTTTAGTGAGCTGGCATAATAAATAAAGATTTTTCATGTTGCTGTTAGAAAAGCGAAAAAATGGAGATATGTGCAGATCCAAACTTGTGTTCAGGTGCAGAACAGGGAAGCACGTCAACAATAAAAAATTTAAAAAGATTCAAATTTTGTTCACGAGCAGATTGAAAGCAACACATTCACATTTAATGTTTTACTTGATGCAGCTAATATACACAAGTTCTATTAAATTGAAATACTGTATCAGTGTTTATGTTATGCTGTGATATCTAAACCAATACACTGGTGCAGAAACAATCAATAATCGATTAGTCGATTGTTAATCAACAGTTTTGGTGAGATTAAATGTTTAGGTCAACTTCTCAAATGTTAGAATTACTGTCTCTCTCTGGTTTATATTATTATAAAGTGTCTTTGGGTTTTGGACTGTTGATCAGGCAGAACCAGCAATGTGAAGAGGTAATCCTGAGTGCTTCGAAATTGTGACGTTTTTTTTCTGAAATTTTATAGGCTGAAAATGTAAACTGTAATTGTAAAGACTTAATCAGAGAAATAATCATCAGATTAATCCATAATGAGTACAATGGTTAGTTTCAGACGTCTGCTTAGGTTCTGGGACACTTTATAGTCTGAACAATTAATTGGTTAATCAAGAAAATAATCAAGCTGTTGATGGATGAAAATAATCATGAGTTGCAGTACATAAAACTAAATCAGCATTATTCGTTACTAATGGGCTGAAAAAAATGCTATTTTATGTCCTGCTTTTACAGTTGAATACAGAGAAGTCCGTTTTTTGAATCAGTTTAGCAAAATGTGACAGCTGCCTGGAGCTAAAGTGACTTGGTTGTGCCAAGAGATGCATATTTTAGGCCACAGTTAGCGTAAGGAATCATTGTCTCTATGGCCTTGGTAGCTTTTTGACATAACTGATGTCTAATTCGTGGAAGAACTCGTGGGCCGGTAGGTGACACTGACTCTATGGTTATAATTTTCAGTGTGTTGTAATGAACCGAAACCCAGTGTCTACTGCACAAGGCCACACGATTACAATATTAATCCAGTCTGTCTTCTGTTCTTGTCAGGTCATCAGAGCTCAACGGTGCAGGACCAGCAGTACCAACTTCCTGTGGAAATTGACCCGCTGATAGGTATGCTGTCATTAATGACTGTAAAAGAATCCACACACATACATATTCTTTACATACTGCGAGCTTAAATATGCATGGAATGATTTTTTTGTGTGGATTTATGTATGAATCCTGCTGGCATCTTGGTGACTCATGGCAGTCTGCAGTCCTGTGTCCCTGGACAGTAGATTAGAGTTGTTTCTCAGCCTCTGCCCCAGTTCACTCCTCATGATATAGCCCCTGCTCTCACACTAAACCATTTGCATGCAAATTGGAATGCAATGAGCTGTAGCCTAGGCCGGCATTTCATCATCAACTCCCCCTCTTTCTCCCTCTCCATCGTCCCCTCCCTCCCTCCCTTTCTGCATCCTCTTTGGTTTAATTTGAGCGGAGGGAAAGGACGCGTGTCAGTGGAAATGAATATGAATGTGGTAATAATGTGTGATTGAGAATGCACGGCGGACGGCTGTCAGGACAATATGGGCGCCTCTCATCCTTCACGACTTGTTGATGAGCAGGAGAAGAGTGCCGAGCTGCAGTGATGTATGGGATGCACTGGCGGAGCAGGGCGAGACCAGCCACTTCTATCTGCTCCCGCCTTCGCCTCTGTCGATTTCCTGCAGCCGCTCACAGTCTCACATCTGCGAAGGGCGCTGTTCCTTCTCTGCGATTGTTGTGGTCACTCTCTGTCTCACCAGACCATTTCCATACACTTTGTTTTTTGTTTTTTTCTAACACTTGACTACTGAAAGTAACCAAGCTTTATTCTCACATATTCATCTTTATTTGCACGTACAGTGTTTCTCTTGGCCCCTCTGTACAGGCAGAATAAAGAAATCTTTGTCTGTGCATCAGTATTTATACACTGCATGTTTTATAGAAGCATTGCAGTGGGTGTATGGTGTCATTGAATACACATTTTTCAGGCAAATTCTATCCTTTAAATCTTTAATATTTTTTGTTTTGTTTTATCATGACACTGTTGTTTTCTCCCATCTTACACTAAAGCATAGATAATGTTCTAAATAATATATTTTTGTGTTTGTGGGGGAGCCTGTGAGTGTTTTGGGGGCGGTCGAGGGGATTTTGTGCTTGTCAGTAATATATTTACACTGTTTGCATTCCTGGAGGAGTCTCAGCTAAACACAGTAAATTGAGGATGAGTGCTGAGCCAACTGTGGCTTTGGGGAATGTTAAAAATGGGTTGAAATATTAGTTGTAGCAGGTATACTGGACTTTCTCAGTTTCCACTCTAAACAAGCTTTCCCGACACCTGTTCTCCAGCGCTTTTGACTCCAACAAATAAGAAATACTTCACAATGGACATATCTCTTTAGAAAAGAAAAAAGATACCACTTACTGAAGAGAGAATGTCAATAAATTTGCTTTGTAACTAACCATTGGCTCAATTACACAAGCAGGATGAATTTGCAGTGTGTGTTCTGACTTGAGTGGTGCGCATATTTTGTGAAGAAGAAGCATGCTATCATTTCTCTGACTCTCACAGAGGTCTTGTATATTTATCCTCTAGGATTTTTCTTAGTATTCTCTCACAAATCTTTGCACTGTGAAACTTAAACAGAGATGCATCAGAGTGTGAGCCCTTTGAAAATAGCTGAGAAGTAAATAGTATAGATGTTATAGATGTAACACTTTTCTGTCCATTTTCAACAGTCTTTTATTTGCTCATTTTATTTTTACCCCTCTCCTCTCCAGCCAGTAACATGGGCAGTCACCGTCGCCAGATCTCAGACCTGCTGGACCAGAGCATTCAGATCAGCTCACAGTGTTTCATCATCACAGCCGACAACCGCTTCATCCTTCTGTGTGGCTTCTGGGACAAGAGCTTCCGGGTCTATTCCACTGACTCAGGTACTGTTTATCCCTAGCTGTTAATGTTGTCCCCTGAGGTTTCATATGATCAGGAAAATCACACAAAACTGCTTCTCTCCCAACTTTTTAAATATATACCACATCATGTCCAAACATCTTTATCGTAAACATGCATTAGCATAGACCACTATTTCCATTCTGCAGATTTGTTATCATCATTGTATCATTTCTCTTCTATTTAACATATGACATGAAACACTCACTGTACTATATGTATTTTCTGTCTCAACAAAAACCTAAAATGCATTTGTCGAAAACATGATTTGCCTGTGATGCTACATTTTTTAGGTTGGAACAGAAAATAAATCCATGACGGTGCACAGCCTGGTAGCTCTTAGTGACACATTCATTATGAATTGAGGGATACATGAAGCTACATGCCAGAAATAATGAAACTTGATTATTTGCTTAATAATGGCATGGACCCCAGAAGCTTTAATTGCAGTAGTATGAAGCTGCATGGTGCCATGAAACTGATGTTACATTCATGCCACTTAAAGCATGACACCTTTCTGTTTCTGTCTTGTGCCACTCTCAGGCCATGATGTCAACTCTGAACATCAGATGTCTCATAAACTCATAAGCAGATTGCATTGAAATATGAGGAACACATTAAAAGGATTAACCTTTTTAGAGTTAATGAAGCTCCATGGGCTTTCCTCTAGCACCATCCTCAGGACACACGTCTTCTTCTCCTGAGCCTCGCTAGTGAGGTTCTAAGACAGACAAAAAAAAAATCATCAGTATGTTTGTCCAACACTCTTGTATTATGTCATGTAATGAACATTGCAGCTGTTAGTAGCCTTTAGAATTGAAATATTTCAGATCATCAGTTCAATAAACAGTGCAGTTTACAGTCTCTGCTGTTTGTTATGCTGAGCTTTACTGTACTGTGCTGTACTGTATTGTAGCTGTCCCAGTGCAATTGTTAAAAATTACACAATTACTTGCTGCAGAAAGGCTCTCTTTAGTTCCTCTTTATTTTGCCAGTTGAAGGCATGTCTGCTGTCAACACTTCATTGTAGCTGCATATAAAATCAGCTGTTTGGTTTAACAGTTGAACTGCATCATTTCTTTGAGATACTTTCAGCTGCAGCACATAACTCTCTTCTCAGGCTTGAAGCCATTGTGTCAAGTTATTGTTTTAATTTAGTGAAGTCCAGTTTGATTTCTTCTAAGTACCGGGTTTATAAAAGATTGGAAAAACCTATCACATAAATATTGGCTACCTTAATATTTACCCAATTTGAATATACCGTACAGTCCTTCACAGTGGTATCGTGTGTCTGATACTCGCATACACACAGATGAATGCAGACATTTTGCACATACAGCACACACACATACACAGGCGTCATCAGGTCAGGGGTCCTAAATGAAACTGTCTGAGGCTTCATCTCTGTACCCGGCTCCTCAACTCTTCTCCCCAGCCCCATTCAGAATCCTACACACATCTATACAACAAACCCCGATTCAATTTCTGCAGGCCAGGCCCTCCCTGTCTTTTAATGGAGGAGGGAGGGAAGGAGGGATGGGGGCACAGAGATAGCTCTATTGTGTGACTGCCACCGGGGTGTACGACTGGAACGTGAACACAGTTTAATCGCACACGCTCAACAGCTGCCACCAAGGGTCCCTAAAGCCCCCAGGTTAAAGAACTGAGGGATTTTATCAATTACAAGACTTGATTGGTACACATTCACAAAACACATAGCCTCATACGCATGCGTGCACACACATCCAATTTAATTTTTCTGTGTGTGTGTGTGTGTGTGTGTGAGAGCAGATTAGTGTTCAATATGAGGTTCATGGTAGCCATTATTGCTCCAGCCATCATTTCTTATTTTCAGTGTTTACAAAGATGTCAAACATTTTACATCTTTGATGTCTCTGTTCTTCTTTGGAAGTTTACTCAGTGACCCGCCCAGTTTCATAGTAATCCTCATCTTTTCACTGAGGTATGGCTCAATTATCCAATGGACAGTGATTTTGACTCCTAGACAGAAATGTCATGTGTTGCAAACTATTCACTGTTTGACTGCAGAGGTCACACTATGAGGAGCGTAATGAGTATTAGACAGCTAGACAGTGGAGCTGTGGTCTGGAAATCTGACAGCAATTAGCCTCTTTATATATACACATGGAGCGCACTGCATGTGTGTGGACACACACACACACACTGACTCATACGCACATAGTTGGAACAAATATTTATTCTTGTCTGGGAATTAGTAGAGGTCTGATCTTGTAGTACAACTAGCCAAGCAGACACATGATCAACAAACACATGGTGTGGAGTTCAAAAGAATATCCATTTATAATCTACAAATTTATGACTAATTTACTAATTTTATATATGTATATATACATATATACATATATGTGTATATATATATATATATATGTGTGTGTGTGTTCTTATATGTTGTGTGTAAATGCCCTGTTTGTAGACAAATGAATATTGATACTTCCGAACATGTGTGTGCTTTTGCAGGCAAACTGACTCAGATAGTGTTTGGGCATCGTGACGTGGTGACGTGTCTGGCTCGCTCTGAGTCGTACATCGGAGGAGACTGCTACGTCCTTTCAGGCTCTAGAGATGCCACCCTGCTGCTGTGGTACTGGAACGGAAAGCACAGCAGCATTGGAGAGAGCCCAGGCAGTAAGTATAAGTACACTGGCAAACCTGCCCGATATGTGAACACACACACGCGGGTATTCTCTGAGTGCTCACTCTCCCAGACAGTTCTGACTCTGTGATTTACGGCCTCCTTCTGTAAAGTAACAACTAGTTTCGTCTGACCAGGCCAGGCCTCCTGCATACAGATTGGATTTCGCAGCTCTGTCGCACCAGGAACAGCTTTCGATAATGTCTTTGAGATTGTGTGTGGGTTTCTGAGACCAGATATTGTGTGCGTGTGTTTATATATATATGTGTGTGTGTGTGTGTGTGTGTGTGTGTGTGTGTGTGTGTGTGTGTGTGTGTGTGTGTGTGTGTGTGAGAGAGAGAGAGAGAGAGAGAGAGAGAGAGAAAGAATCTGTCTTTAATGTGAGTGAAAGTGAGAGCCACTTAGAGACGTTAAATGTGATGTTGGGGGTCGTCGGCCAGCACGTGAAAGTTCACCACCATCTGAGGGCCACGGGGTCACGCTAGTCGATAAAAGTGAAAAATGTCTCGGGCCTCCCTTATGTTACCATAACATATGGCATTAGCCATGATCAAAGCGTTGCACACACATTGCTCAGTACTTAGCCTCCTCTGTGCTAATTTGGTCAGCTTAGATCAACGTACATGTTGTTAAGTGATCCATTACAAATGGGCTGAAATTTATGACAAATTGTGATTTGGTTAATAAGCCACACTGGTTTTTGATTTGGGGGACAGAGCGTAGATTATTGTTTGTCACTTACCTCATGTACGCTGATGTGGGACGTTGGAATCCAGAGAAAAAGTTTTCTTATTCCCGCAAGTTAATTGTTAAGAATTTTGAAACTTTTTCTAAAGAAAGAATAAATATTTCTGTGAGTTGAAAAATAGGGTAATATAAACCACATTATTATTCTCTGGTCTCATTTTGTATTATTTATTTCTATTTTTTGCTCACTTTATTTTTCTCAACAGAGAACATAACAACTAGAGACAGATTTTATTTTATCAGCTGATGTTTCAGCAAAACTGTGTCTGTTTCAGAGCTTTGTTGTTGTCACTGTCACAGCCTACAAGTTGTTTACTGAATGTGACTGAATATTGCGAGGTTACACTAAAGTTTATATTAACTGGCTCAAATAATGACATCGTGCTGTACTCTACTTCTTAAATATAACAATTTAACTACAGCTTTATAAAAACAGATTGTATTTTGATTGATTCATGGAATTATCTTGCTAAAGTGGTTGTGTGTGTGTGTGTGTGTGTGTGCGTGTGTGTGCGTGTGTGTGTGTGTGTGTGTGTGTGTGTATAAGAGAGTGAGTAAGTGAATGAGTTAGTACCCATGCATGTGTTGTACATGTTCTTGTAAGCATGTGTGTGTGTGTGTGTCAGTCTAACCTCAGTTGGCTCAGTGCAGTTACCACGCTGTAGCTAGAGAAGCAGACAAAGCAGTCGTCATCCCAACCCCTCACCGCCACAATGTGATGCTCCATTGCCCCAGACCACAGGAGGCTCTTCCAGACATGAGGCTCTGCTGTAGACACACACACACACTCACACACTCACCCTCACATGTATTCACAAAATATATACAGACAGCAGACTTTTCTTTATTCCTCTTCCAAAAAATGAAACACTTTCAAGCTTAAGTCTCCACATACACTTGTATAGGAGCACGCACACACACACATTCCTTTTCATGCATAATCCTCTGTGAATATCCCACACACTTCATAAGCTTGACACAAATGCCTCTGAATGGCTGATATGCACATGTACACGCTGACCTACACTCGCTTGAAAACATGTTTTCACAGACACCACTGCCATCTGCTGGTCACTGCCAAGGTGACACTTGTTAGTGATCTCAGTTGTTTTTGTTGTTTTGAATGGACTGAACACCCTGAAGTGATGAAGATGAACATTTTCTTTAGTTATTAAAGCACCAGCAATATTTATGTATTATTTTTTTCCATCATAAATGTTTTAAACAGAACACGTGTACACACCATCGTGTATTTATTTATACACACACACACACACACACACACACACACACACACACACACACACACACACACACACACACACACACACACACACACACACACACACACAACTACTTTTTCCACACTTGTCCAGACAGTTGATACCCTCCTCAGTGTTCCAGCTTAAGTCATATACAGGTATAATACTGTAATCAGATGCAGCCCTGATTCAAAAATAAATGGCAGGTAGAGGCTCAAAAGGTTAAGAGATCCAGCAATATATCAGCTTTATTGATCTTGTCTGAACAAAGTGGAACATCATTCTTAAATCCCCAGGCTTGTAGGGCCTAACTTAGCTTTGCCCACCTCGATTGACCAGTGTTTGTGCTGCTGGTGTTTATTTTCAAAGAGGACGTAAGGAGTTTAAAACAGGCCACTAGCATGAAAACAGGTTAGGTCAGTAATTAGTACACAGTAGGTTTTTTTTGTTTGTTTTCTTTGTTTTCTTTGTTTTGCTTTACGATTTTGATCATTAATCACTTCAGTGTGAATATCCCATTCCAATTTGAACATGGATTATTTGAATTTCTTTTATTAATAATTTCAATTTCCAAACATGTTATTTTTTCAGTCACAATCAGTTTATCGATTTAGGTATCCCCTTGGATTCAGTGATCTTATTAAATTGAAACACTGATGCAGTCTTCACATGTGACAGGAGTTAAACTTGCCCTCTAGTTTGCCTTTTTACAAGGGTTCAGTGAGCAGTGTGTTCTGTATAGAGTCTTGCTGCTAAATCTAATTAAGGCTTAACAGTAGCTGTGGCCTTTGTGAAAAAGTATCTGCCTTGTTAGTGAACCTGTATTGAGTTTTATGTCATATAATTGAATTAAAGAGAGAAACTGCATTAACAAACTCTAAACCATATTTGAAACTACTACAGTATATCACAAAAATATTGTATATTGCTGGGTTTTATTGTAGGAAAGGAAATTTTATTTTCTGTATTACTTAAATTACATCCACACTAACCCTAAAGCCGTTTTGGATTGGTATACAAATATTTGTCGAGTAGTGTTATCAAGGATTTAAACATAAATCATGCACTGAGTGTCACTGCTGTGTGCCTCTTTTTGAGCTGAACTTGACCTCTAGCAGAAGAAGATGGGGTCACTAAAGACAAGGACCCCTCCCTGAGCAATAAACCCCTGATGAACTCAATGCTCCAGTTCAGGGATGCTGCCTCACTACTGGCCACTGAACACACATATTCACAGCTCTGTTGGCCTCCACAGTTTTCACACTACAATAGGAATAAAAGTTTGGAAACAGCATCTGTCGGCCATCGATCCATCTACATTTGTTGTAGTAATGCCGAAAAGTCCAAACTCCATGCAAGTGTGCATTTGTGTGTAATTGTGTGTGCATGTGCTTACAGACAGAGAAGTAGAGAGCGATTTTGTTTTGTCGCTCGCCCTGACAGCTCAAACCAAAACAAAATCACACAAACTTCATGACTTGGACCATAACACACTCTCGCTCCCTCTGGCTCTGCTTCTCTGTCTAATGCAGAAACATCTGGATCCAGTGAAGGCGGTCATGGGGAGAAGGTTTTAAAGATAGGGAGAGGCGGTGGGTGACAAGTGCTAGAGAGGGGAATGAGGGGAGAAATGTGTTTGCAGGGTAACAGGCTCAAAGTCTGTGAAACAAGGAACAATACAGATGCTTCCATGAAAAAAGAAAATATAAAAATAGAGCTGAACAACTTAATGACATTTTGGTTTTTGTGTTTAATTTTATACATCATTGTGTTTCTGTGTTTTCACATGGTTGTGCATAATGCTTTTTACATGACTGAATTGCTTTTATGCGCTAATCTTATTTTTAATTTCATTAGTCAGCACTACAGTGTAAAGAATGGTGAAATTAGGATTTTTTGCTTTGTACTCCCTCTAGTGACCAAATGTGGTTATATACTTTTTTGTGATGCTGTTGTTGGTGATATACAGACCTGTTTTGTTTGTGTTTCCCCAGCAGAGTTCACCACACCACGGGCCATCTTAACGGGCCATGACTGTGAGGTGACATGTGCAAGTGTATGTGCCGAGCTGGGTCTTGTCATTAGTGGCTGCAAAGGTAAGATTGTGTGTTTGCCTGAGTAAATACATCCATAATCTAAATTTATACTTCACAACAAAAAGACTCACCAATATGGCTGCCTGATAAAAGGGAGTACAAACTGACGACCTCTTATTATGTTTTCTCATCTGTTTGCAGAGGGTCCTTGTCTGATCCATTCCATGAATGGGGACCTGCTGCGGACCCTGGAAGTCCCTGAGCGCTTCACACGGCCCCGCCTCATCCAGTCCTCCACCGAGGGACACTGCGTGATCTATTACGACAAGGGACAGTTTTGTCTCTTCAGTGTCAATGGCAAACTGCTGGGACACATGGAAATAGAAGACAGCATCAAGGTGAGGGAATGTAATTCTGCATGAGCATGCATGTGAAAGTGCCTGTGCACGTGTGTCTGCACCACATCAGTGTAAAAAGTCCTCTCACTGATTAATGCCTTTCTTATGTTTTGAGATCTGAGTAAGGGAAAGGTCGGCTCGCCTCAGGGCAAACTATGGTTTCACATCTCTTTTATTCCCTCTCATAAGCATACACCAGAGGAAACGGTCCTTTTGATCCAGAGCCCTGTTGTCAGGTCAAATTGCGTCGGCAGCAGTGGTAGAGAACATTCCAAAGAAGTGGTCAACTCTGGACACCAACACCATTAACTACCCTCCAGCACAGGACGACACATTCCCCATTTCCCACATTTCCTCCCTCGTGGCTAGAGTGACACAAGATAGCGGCTACTGCCTTTGGTTTCCCGACCCGTTGTTTCCGGTTTGGCCTGGGAATTGTAAGCCAGCTCTGACAGACAGCCACACGCCTGTTTCCTATTAAGAAACCTCTCTCGTGCCCAGGCCTCTAACCTACCAACCAGCCTGCTCCTACATGAAGCCACAAATACAATGTAATATAGTATAAACACAAATATAACTTGTGTAGGACGTGATTAATGACCACACACATTCAAATACTGACTGAGTGTACTGTGATTAGTTTGTATGCTTCAGAGCACTTTATAGCTTCTTTAAGAGAAATTAATGATGTCTTAGATACTTGCAGAGGTTTCTGTTTTTACCAGAGTTCCCTGTAAGGATGTGAAGCTGTGACTTGGGAGCAGTACAGGCCACTGCTGGCCTTGCCATCTCTCCTCTGGTGCTGTAAATTCCAGCCATGTCAAATGGCATTAGGGAAATCCTAACATCTTTGAGTGAGGCTGTTAGAGTCTCAGCCCCCTCCTGCCTCACCCCCCATTAGCTCCACCCCCCTGGTCTGAAACTCCAGCAGTATTTAGTGCACTCATGTACATACCAGAATCTCCTTAGCCTTCAGAGCCTCAGCACAGTATGGCTCCTCGATAAATAAGTGTTTGTCCTGGCCTGCAGTATCCACTTAGAAAGAGACAGTAAAACTGAGAAAGAGAGAGAATGTATGCACTGTGAATTTATAAGGGTCTGAAGTCAGAGGTTAGATGACAGGCTAACAGTCGGCATCCTAGTCTAATAGCAGAATCGAATGACAGGAGCCATACTGAATGGATTACAGTCTTTTAAGTACTAGTATAACTCAGGCAGTGTAACCATTCCAGCGGTTTTTTCCCTGCCTGCGTCCATGTTACAGGGGGATTAACAGCACCATAAATTAAACTTTTTACCTTCCCGAGTCTCAGAATCCGCCCACCGTTCCCCGAAAGAAGTAGGAAATATGGGCTTCAAAAGTGCATGTGTTTCTGCTGCAGTCATTTTTTAGTCATCTGAGCCTGGGTAGCCATCTTAGCTCCCACAGAGCCATCGGCCATCTTGTTTGACCGCCCAGTGGCACAGGACTGATTTATAATGTCTGTCTGCAGCCTCCTACCTGGCCGGTCTGACATGTCTGCCAGCTCTCCTGCCTCCTGCTGGGCTGCAGTAAGGTCATGGACTCTGTTAGTAGATACACAAAGTACATTAATAGAACACAGTAACTGGAAAAGTGGGCTTTTTTTTCACATTTATTGTGCAATACAGCATCTGTTCATGGAGGATGTTGCAAGAACCAACTAGCTTCAATTAATGAAATTTAAAGCAGCACTAATAAATATTTTTATAGTAACAATGGGTTAAATGACTGTGTAACATGAAAGGGATCGCTTGTAGTGACAAGCCCACAAAGAATTATCATCCAGTTTCCCTCAGCTCAACAGACCATTTTAGGTTCTATCAGCTTGTTGTTTTGGTTTTATGGTCTTCAGCTATCCCATTTTGGTTCACCTTCATTTCCAGCAGCATTAGGCGGTTTGCCAGTTAAACATCTCTAATAAAGCCACTGTACACTACCTGCCCAGTATCACGCAACAGAGACAGTTGGAGTAGCTGGTGAACATATCTGAGCATTTGACAGCTGCACAGCCAGATGTTTTCCCCAGAGTTTCCATGAGTTGGTTGAGACCAAAACAGAGCTAAAAGGAGAGTGAATATTTGACCTCTATTCATCATGGGCCATAAATGCTTATGTTGTTGCGGGTTATACACATATGCAACAGCTAACTTGTATGCCATAACATAAAGGTGATTATACATCAATGTTATGTTTCTGATTTCTTCTGCTGCCCCCAGGTGGCCAAAAATCCAACCATTGCTGCTTTAAATTCAGTTTTTCAATATTGGGTAGCCATTGTATTGTATGTATAATGAATTCGTATACACTGTAATTCAGTCCAAGTACATTGATCATGATTGGCTGAATGGAGCATTATATTTATCACTGTTGTCAGATTAACTCTTAATGTTGATACACAAGACAATTACTGTACACACAAAGCAGACCCACACGACACAAATCAAAACAGCGCTGCACTCAGTCATGCTCCATTCCCAGCCATCTTGGATGATGATCTAACGTGGCAATTAGACTGGATTGATTCTGGAGTTCTCCTGCCAGTGAGTGCATCATTGTGTGCATGTTTTGTATGTGCCTGTCTGTGTGTGAGTGCCCTCACATGTGAGTTTGTGCCTATCTTAAGTGCGTGCATCATGAGAATAAGAAACAGATCTCATTTAATTCAGTGTGGTAGGAAATTCCACAAAGTGTTTTTTATACAAAACATTTGCCTAATTTAGGCTGCACTTTTTCTATGTCCAATCCAGTATGTGCTGCTCTTGAAGGGTTATTTATGTTTTCCTTAGTCAAGTTCCTGAAAATTACTTGTTCCAGCTTCAGAAGTGAAGTTGAAGTTTCATTTTCCCATTTAATATGAGCTTGATTCAACACACATGCTGCTGATGATTGAAGTGTCTCTTGCTGAATCACTGCAAAGCGGCTGCAGCTGAAAGATGGCTGACTTCGGTGTCATAAAACCACAAACGAGAAAGCTCTAAATTAGTGTCATTTGCTGCTTTTAGAACTCACATTTTGCCTCGTCATTTCATCAGCTACAGTTACTTGTTGATTGATGCTCCTGACTGTTTAAGTTTCAGCTTCCACTATGCACTGTGCACATAATAGACTCCAACACACGACTTGATTTGTGTACGTCTGATTCCCAGGGGACCCATTCAGCTGTTACAGTTTGCAGGAAAAGCAGATGAGACGAGTAAATCTCAGAGCCTCACTGTGGGGAGCCATCTTTGTTGCAAGTCAGTGTCTGTGTACAGAAAGCCCTTAAGGATAAGCGCCACTGACCTGGGATATTTTGTTGGATCACATGACCTCACAGTATGAGCTTTACTTTTGACATGAAAGATAAACTGGTCCCAGATCACCAGTCCTATTCGGAGACAATTTATGCTTGTGGTTCCAGATTGAATAGCTTTGCTGCTTTTTCTGTTGGTTTTTAGCATTGAAGGGCAGTTAACAGATGATCCAATGAGTCAGGCAGTGTAGTCACTGGGGCACCTCCCAATGATTCTTTACCACTGGAAAACTATAACCAATTCCAAACTCTTATATAATGTAAAAGTTGTAATGTGTGTGACTTAAAAGAAGAAAATGATAAAAAGGGAATTCTCAGGCCCATTAAACTGATAAGTATGACCTTTTTCTCTATTTTTCTTTGGCAGGCCATGCTTCTCAGTCGTGATGGCCAATATCTGCTAACAGGTGGAGATGGAGGTGTAGTATCTGTCTGGCAGGTCCACAACCTCAAGCAGCTCTTCACCTACCCTGGCTGTGATGCAGGAATCCGATCCATGGCCATGTCGCATGACCAAAGGTAACAAGCACACGCACAAACACGTGCATACATAAAAGGTATGAATGGCTGCAAACAGTGGTAGAAAAAGACAACAATGGAAGGATTGGTGTGCTTAAAGCAAGACTATTTAAAATTACTTTTGAAACATTAAATCATAATTTTTTCCTCTTACAAATAAAAAAAGGTAAATTTATAAATTATAAAATGTACCCTTGTGCAATCTAATACACTTGCTTGATGCTACAGCCTTACTTGGTGGCTAAAGTCAAATTTGTTTTAGAGTTTATTTGCTACTTTTTTCTAGCATGTTTTTAGAATTTACTATTATTTAGCAATTGTCACTTGTGCATACAGTGACTATTAGGGTAGATTTGTTTCAATATTAGTTGTGTGAACAGATCGACAATCCATGTGTAAATGTGTAATCTGTAAATATAAAACACCTTCCAAAAATACAAAAAGTAAATGTGCAGGTTCACAAAAATGTCTTTCAAATATAAACCAAATTTGCAAATACACAAAAAAAATGATCTGTGAATACATTCATTTAATTTACAAATAAATGAAAAGCATTTGTGAATATCTTCCTAACATTTACAACTTTCAAACAGACATTTGTTAATCAATTTTCTATTTGTGAAAAGAAAAATCATTTGTGGATCTCAATTCTACGCTTGTGGATTTCTTTACTATGACTTTTTATTCCTTACTATTTTATGACGTTTTATGCCTTACTATACTATGACATTTTTCTGGTGGTTTATGCCTTACTATGCAATGAGAATTTTATGCCTTATTATACTGTGACATTTTTTTAAGTTTTCAATGCCTTACTAAACTATGACGTTTCTTGACATTTTTATGCCTTACTATACGATGACGTTTTTCAACATTTTTATAGCTTATAATATGATGATGTTTTTTGACGTTTTTATGCCTTACTGTGCTATGACGTTTTTTGACATTTTTATACCTTACTATACAATGAACTTTTTATGCCTTATTATACCATGACATTTTTTGATGTTTTTAATGCCTTACTATACTATGAAGTTTTTATGCCTTACCATACTGTGACATTTTTTAAAGCTTTCAATGCCTTACTAAACTATGACGTTTTTCAACATTTTTATAGGCTATAATACGATGAAGTTTTTTGATGTTTTAATGCCTTACTGTGCTATGACGTTTTTTGATGTTTTTATGCCTTACTATATTATTAAGTTTCTATGCCTTACTATACTATGACATTTTTTGAAAATTTTATGCCTTAGTATAGTATGATGTTTTTATGACATTTTTACCATTCTATACTATGACATTTTATGCCTTAATATACTATGACGTTTTTTGACGTTTTTATGCCTTACTATACTATGACTTTTTTATGCGTTACTAATCTGTGACATTTTTTGGCTAAGTATACTATGATGTTTTTTTTACATTTTATAACATTATATACTATGACATTTTATGCCTTAATATACTATGACGTTTTTTGACGTTTTTTATTCCTTGTTATTCTATGACAATTTTTTACGTTTTTATACCTTAGTATACTATGACGTTTTTATGCCTTACTATGCTATGACATTTCATGCCTTATTATACTGAGAAGTTTTTTGAAGTTTTTATGCCTTAGTATGCTGTAACATTTTTTGCCTTAGTATACTATGACTTTTTATGACATTTTATGCCTTACTATACTATGACGGTTTTTGATGTTTTTATTCCTTACTATACTAAGACGTTTTTATGTCTCATTATACTGAGACGTTTTTGAAATTTTTATGCCTTATTATGCTATGTTTTTATGCCTTACTCCACTATGACGTTTTTATGCTGTTTTATGCCTTACTATACTATGACGTTCTTATGACTTTTTATGCCTTACTATACTATGAAGCTTTTATGACATTNTTTTATGACTTTTTATGCCTTGCTATACTATGTCATTTTTATGACTTTTTATGCCTACCTATACTATGTCGTTTTTATGACTTTTTATGCCTTACTATACTATGACGTTTTATGCCTTATTATGTCGTTTTTATAATTTTTTATGCCTTACTATACTATGTCGTTTTTATGACTTTTTATGCCTTACTATACTATGACGTTTTATGCCTTACTATACTATGATGTTTTTATGAAATTTTATGCCTTAGTCAACTATGACGTTTTTATGCCATTTTATGCCTTACTATACTGACGTTTTTATGACATTTTTTTCCTTACTATATATGACTTTTTTACCTTACTATAGGCTGTTAGACATTTTTATACCTTACTATACTATGACGTTTTATACCTTACTATACTATGATGTTTTTCTGATCTTTTTTACCTTACTATACTGTAATGTTTTTGTGACATTTTATGTCTTACTATACTATGACGTTTTATGCCTTACTATACTATGACGTTTTTGTGACATTTTATGCCTTAATATAGGCTATTAGACATTTTTTTTACCTTACTATACTATGACGTTTTTTTATGACATTTTTTTTTGCTTACTATACATGACGTTTTTTTTTACCTTACTATAATATGATGTTTTTATGTCTTATTATACTATGATGTTTCTGTGACATTTTATTCCTTACTATACTGTGACGTTTTATGCCTTACTATACTATGACTATTTGTGCCTTACTATGCTATGTCGTTTTTATGATTTTTTATGCCTTAATATACTATGTCGTTTTTAAGACTTTTTATGCCTTACTATACTATGACTTTTTATGCCTTACTATACTATGTCGTTTTTATGACTTTTTATGCCTTACTATACTATGACTTTTTATGCCTTACTATACTATGACGTTTTTATGAAATTTTATGCCTCACTATACTATGACATTTTTATAAAATTTTATGCCTTGCTGTACTATGATGTTTTTGTGCCATTTTATGCCTTACTATACTATGATGTTTTTATGACATTTTTTACCGTACTATAGGCTATTAGACATTTTTAAGCCTTACTATACTATGACGTTTTTATTAAATTTTATGCCTTAGTATACTATGACGCCTTTAAGTATTACTATACTATGACAATTTTATCACCCTTTATTCCTTACTATACTATGACGTTTTATGCCTTACTATACTATGATGTTTTTATGAAATTTTATGCCTTACTATACTATGACTTTTTATGCCTTACTATACTATGACGTTTTTATGACTTTCTATGCCTTCCTATACTATGACTTTTTATGCCTTGCTATACTATGTCGTTTTTATGACTTTTTATGCCTTGCTATACTATGTCATTTTTATGACTTTTTATGCCTTGCTATACTATGTCGTTTTTATGACTTTTTATGCCTTACTATACTATGACGTTTTATGCCTTATTATGTCGTTTTTATAATTTTTTATGCCTTACTATACTATGTCGTTTTTATGGC
Source organism: Seriola dumerili (assembly GCF_002260705.1). Lineage (NCBI taxonomy): Eukaryota > Metazoa > Chordata > Actinopteri > Carangiformes > Carangidae > Seriola > Seriola dumerili. The sequence continues at coordinate 4,763,570 of NW_019174290.1, forward strand.
TTTCTATGTCTTACTATACTATGACTATTTATGCCTTACTATACTATGTCGTTTTTATGGCTTTTTATGCCTTACCATACTATGACTATTTATGCCTTACTATACTATGTAGTTTTTATGACTTTTTATGCCTTACTATACTATGACTTTTTATGCCTTACAATACTATGACTTTTTATGCCTTACTATACTATGTCGTTTTTATGCCTTACTATACTATGACTTTTTATGCCTTACTATACTATGTCGTTTTTATGACTTTTTATGCCTTACTATACTATGACTTTTTATGCGTTAATATACTATGTCGTTTTTAAGACTTTTTATGCCTTACTATACTATGACTTTTTATGCCTTACTATACTATGACTATTTGTGCCTTACTATGCTATGTCGTTTTTATGATGTTTTATGCCTTAATATACTATGTCGTTTTTAAGACTTTTTATGCCTTACCATACTATGTTGTTTTTACGACTTTTCATGCCTTACTATACTATGACTATTTATGCCTTAATATACTATGACGTTTTATTACTTTTTATGCCTTACTATACTATGTCGTTTTTATGACTTTTCATGCCTTACTATACTATGTCGTTTTTATGCCTTACTATACTATGACTATTTATGCCTTACTATACTATGACGTTTTTATGACTTTTTACGCCTTACTATACTATGTCGTTTTTATGACTTTTTATGCCTTAATGTACTGTGACTTTTTATGCCTTAATATGCTATGTCATTTTTATGACTTTTTATGCCTTACTATACTATGACGTTTTTATTACTTTTTCTGCCTTACTATACTATGACTATTTATGCCTTACTATACTATGATGTTTTTATAACTATTTATTCCTTACTATACTATGAAGTTTTTATGACTTTTTACGCCTTACTATGCTATGTTGTTTTTATGACTTTTTATGCCTTACTATACTATGACTTTTTATGCCTTACTATACTATGACGTTTTTATGACTTTTTACGCCTTACTATACTATGTCATTTTTATGACTTTTTATGCCTTAATATACTATGACTTTTTATGCCTTAATATGCTCTTACTATACTATGACGTTTTTATTACTTTTTATGCCTTACTATACTATGA